>NC_056733.1:1170245485-1170610485 GCF_019279795.1 Protopterus annectens | reverse complement strand
TAAAGTGTCAAATTATTTTTCCAACGAATCAAATATAAAAAGTCCTGGACACCACGTAGGTATAAAAATCCTTTATAATTTCCACAAAACACGAAGGATGAGCACTTTCGTCTAATGACTAGACTTCATCAGATAAAAGCACTGGTACAAATTGCAATTTATATACATAACATCTCATTAAGTTAATTACATTCAATTAATGTTTAAAGAACCATATCTAAAAACCTAATACTACCCTATGTGAATAAAGCATATGTTACTAAAAAGAACTTAGTCATAATTTTCTTGTTTGCATTTCTACACAATGTAGTATTTTGTATAATGACAAAGTAACAAAATAATTTATATATGCAAGTGTATGTATATATATATATATATATATATATATATATATATATATATATATATATATATACATTGTTTAAACATTTTCAGCCTTTTTGTACAGTACAGGTTTAATACTGATATAATCATTTAAACCAGGTGGGGTGTTTGATTTACACCTAAGCTGCCATAACAGTTCCTTGTGTAGTAAAACATTTTTTATGTCACCCCCTCCCTTAGGAAAATCCCTTTGAACTAAATCAATAATACCAAATTTGAATTTTGTGAATGTAGAAGGGCAGGTTACACTATGTTTGTACAAAGCACTAGTTTCTTTGTGGGTCCTAATGTCGTATAGGTGTTCATAAATACGGTCCTTAAATGCCCTTTCAGTTTTGCCTATGTAGTATGCACTACAAGAAGTGCATAAAGCCATATAAACCAACATTTTAGACTTACAATTACCTTTAATAAATCTCACCACACTTTTCAAACTATTATTCAGTGTAACACTTGCCTCACTAAATATGTATGCACAAACACTACATGCTCCACAAGGAATAGTAGCCTTATAATGAATAAATTCCTTATTTCCCTTTTCAAAGGTCCTCTTAAAATTAATTCCCACCTTATATGTAAAAATAGGTTGCTCCCCCACTAACTGGTGTATCTCCTTATCAATTTTCATTAAATTCCAATTATTTTTAATAATATCTAAAAATGACTCTGAAAACATATTATACTGAATAATACATGCTGCATTGTATTTATTTCTTTCCAGCTTATCTGCTTGAGAGATCTGAAGGGGTTGACCTAATAAGGCTTTATATTTAATACCCCATTTTTTATAACTTCTTTTAGAATTTCAGTAACCATTTCTAAAGGATATTCTCTCTCGATAAAACATTTACCCAGGAAGGTCATTTCCCGTTCTAAATCACAAAAATCAGAGGTCATTCTGGCTATCCTGACTGCTTGACCTTTAATCAAGCTTTTCTTTTGTGTTGACGGGTGATGACTACTATAGTGCAAAAAACTGTTGCACCAAGTAGGCTTCCTATAAATGTTTGATTTAAAACCTGTAGAGGTCTTTGAAATAGTAACATCTAAGTAGTTAATGCTGTATTCGTGGTATGAGTGTGTAAAAGAGAAAAAATATGTACATGAATTTATGTATTCCATGAAAAGATTCAGTTCTTGCTTAGATCCATCCCATAACACAAAAATGTCATCCAGAAATCTCAAATACAGTTTAATGTGGCTGTAAAAAATGGAGGGAAAAATATACTTGTTTTCCCATTCTAATAATACAATATTAGCGTAAGTGGGAGCACAAGCGGCTCCCATAGCAATACCGCTAATCTGTTGATAAAACTCTCCTTGGAAATGAATATAATTTGAATCCAATATTATCTCTACAAGTTCTAACACCAAAAGAATACTGTCCCTAGGTAAGGTGGAATGTTTGGATGTTTGAAAATACAATCACTAAAGTATTCAAATCCTTCTCTTCTAGGAATACAAGTAAACAGATCCTTCACGTCGATAGTAAGAAAGATACAATCCGTACTCCATAGATCTTGGGTCATTTTACTCAAAAATTCCCATGAATCTTTGATTAAATGAGGAGTTTGGTTAATAATCTCCTTAATATGTTTGTCTACATATACAGCCAACGGATGTGTTTTGGAGTTCCTTGCAGATACTATCGGTCTAAAAGGGGGTGCTTGTAAAGATTTATGCACCTTAGGTACTCCAAAAATGTTAGGAATGTTAGGATGCAGTTGTTTTAAAAAATTATATGTCTTGGAATCGATTCTATTTTCTAGTAGATATTCTTCAAGTAGGGAATCTATTCTACTGTAAGCTATGTGTATCTGATTAATGGAGACAGGGGTGTATGTAACACTATCTAATAAAATATTAGTGATAACATTGTTATAATCTTCTACATTGTAAATAATCACCCCTCCTCCTTTATCAGGTTTCATAATTCGCAGAGTAGATTGTGTCTGCAGTTGGTCTAACAAACTGTTTTCTTCCTTAGTTAAATTAGAATGTACTCTCTGCCATCCATTTTTAACATAGTTTGCATAAATTTCCTCAGTGACAACTTTTTCAAACAACAACAAGGTGGGATGTAGTGGGGGGTTAAATGTACTGTGTCTCACCAAAATATCTTCCCCCTTGTAGTTGTTAGTAATTGTATCTTTGCCCAAGTTAAATGTAATGTTCAGGTTTAATTTTCTTAAATATAATTTCAAATCCACTAGCATATTAGCAATGTCACCATACTGTGTCTTAACAAATTTGAATCCCTTAGAAAATAAGTTGAAGTGTGATTTAGTTAAATTATAGCTAGTGTAGTTGAAAATTTTAAACCCTTTGTATTCAAAAAGAATACCATAATGGTCATCTATTTGAACTATCTCATCTTCTTCCCTACTTTTTTCCATCCATAATTTGTGTCTAAATGTCCTGGATCTGGTGGAAAGGTGCTCCTGCTCGCAATCCTTTCTGACCTCCTGGGAAGAAAAAAATGACCCTCTTCACCACCGAAAGAGTCAAGTTCATCCAGTGGTCTATGTCTAATGTTTTCTTCAACTTCATGATAATCATTATCTGCGGGCTTATCAGAAACCAAATTCATTTCCCGATATCCACCTTTATCATTACCTTTTTGTACATAACCTTGTATTCTATTAGTTCTTTTAAAAGGACCTGCCTAAACCTTACCCATTTCATACTGTTTTTTATCCCTGTAAAATTTCTTTGTTTTGTAAAATAAATATCTTGAATTCTTTTCTCAATTTTTGTCAAAATATTTTCATATAACCTCTGATATTCAGAAAATAGTAAATCATTTATTATGTCAGCATTTAATTTACTTGTTTCTGCAGTCAAAGTCAGTAAAAGTGCTTCATTACATTTAATCATACATTCAATAAGACCTAAACCACAAGTATCAAAGAAGCTATGAAACATTTTGGTATTAGCTTCAGTGTAGTTAATACCAAAAGGGTATTTGAACAGCCTCAATCCCTGTGGCACAATTTTATGGACCAAACAGCTTTTCAGATAACTATTATCAGTTTGCGTACGCTTCAGTTTAAACAACTTTTTTTCAAGGAGAAAAATCATTTCTTTAAGCGTAAGCGTAATTGCATGATCATTGCCATTAAATTCATCACATTTAGTTAACACATCCATATCTAGATTGAACTGATAAGTTTTTTCTAAAATGTCCTTAAAACAAGTTTCCTGGCCAAACCCAGAATTTTTGTGCAAATACTGTCCGTAGCTATCACAGTTATGCGCACCTAAACAGCCATCCTGCTGTCTAAGTTCAAATTCAGTACCTCTAGGTTGAGTACGTCCAGCGGTGGCTGTTCTGTCTAAATTGGTTCTTTGTCGAGTTTCGGAAGAATGAAACCCGTTTTTATTAAGCCCTGCGTGTTCGATAGCGTGGCCATCACCAGCTGCTTGCTTCTGCAATCTACCACAATCACTCGCAGTCCTCAAGCGTGGAGATGACGAACTAAACGTTGCGACTTCACTTTCCCTATGGGGAACGCCTTTCTTTGAGGTTACAGCTCCATCTGCTGGTGTCTTTTGATTTTTTTGGTTCATAAGATCTATAAGCAAAGTCAGATCCCCTTTTAGGTAAGCAATGTCCTCTTGCATTTTAACAAGAAAATTATGACTAAGTTCTTTTTAGTAACATATGCTTTATTCACATAGGGTAGTATTAGGTTTTTAGATATGGTTCTTTAAACATTAATTGAATGTAATTAACTTAATGAGATTTTATGTATATAAATTGCAATTTGTACCAGTGCTTTTATCTGATGAAGTCTAGTCATTAGATGAAAGTGCTCATCCTTCGTGTTTTGTGGAAATTATAAAGGATCTTTATACCTACGTGGTGTCCAAGACTTTTTATATTTGATTCGTTGGATTGGTTTGGTTTTATTCATTATAGTACTTGGTTGGTGTGTCCAGGATTCCACTTTGGTACATTTAATTCAACGAGAGGTACATTTTGGCACTGGTACTATGAATATATCATCTGGTGACTCCACTTTGTTGGTCGATGACCGTTTACCTAGTCCAGTTTTAGCTATGTCTGCTTCTGACGAAATTGTTAAAATGAGAGAGGACATTGCTTCCCTAAAAGGGGATCTGACTTTGCTTATAGATCTTATGAACCAAAAAATAACATATATATATATAAAAAAATTCTAATGCTTTTAAAGCATAAGTGCATTTTAGTATGTATTTATTTTTGAATATATATGAAATGTTGTATTTTCTATATACATGTAATAAGGAAAGATCCTATTTATTCATTATTCATTTATGCAAATTCAATAAATGCATCTTCAGTATGTTTTCATGATTCTAGCACATACATGAAATGTTGCACTTTTTTATATGTATGCAATTAGAAGAGTTATATATATTTATTATTATTTTTTAGTATTTATTTTATATATATTTTTTCAAGCATATATTTCTTCATTTTTTCAAGCATACATATTCATGTATTTATTTATTTTATATAGTTATATAAGTAACTTTTATAACTGACCATTGAGAAGCATTTCTAGTGTATTTTAATATATAAGTCACTTTTACAACTGATCACTGATAAGTATTTTTAGTGTATTTTAACATTTTGTTTTTATATAAGATGTATTTCTTTAAAAGCTTGAACACATTGCAATGCTTAATTGAACCAATTAATTCTTGATTCAATTCAGATGTGGGTGTATATATATTGGCTTTTATGTGTATATGGAATTCATGGTTTGAAAAAGCTTTACAGCGAAAGCGCTTACCTTGGTTTGTTTCAATAAAGTACTCATTAAATAAGTCTTACAAGAAGATTACTGAAGTAATAAATGCTTTATTTTCTTCATGGGGTCTGAACAGACTTTTGTATCCAGTAACTTCTGAATTGAATGTTTTTTGGGTCTGAAAAGATGGCATTTTTGGTCTGAATAGACGGCATTTTCATTCTCATACAAGTGACTTTTTTGGTGAAATTATCTGCCTTACTTGAACCTGACTAAAACTTTTACTATTATATGCTTGGAATCCTTTTATCACAGTACAGGTTCGAGTTTTTGCTAGCGGTTGTGATTTTTACTTGCTGGTTCATTAATTGATATATACCTAACAAACATATAAACAAATGTCCTCGTAGATATAACACATGTACATAAATAGGTTACACCATAGCTAGTATGGATAGACATACAGACATGCAATTAAGGTAAATACACTGCTGCTCTCAAAACTATTGCCCAGAAAGTATCAGTGTGCCAGATCTGTAAGTCCTACTCTTTAAACATGGATATAGGTGTCCTTTGCAGGACCCCAAAAATTGTGAATCTATACACGCACTGTCCTGTAATGATTGCTGCAAAGAAGTGTCATCCGCAACTACAATATAGCTGTACATGCAACAGTAGCTTGTGCAAGTGTAATAACACATGGATTGACAGAATGTATGACATATGTCCTGACATGCGGAGAGTGGATAGTGCTTAGAAGTGTCGTCATACTTTATTATCGCTCACATTAAATATGTGTTATGACTACTGTGAAGGGGTGTCAGGTCTGGGAATCATGGGTATGCAATAATGGGCCTAGGTGCCTAGGTGTTGGTTGGCACAGATTTATGAGGTCCGCCCCATGGGAGTGATTAATATTCCTATGTGGGTATAGCAGATGCCTCTAACCTCCAAAAATGAAGAACCCATCTACTGGATATTGTGTAAACTAATGGGGGAAGATGTAGGGAGTTATATTAGTGTCGTGTAAGCGATTATCATGGACGTACATACGTACGAATAAGATGGTAACCATACCTCTCAATCAGAATAAGACATCTGGACAAAGGCATTTTAAAAGAAGTACAAATAGTGAATATTTCAAATATTCCTCTTACAAAGTCAGAACGTTGATAGAATAATGGATCAATCATTAGTATGAATGTTGTGAGGGTTATTAATTGTAAACTACAAATGTCTGTCATAATTGTCTAACCCCACAGTCTCTAGTGACTTGCCACTAAATTACCAGAAAGGCACACTATTATTAAAAAAGGAACAAAATCAGAAGTCTAAGTTCGGGACATTTACCCAAAATGTGTACAGTTAAGAGGTATGAAGGTAACCCTGACCTAAATAAATGTACAGAACTAGTGAGATTAGGTGGACAGGTGTGAAGAAAGACGTGATGACAAATGACAAAACATGTACAAGTCAAAAGCATGTACCCCGATAAATTTGGATGAATACTAATGCCCTGTGATAGTCAATGTGGAAGGTTAATAGAAACAACATAAATGTGTCCCCAGGGTGCTATGCAGTGTCCCTGATACAGTGTTCAGTCTCTCACACTCGCATATGAGTTCTGCCACTGATGGAAAGTGCAAATACCGGCGAACACATAAGGTAGATGATAGCAGAATATGTTTTGATTAGCACTTGTTGGCTTTTGTGAGGAACACAACACTCTGGGCGGGTGTGTCCTACAAAAAGAATGTAATGGCATCTGGCCTGTGATTTCTTCATATATTGTGTGTAGTGGTGTAATAAAATGACATATCTTGTATCAGAAACAGATACATGTTATAGGAAACAGTATTATCGACTATACCACTACAAGACAAATCTGAAGGTATGAAAAGTGCTGAAGTAGTCAGTTTAGTATTGACCGCAGGTATGTGTGGACTTGTCAAATGTCACAGCTGTACATATAGTTCCTATAGGGCTGTCACCTCTACAAATGATGAAAGTGGGAGGTGCTCTGTAGAAATGACAGTCGTAGCAGGTCAAAACATACCTACAGCCATGCTTACTCCACAAATAGACATATTAGCACACAGCAAAGCTTAGGCAAGGATTCACGAAGCTTTGGTTGGTGTGTACGAGTAGAGTAAGAGTAGAGCAAGGCAAGATGTCTGCCGAGCTATTCAGCAATATCCTGTAGGGACGTGTAACACAGCCCCTTAAACGAACGTTGCACGGACAATGTTAGGATATGCAAATTACCCCATTTGTAGGTGAAAGCTATGCAAATGATGCAAAATATGCGATACATGAAACAGTAAGCTGTCTATGCAAGAGTAGAGTTATGTGCAGAAATGTACACGGATGTTAACCGAGTAACGTTCTGCAAGTAGCTAAACGGAGCAATGTCATCTGCAAATAAAGGATGGATTTAGTTGAAGAAGCATGCCAATGGCCAAATATAAGGCCAGTGGCATGTTTTTCCATTGGAAATTAATAAAACTCTAGTTGTCCTCCCCCGATCTCCAGTGTTTAAGCGTAGCGCAGGGGCACGAGTACGCGCTGTGCATACAAAACAAGACAAATATGTAAAATATACATATAAATTGTAATGTCAGTTAAATGTTAGTTCATCATGCAGGTGAATGGCAAGCTGAAGACAACATGGCTACTGAGTAGTGGTTGCTATGTGTGGAAGCGCACTCTCAGAGATGTAACCAAGCATTAGTAGGCAATCCTATGCAATTGAGGCTGAGGATAGTGAAGCACAATTTGTCATGCCATATGGGCCAAGCCTCTACAGTGTAAGAGTAGGTTAAGGGTTCTATCAGCGTAGAAGATAGGTGACATCATGAGTGTGTATGTATAAAACACTGTAATCTTATTGGAGCAGTGTGTCACATGTTTTCTGTTAGTGACTCATCAGTGGAAGAGGCGTGTTATGATTTATCTTAGGTAAAGTCAGTAAACTGACGGTGTACGCCATGGATATCACTGAAGTTCCTTGCAAACCTGGTGAAGTGTGTTTGCGCCCGTGCAAGCCTGTAAGACCGAGTAAGCATGTGTGCATGTGTGTCTGCCCGTGTGCGCGAGTTGAAGAACGAGTAAGCTACTGTAAGATTGTTGAAGCCCGTGTAATGTTGTGTAAGCCAGTGTAAGTGTTTGTACGCATGTATAAGACTGTGTGCGCACGTGGAAGCGGATGTGCACTTCACTGTGCTCCTATGCGCGGCGCCGCTCACTGTGGACACAAACAGTGAAAAGGAAGGTAAACAAATAGCAGTAAGTTAACCAAGGAGAACTACCACAGCTAGCAGGTGAAAACAATCAGACTGAGTATATTACACAGCCAGTACAGTAGGCCAGCACAGCACAGCACGTACAGCTCTACAAACAGCATTCCACCATGTTTTTCTCAGACATATTGCAACACTGTAGTATACTAAGAGAAGTGAAAACTGTGAAAGCTTAACTGAGACAACATAATGTTAGGGGCTGCCATTGCTATTATACGTCAACATATGCAACATGTTGAGGGTTGTGCCAATGTGAATGCTGCTCAGCATCACACAGTGAGTAGACGGAGAGGAGTGTGCAGGCAAAGGGTAACCTACCAGGGGCTACATTAACTGGAGATAGTAGAGCACTATAGAGTGGACAGAGACCTCCTGCCGAAAATTGTGGAGCTGTGCAGGCCATGTCTCATACACAGAACCAACAGAGGGAAACCTATCCCAGTGGAAACCAAGGTATGTGTTGCCCTAAGGATACCAGCAACAGGTACTTCCAGAGATCAACTGGTGATATGATGTGGATTTTACAAACATCAGCATCCAGGGTACTGCACCAGTTCATGAATGCCATGTCAGCACATGTCAATGATGACGTATATATCTCCAATTCCCGTAAGGTATTCGGCAGCAATATGTGTCTTTTCCACACAACAGTGGAATACCCTAAGTACTGTGTGCAATACACTGCACGCACATATGCATCAAAGCACCAGCCAGTGAGTGTGGTAGGGCCTACATCATCCACAAGGGCTCCCCTCCATGAAGTGGCGGTTTGTGTGTGATGGCCAGCCCATAATAATGAATGTGTGTGCTGGATGCCCTGGAAGCTGCAATGCTTCCGATATGTGGCATCCGACGCAGCTGTACAAAACATTTGGCAATGGGGACAACCCTCATGGTCACCTAGTGGGGGATGCTGGATGTGCAGTTCAACTGCGGCTGATGACACACATCAGAAATGCACACAAACATGAACAGGAATGCCATAATGAGGCAAACGCACATACAGAAACTTTACTCTAGCATGTGTTTGTGTCGCTCAAGTCACAGTTTTGGTGCCTGGACACATCTGGTGGAGCATTAAAGCACTTGTCAACTACATGTACCAGAATTGTCTGTGGCCTAGGTCATCTGTGTCACACACACACACACACACACACACACAGACACACACACACACACACACACACACACACACACACACACACACACATGACAGTTTATATACATAGTGTGAGTGACTGGTCATGTATGTGTATTACTGCAGAACAGTTCAAACACAGCAAAGTATGTCAATAATGGACATTCATCATAGTTGTACAACCACCTTGGAGGATATGCATGCAGAACTCTCATTGCACATGTGATACAGTGATGTACTTCAAAATACCATTGTAAATGCAAATATCAAATGACAAATGACATAGCACTCATCTATATGTACACATTGTTACCCATTATACATATTGGGGTGTAATACCTATGTGTTACGGTTGGTAAAGTATGTGTAGTAAATGTGGATAACTGACTCTTTTTAGCCTTATAGGTTTACAGCATGGGTTGGATAACACGTATCTGTCTGTATGATACCCTTGTGTAGAATAACTGTGTCATGTGCTAGGCCACAGTATGAATTCCCAGATGTGGACAGGAATATCCCTATTGTCTTTGCTTGTAACTAACATGGCTATATGTCAAACAGTAATGGTCCCAGCAATGTGTGACGGTCAATACCAGTGCGTACTGGCATAGTATAGTACACGTAGGATCCACATGCTACTGTGTGTCCTACATGTGTGGGTCATTTGTGAAGATATCATATAACAATTGGTTATTCAGACTGTTGAGGTCGTGTCTACTACCATAATGCAAAACAATCACAGATAGTAACAGTATCACCCACAGCACAGTGTAAAACCATAGCGTCACACATGTGTAGACAAGTACAACAATATGTGTAGTATAATGAATACTGGCCAACAACAGAAACTATGAAGTGTTAACAGTGTGTAATACAGGGCATGTCACCATTCCAATGTGTCCACTATACATGTACATGCAGACAGTGCACCTTCACCATGTTCACATACAAATACATGAAAATCTGTACTACACACATCACACACATACTGCACACTCTGAAACACATGCTGCCAATACTACACAGGTCAGTCAAATGGCACATGGATGGATAATACATCTTCAGAATTAACAGTGCTGTACACTATACTACACTGATGATCATAGCTGTAATGTATCATGCCTGCTTACATACACCTAGAAGGAAATCACACTTTGTGTTAACAACATTGTAATATTAATACAGTGCTACGAAGCCACCCTGTGCATCAGCACCATGTTAGTCTGCACCTGCATCAATGTTACACATTACAAGAGGTGGCACAGGTGTCATCATATGCACAGGGTATGTAGTTTCTTTTCCAGAGCCTGTCATTGCACCAGCCAATCAACATGTATGCATTTGTGTGTGTGTGAGGGACAACAGGTTTTGCATGGCCCAATGTTGATGCAATGTGTGTGTGTATGTGTTATCCCTAGCTGTTTGTTTCATGTGTGTCTCTGCATGTACACTGTTTCAGCATGTGTCAGCCATATACTGGATGTTGTGGGACAGTCACAGACTGTACCTGCCAGGCTGTACAGATCGCCATTCCTGGCCATGGACACCCCCTCCATGCATTCAACCATAGTCCAGTCCTGCACCTGGCAATGTATACACATACATACTTGGGATCTGTATCACAACCTGTGGATAAACGGGTGTCAGTAATGTTAACCTGATTTGCATAGTATTGTCATTTAATACATAGTTATATGAGCCATACTCATCCTCCAAAGTAATAACCACTGCTGACTGCTGCTGAGATATGCACATGACCATTTAAAGGTGCGGTACTATCATTGTTTTCAATGTCCCTTGTAATACCCAGCAACAAAATAACTGGTCACTACACAACTATAACCCAGGATCACTACAGCACACAGTATGTGCACTATCACAGAGCCATAACACATTCAGATACATCCAAGGTGAACATGTACAGATAATGCAGCACATTCAATATGCTAATATCCACATACATATTACAAAAAAAAAAAAAAAAATATATATATATATATATATATATATATATATATATATATATATATACACACACACTTAGCAGGGCTGGGAGTTGAACATACACCTAACTACCTTATCACACTACAGCATTACGCATTTACAGAACGCGCTACCAAGATTACTGAACACAGCACTCCCAGAGGCATACTTCTAGGTGGGTGACATCATCCACAAAGGCAAAGACGCCGATAGGGAATGTATGTGTTTTGAGGCATCTAAAAGCATTACTGTGTCCCCAGGCACCTGGAAACACACACACACACACACACACACACACACACACACACACACACACACACACACACACACTTGGCAGGGCCAGGAGTTGAACATACACCTAACTACCTTATCACACTACAGCATTACGCATTTACAGAACGCGCTACCGAGATTACTGAACACAGCACTCCCAGAGGCATACTTCTAGGTGGGTGACATCCTCCGCAAAGGCAAAGACGCCGATAGGAAATGCATGTGTTGTGAGACATCTAAAAGCATTACTGTGTCCCCAGGCAGCTGGAAACACACACACACACACACACACACACACACACACTTGGCAGGTCCAGGAGTTGAACATAGACCTAACTACCTTATCACACTACAGTATTACGCATTTACAGAACACACTACCGAGATTACTGAACACAGTACTCCCAGAGGCATACTTCTAGGTGGGTGACATCATCCGCAAAGGCGAAGACGCCGATAGGGAATATATGTGTTGTGAGGCATCTAAAAGCATTACTGTGTCCCCAGGCAGCTGGAAACACGCACACACACACTTGGCAGGGCCAGGAGTTGAACATACACCTAACTACCTTATCACACTACAGCATTACGCATTTACAGAAAGCGCTACCGAGATTACTGAACACAGCACTCCCAGAGGCATACTTCTAGGTGGGTGACATCATCCGCAAAGGCAAAGACGCCGATAGGGAATGTATGTGTTGTGAGGCATCTAAAAGCATTACTGGGTCCCCGGGCAGCTGGAAACACACACACTCACACACTTGGCAGGGCCGGGAGTTGAACATACACCTAAGTACCTTATCACACTACAGCATTACGCATTTACAGAATGCGCTACCGAGATTACTGAACACAGCACTCCCAGAGGCATACTTCCAGGTGGGTGACATCATCCGCAAAGGCAAAGACGACGATAGGGAATGTATGTGTTGTGAGGCATCTAAAAGCATTACTATGTCCCCAGGCAGCTGGAAGCACACACACACACACACACACACACACACACACACACACACACACACACACACACTTGGCAGGGCCGGGAGTTGAACATACACCTAACTACCTTATTACACTACAGCATTACGCATTTACAGAATGCACTACCAAGATTACTGAACACAGCACTCACATAGGCATACTTCTAGGTGGGTGACATCATCCGCAAAGGCAAAGACGCTGATAGGGAATGTATGTGTTGTGAGTCATCTAAAAGCATTACTGTGTCCCCAGGCAGCTGGAAACACACACACACACACACACACACACACACACACACACACACTTGGCAGGGCCGGGAGTTGAACATACACCTAACTACCTTATCACACTACAGCATTACACATTTACAGAATGCGCTACTGAGATTACTGAACACAGCACTCCCAGAGGCATACTTCTAGGTGGGTGACATCATCCACAAAGGCAAAGATGCCGATAGGGAATGTTTAGAGAGTGAGCAGTCTGAAAGCATATTACTGTCCCAAGGTAGACGTAGACAAACACGGCAGTGCTGTCGTCGGGCCAACTAAATATCTACAGAGCACTACAACACTAAATAGATACGGGATGCGCCACAGACAGTACACCCTTCGAGACAGCAACCAGTGTGTTCAATGTAGGCATCCATCGTGACATTGAAAATGGGCATCTGTTGCCTGGATGACCACCATGGCTATACAGGATGTCAGTGGCCATGCCCACACGCTTAGTACCACATGTCTGTTTGGAATGTACTGTGTGTCCATCTACACAATGGTGTACTGGGCATGCTCACACACTTAGAAGTTGCAAAGGGCCGTCTTGCATGCACATGGATTCTAATCACGGAAGGGCGCAGTTTGGAATGTACTGTTTGTCCATCTACACAACGGCATACTGGGCATGTTCACACACTTAGCAGTTGCAAAGGGCCATCTTGCATGCACACGGAGTCTAATCACGGAAGGGCTCAGTGTGGAATGTACTGTGTGTCCATCTACACAACGGCGTACAGGGCATGCTCACACACTTAGCAGTTGCAAAGGGCCATCTTGCATGCACACAGAGTCTAATCATGGAAGGGCGCAGTGTGGAATGTACTGTGTGTCCATCTACACAACGGCATACTGGGCATGCTCACACAGCAGTTGCAAAGGGCCATCTTGCATGCACACGGAGTCTAATCACGGAAGGGCGCACTGTGGAATGTACTGTGTGTCCATCTACACAACGGCATACTGGGCATGCTCACATACTTAGCAGTTGCAAAGGGCCATCTTGCATGCACACGGAATCTAATCGCGGAAGGGTGCAGTGTGGAATGTACTGTGTGTCCATCTACACAACTGCGTACATGGACTGTACTGTGTGTCGATCTATACAACAGCATACTGGGCATGCTCACACACTTAGCTGTTGCAAAGGGCCATCTTGCATTCAGATGGAGTGTAAACACGGAAGGTCTCAGATTAGACTGTACCGTGTGTCCATCTACACAACTGTGTACATGGACTGTACTGTGTGTCCATCTGCACAACAGCATACTGGGCATGCTCACACACGTAGCAGTTGCAAAGGCCTGTCATGCATGCAGATAGAGTGTACACACAGAAGGGCACAGTACAGAAGGGCACAGTAAGGTATAACTGTCCTCACGCACAGGGCGGTCACACATGCAGTGACCTGTACACACACAGCTGCCATCACAGCTGTCACAGGTGCAGGTCACACACGTACACACTGCAGTGTACACTGTAGCTGTCAAGTCAGCACCATGTCATTGGTGCAGCACTAGACAGCCTTACAGTACCACAACACCATGTGCGACATGACCACTGGGCTGTACAGAGGTGTACACCAGCTGTGCAGAGTACACATGTACCAACAGGGATCCAACAGGTGTTATGCATTGCAATGATACCATTATACATGCACAGGTCGGCTCAAGACATACCATGGCCCTTACACAGCTGTGACACCTGACTGTTGCTGTACACCAATGAATACAAGTCTGGATATGTCATACATGTGATTGTGTGGATGTGTGCATGGACTGCACACACAACACATACATACATAGCCTTTGATGTACCTCATGTATTACAGTGGCCTAATCAATGCTACACACGCGAATGGAAGGTGGGCCCATGTCTGTTGAATGCTCACACTACAGGGGGTAGCAATGTTGACCGGGACACATACCCTTCTACTGGTCGCCTGTGACACCCGTGATATCATACCACAGTCCATGTGTTATGTATGTCAACACACATGTCCAACAATAGCAATGCATACCAACATGGCAACAGGAGACACATGTGACATCTGTACTGTGCATGCAGCAACCATGCATGTGCAGTGGCCGATGTCCGTAACATAGTTGCACCTACCTACGACATGCAGTCGCAATGAAGACCCATCATTGACACCTGTATACGGTGACATACAAACAGCACATATGGAGGGATGTGTGTACATAACGTGGTGAACCACCTGTGTAGATGTATGTGTGCAGGGGGGCTCACAGTTGTGTCACACACCATCCTATCATGCAATGTGCAAACAGTACGCTATGTCGCTGTTACGTGACGGTGCTGACATAATGCATACACAGCGGTCAGGTGTTACCAACTATATGTCACATGGTACCTGTAACACCTACAACCTCCCGTGTGCATATAGCAGCACATTTGCCAGATATAGTGTTAGTGCACATAATTCAATCAATACCGCTGCATGTCTATCAAACGTGTCATCATATGGCAGGTGTATCATTCCCAGCCCTGCCATGTGTGTCTGAATGTGTGACCAGAGATGCCACATATCATGGGGAATATGTCCTAGTTGTTACTCATCCCTGTACACCGTTGTAGAGATCTGTACATACGTCAGTGTGGGAAGCATGACGTCGGCCGGTGTGGTGCATCACACATGTCGGCTGTCCGTATACACATGTGTGGTCACCACAGTGTGTGTGTGTGTCTGTATGTATGTCTGGTGCTTGGTGTGAGGGTGTATGCTTATATACGGTGAGAAATCATCACTAACCCCACGTGGTGACTAACCCGTAATGGTGATGCATTGCACTACCCTGTTGATGCCATAGGTCCCAGCATACTGGCTACCTGCATGTTCCTTCTGTGACACATCGTGGTGGTGCATAGTATCAGGAGGGTGATGACCACACAGGGCAGGTCCCCACCTGCACACTATGGGTGTGCATTATAGTGGTGTACACCCCATGAATGTGGCCATGTTCCCACTGATACAGGGTCCTACTGCTGCACACAGTGTGGCTCCAGCCACTAAGTGACACCCTCACAACATCATTGGCCAGGACCGCTTGTGTACAACCCCACCATGTCACCATACCTGTAATGTCCTGCTATGTATGTCACGCTCTGTCCAGTGTGTAGCCTGTGCCACTGACCACATGCATCAGGTGCAGTATATGTGTGGACATCTGTGGCCAAGTTGGTGTTTCCACAGTCAGGCTGAGGGGTACATGGCATGCTGATACTGCTGACGCCTGTGAGTAATCCACACATAGGGACTGCAAACACTGCTACCTGTAGACACATGCAAGTACACCAGGAGGAACCAGGAATCAAAACTCACATAGAAAGCACAGACAACCGAGACACATAATGCTGAACACATCACAATGCATGCTGCACCTGCACTATATGAGTATGACCGCATGTTGACAGTACACAACCTATGTCACATACACATCTTCAGTATCTTACATACAACCACTGCAAATATACATATCCCCACTATGCATACACAGGTATTATTGCATACACATCTCTCAGTATTCATACACAACCGCTTGCAACATACACATCCCTCACTATGTATACACAGGTATTATTACATACACCTCTCACTATGCTGTTCACCCTGTGCATCATAACATTTGTGCATAACCCCTGCACTGGCGAGGTGTGGATGACAGGGATGCAGCACAGGTTTCATCATATGCAATAGGGTGATATGTCGTTGCCAGGGCATAGGCTGCACCAGTGATAACATCATGTGTGTGTAAGGGCCGGTGAGTTGATTGGACATGTCTGTGCAGAATGCATGTGGATGTTGTGAGTCTCACAGTTGTGTTTGCTGTGTGCGTGTATGTGTGTACACAGTTCTGCCATTTGTGAGGCCTACACGGGGTATAATTGAGGCCCCAGATTGTAAGAGCAGGTTGTACAGCCACTGTGTCCGTTCATGGCCACGTGACCCAGCTCGCCTGGGCCGTACGGGCACTACCAGGTGGAGGTACAGAGTGGCTACTGTCTGACAACACATGTCCGCTGGAACTGTGTCCCACTGGAGAACATCCAGGGCCATGTCCACGTGGCCTGCTGTGTCCTGAGGTGCTGACAGCAGCACCAGCTGCACTGCTACTGCTATCGGGCACTATGGGAGCGGGCACATGTGAGGTGCGCCTTCAATGCTGACCTACACCAGGTGGTATTGCTGGCTTACGTCCACGTGACCTATGCCTCACTCCTACCAGATGTTCCAGCACAGACAGCTCCTCATCATGGATTGCCATGCCTCGGTCAAGGATTCCGACCATTTCCACCTAATCGCCATCCAGAACATTAGCAATCTGTTGCTGAGCATTTACAATGCCTGGATGTTGTTACTTAGGGTATGGATATGTTTCCTCTGCAGCTCTGCCCTTCTGTTCTGCCATCTGCGCGCCTGTGCCGCCATTACAGCTGGAAATACGCGCCTGGTGATACCAAATGCCGCGCCTGTCCTGGTGCCGTATGTCTGCCAGAGATCCTCCCACAGCAGCACCGCCACATGCCCGGTGTGGTACATCTGCAGTCATTACACTGATACCATGGTGTGTAGACACCTTCTGTAGCCACCCACACGCTCCTGTTCCATGCTAACAGACGCCTCGACTATTTTCCTCTATGGCCACTGGTATGTATGTTGGCAGCAGAACTGTGTGCGGGTAGGGGACATAGCTGGGATGGTAAACCATTGGCACAGATTCAGCCCTGACAACCCTGCCTGTACCTCATGCATATGTTCATCACCGCTTAGTATCTGTGGGGACACTAACATCAGATGGACCAGAGGGTAACGACATACATCACTCAGAATGCAAAGAAATACTGTAAAGTGCCAGACACAGACACACACACACACACACACACACACACACAGACACACACACACAGACACACACACAGAAACACAGACACACAAACAAAACACAGGCACAAACACACAAACACAGACACACAGACACACACACACACACACACACACGCACACACACACAGACACACACACACACACACACAGACACACACAAACACAGACACACACACACAAACACAGACACACACACACAAACACAGACACACACACACAAACACAGACACACACACACCATGCATGTGATATGCCATATGGCATGCAGCATACCTGCAATACAGCAGAGGGCATGCAGCTCAGACATTAATAGTGTTAGTAAGCATACCCTGGGGTGCACATACTCACAGCAAGCAGGTGTCATATCAGTAGCCATGCAGTTCACATAATCATGGTAGTATGCATGCATCCCCGTGATACACCATGTGGCCCAGAACAGATAATAGTACACATGGCTGACGGGATCTTTTGATATGTAATCTGCTGACATGTGCATTAACATGCATGTCTGACACAATGGTGTCCTGACACATGTACAGCATCATAATGGGCTTCATATTGCAGTGTTGTGTGTATGCCCTACAGATAGAATGTATGTTAGCAAATGTGCATGAGCATGGGAGGGTAGTGTGAGCCGCCTTACATTGCTATACAGTGTGAAGTATAGACACTGTAAAGCACAGATGGCATCATGAGGCATCTATGGCTACAGAATGCATAATATGTACATACTGTAGAAGCCATAACTGCAACACAGTCGTGATGTTCACAACAGATCGTATATGGTGCAGACTCAGTGACACTTAAAGTAGCTAAAAGGCTTTTAGGGTTGTCCAGTGTACCATCAACTGTATAATCGGTCAACTAAGGCTATAATTGGACCATGTGTGACAATGTGCAACAGGGGTGTATACACATCCCAAGTACTGTGTGGCTATAGCGTCTCTGGCTATCTCATGGCCATGTGTGTGCACATGTGTTGGCAAATTGTGTGTGATGGGGTATCTATCTCACATGTTCGGAAAGAAACCTATGACATACCCATGTTAGATGCCGATATGTCATAACTACAGGGCTATGCAGACAACGGGTTGTAAGTGTTTGGTATGTGGGGTATAGATTATGCAATAGTGTGACAATATTGCAGACAGAACACTACATGTCTTGGACATGTCAGGTGGCACATCACAATGTGCACCCCAATGCAAGGGCATATGACACAATGGTGACACTCTGTGGGCTGCCCATATCACAGCTCACTGTGGTATCAACAAAGTACTACACATGTTGTTCCAATGCATGCTACATATACCTCCATTGTAGAACACCTCTCACCGTTGTATATAAAAATAGACCACACATGTCGCAATGACAAGTACTGTGGTTTCAAGTTGGTGTACGTCACGCTTTGTATATATTGCACATAGGTGCCTGTGTGAATGAAGCGGTGGTGCAACCTGCATATCGTGACTGTCAAACAGTGTGTGCAAGTGTTAACTGGCCATGGCAATAGATCTATACCACGCCTGATACTGATGACAGTCTCACCGCAACGGACTCATGTCTGTGCGGCACGTCAGGAGGTACTCTGTATAAGTGATACACCAGTATGAACATTATCCATGACTGTATGACAGCCACAGGTTGCACTGTGCATGTGAACACATTCACCTGTGTGATAGCATATAGTATGCACATGTGCATACACAACGAGCATATCAGTGCGCATGTGTCCACATACCTGCATATGTTGTTACTACATAATGTACAGTGACACATGCAACTACATGATATAATAGCCATATGTGTAGTACTGACTACCAGTGCACCCCAGGCTGCTCATTGGTTGGGAGACACCTCCACCCATGATGGCAGCTAGTGTTTCTGGATGCTGTTCCCTGGGTGTCCCCAGACTGGCCAGTAGCTCCTCGGTGTGTGTGAGTGGGGGCTGGGTTGGTGGCCCACCACCTGTTCCACCTTGTTCCCTGGCGATTGCAGTGGCACGCTGTTTTACATGTCGTATCAAGTCCATGCAGTGTCTGCACACCTGCTGGTAGGTGCGGTTATGGCCACCCACATCGTTCACCCTCCTGCGTAGATCCTGCCACAGGTCATCCCGCTGCTGAGCATGCTGTGGCACATGGCTGAACAACAAGTCATAGTTGTCATGGAGCTGTGGGATGAGGACATCATCCTCCTGGCGGGTGTATGCTGGGTGGCGTGTACGGGGCATTATCTGTAAGACATAATGATGGTGACAGGTCACAGTTTCAGAGATGTACAGAGATACTGCTGCACATACATTTCTATGACATCTACTACATCTCCACAGTTATCTTTGCAAAGCATCATGACACTGACATGACTGACATGTTTGTGCCACACATGTCACACCCATTATGCATTGGATATCATCACCATATATGTGTGTCACCTCATTACAGTGTTCATACTCCATGTAAATGCTGTCTTGCTGTGGGCATGTCTATTTGCCTGCACTTGTGTTCTTACCTATCTGCACATGCCTGGATGTGTCCACGGTACTGCTGTTGACCTGGATGCTGTGTATATGTCACATATCAACACAGACACATCCGTAATGGACTTGAGCAGTGACAATGCACACATACGCATGGACACCTGTACATGCATGTGTTTTGCCATATACATCTACACAGCACTGTACAACTGTTCAACTTCCTGCCACGGATCGCCTGTATTGCACATGTGATAGACATGGGACAATGGCTAGTCAGACGACATTCGCAGGGATGGTTATCAAACATAGCATGTGCGGGCACGGTTTCCAAGCTGTAACAGACAGCCATTGTGCCACTGCAAGGTGCATCAGTGCCACATTACTGATCCAGTCAGTTGATAATACATCTACCATGCGGCCATCACACCATGTATGACTGGGATGACATGTGCAGCTTTGATGGACAGGGTTGCATGGTAAGGTGGGAGTATGTCACATATATGGCACAGGGATCTGCCCAGCATGTGGCGATCCTAGTATTAGGACGGTGTGCTGTCCATGACATATGTCTTATAGATCAGGATATGGACATGTAGCATGTCCATCATCGTGGTGTAGCAAATGTCATTCTGCAGGGTAGACAGCATGCTGCATAGTGGAGGTGAGGATTGTGAAGGCTGGTATCGCACATCCATGCATAGCCATTACTCCTTAAAGGTGGTATGTGATCCAATATTGGTCACCACAGTGCTGTATATGCCTGTCCAGTGATCTCCGTGCTCATGGATGGCACCCTGACATGACATGGGTACCTCATATGACTACCTAAGGGGCCTGGAGACTTCACCAAGTCGGGGTGTGCACTGCACAGCACCATCCCTTACACAATGTCCATAATGTTGACCACAGCCTAGGTAGTAGTTTATGGGTACAGGGATATTCACCTAGCGGTGACATTGCTGGTATCTTCCATCAGACTGTGCACATATGTCACACACCTCACCCACACAGCCCATTCTGTATGTTGTTCACAACACTGACACAGCTATACTGACAGGTCATGGCCATTCACAGCCTTACATACACAGATGCCTAACATTTGTCTGTGTAGTATGGGCTACAATGAGGGTGGGGTACAACACATTAACCCTGTTCTACTGTAGCTGGCACTGGTGTGCTGTGCACATGTCACTCTTGCACCTTTTGTAGTTGTGAGTCTATCAACAGGCCACTGGTGGAACACTCCTGTGCCATGCAAAGGTATTTGTAATCAAATATCCGTGCTGTCTTGTACATCTGTACTGCTAACATCTACAGTGCTAATGGTTCATGGACATGCACACCATACACAGCAGGGTTATAGTGCAGTGCCACCCTAAATGACTGTCATCACCACTTGTGGGTTGATATTATCCAACACCCTATCTATATTGTATGGTCATGCTAGGCACTTGTTCAGAACTTGTGAGCATGTCATGAGCTACTGATTACTATAGCACCCATTCCACACCATTTCCCACAGGTACACTGGCTGTCCTACACTTCCCAGCTTGCTTATAGTACAACAGCTGTTGTACACACGTAATGCACATATCCTGTGGGACATGGTTGTATATACAGGCATGTCCAACTGTCACGTACCAATGCTACTGCCTGTCTATATGACGGATATGTCATACATGTGGCAATAGAGCAATTGTCTCATGTACACATTCAATGCTCACCTCCCAACATACGGCACTACAGCCTGTGGGGGATGCACTTCTGCAGCCGCTGGGGCATAGCTCAGGTGTACCTCATTACGAGGAACGTACCTCATTTGGGGTTCTAAAAGGTGCATGTTCCTCAAGGTTCCACATTGGAAGGGTCTGTCACACATTCATTGTTGGAAATTGTTTACCTGCTAGCCATGGCTAAATAGATGGGAATCATATTAATTCATTAGAATATTTTTTTTATACGTAAAACCAGCCTATTTTAGCCATCATATGCCCTTCCAAGATGAAGCTGTTAGTAAGCCAGTTGTAAGTGTTCCACGTTTTGCCCATCTGTCACACAGTATGAGGGCTAATGTTCCTCAGTTTGGGGACAGAAGGTTGACAGCTATGGCTGGGGGTAATGATGTCACCAACCCTGACTGCACCTGACAGTCATTTGGGGATGTGTAACATTCGCAACACACCCCACCCATCACATAGTCTCACATGATCTACACCACTGGCCACACCTATGAGGACAACTTGTGCAGTACGTCTCCATACTCACTGTAGGCACCAAAGGTAGCCCCTATCATGGAAGACAACATCACCAGCTTATAGCCCACAGACTCATGTGTGCCCATCACATACAGCCAATAGGGAGTTATAACATTCACAACACACCAGTCATAGATGACTCTGTAGGGAGTCACACTGCAGTTCCACACAGCAGGCTACACAAGGCATTAGTCCCTTACATCTTGCTGTCGGGTAACTGCTTCTGCAACATAACCTATGCACCCATGCCACACCTCACCAGGTACGATATGACTGTCATTCTCCATGTTAGTGTGACTGCCCTGTGATGCCACTTCACAGACTACATGTGCAGGGACATGCAATAGTTCACCAGTCTTATAGCCCTGAGGGTGTGGGCCAAGCCCTGGGGAGCATTTTGCATTCGTCCGGACACGATACCACTGTACAATGGCCGACTGTGTCACTTCAACAGTTGCCTATGCTCCTATTGTCATTCCACAGGCATCTGGTATCTGTCCGCTTTGACTGACCTGGTCAAACACAATGCTGTGGCACAGATGACTTGCACCTGTCAGCCCTGGGAGTACAGCTCACATGTAAGGCTCTTGCTGCTTCTATACTGTCTGTCTTGCACAGTTTCCAATAACTGTCATCGGCAGGACAGGAACTGGCAGGCACGACATGGAGTCATGTGACACAATGCTTGCATCTTCCTCTTTGACGCACACAGGCAAGGCACACCTTATAATGCACCACTCAAACATCTCTGCAGTGACTGGGACCTGCCTCTAGGCTCTGCAGAGCACACCTTTCAGGCACATACCTGGACCGGCACACCCACAGCTGAGGGGTTCCCATATCCCACTATGTTTTGCACACATCCTGGCAAGTTACTTAGCACAATGCATCAGAGGTGCTCCATGTGCAACTAACTGTGTCCGGGACAGCTATACACATTGTAACAAGCTACAGAGTCAACATCATACCCCATGGGTAACATACCTTCTATGTTGGTATATTGGACAGTGGGCCTCAGACAGCTACTACTGATGTGTGACTGACACTACCCCACACTTCACTGGGATAGCCACTCATGTACCGACACATCCATCAGTCATACCCTCCGCTCTGCTGGATCAACCCATACACACCACCTCCAAGACCTACATTACCCTTGGCATGAACACTACCACCATGTGACTGGTGTTATACACCTGGGGTTATCCCCTCATTGGTGGATTCCGAACATATGCTAATCAACCTAGTTAGCCACATCCCCACCACACCCATCACAGCATACACAGTACATGAGTACTACAACACCTACTACAGACGTCTGCTGACAGCGGTTGTTAACATCATGACACCCGTGCAGATGGACAATGCACATACAAACGCTGACACATACCCCAGTGCACTTCATTAGCATGTACACAACTGCATGGATCATGCTATTCCACACAGAGCCATGATGGTACACACCAGATAACAGATGCCACTCTGGTGGTCATGTTCCATGGACATATGATGTACAACAACAGGTGTAGGCTGTTGCACAGTGGTGTACATTCCCATATGTGGGGTGGCTCACTGGACAGCCGTGGTGGGGCCACAGGGTCCCTCAACACATACTCCAAGACTAGCTACGTAAACATTACTGCCACACATTCTGGGGTGTACCACCAGGCATTATGGTGGTATGTCAGTAGTCGATGGCAACACCCACATCTGCTGTCACATACAACAGTCACTCAGGAACATTGCAGACCCAGGTGTTGTTGGCAACATGCTGGAGGATGGATTCAATGCTGACATTACACCCTCTCACTCACTACAGGGCCGCAATCTGTACATGAACATTGTGGTGTCCCTGTGGTCACACCTACACAATACTGACCTACACTCTATATGCCCTGGGACACTGGCCCCATGTCACCTTCCAACGTCCCAGGCTGTGATGTCCACCAACCTCTGAATTACATGTCTCCCCACTAGGCCACCATATTCAGTAATAGCCTTGTTTCAGACATTGTAGCCCCTGAATGGCACACAGCAGCATTTATCACACTACACACAGGTGGCACCACAATGCACGAGTGGGACTATAGTCCTACACACCTGACTGGACTGTTCTGCATGGCTATGGGGCACATCATCAAGGACGTCATTCACAGAGACATTGTTGGGCTCCCGTCCTTTGCTGCCACCCGGGTTGGGCTTGCTAGGGCCAGAGCATGGTCCCTACACATGGTGGACTCCTTTCATATAGTTACCAGGGCAGTTGCTGATGGTACGGGAGTCCACACATCCTACATTGTCCTCTCATTGCCTTTCAGCACCATTCCCCATTCTGGTATTGACAACATACACATCCACCTGCACATCGTACTCTGTGTCTCAGGATGTTATGCTATGTGGCTCATGGACAGGACACACAGTGAGGCCAGCATACCATAGTACCTACTACATGTCAGGTACATTTGGCATACCACAGTCCTCAGTCATAGGGCCCCTCATGTTCAGTATATGCTTCCTCAGGAACAGGCTAGCACAGGGACTTTCCTGCCTAGCTTTCAAACTCCTGCATACCAAGCGCCATGATTGCTCCACCAGCTGATACTGACTCCAACCATACGGGTGTCACTGTGACAGATACATAATATGACTATCATGGCATCAAGCTGCATGACACAAGGTGCATGCACATCACCTTTGCATTACACCATTCACCCACTGACTATCACATGGATGGTAGTCCCCTACATACATATCACATTGTACATGTTTGCAGTACACACATATGTCGCACCCACTCCTGTGGTTACCGTATTGCCACTGTGGCATGGATATCCTTCTACGTGGCCACACCTATCTGTACTGGGTGTGTAGCTGGTAAATAGGCACCCATTGTACCTCTGAACTCAAGACATCTACACACATTCAAGGGTACACCACCCCATTTAGGGTGTACCTTACACAACAGCTACAGCTTTACATGCCACAACATTAACACGCCAAGACGTCTACTGAGCTCCGACAGTTTAAATATGCGGCTGCACTACGGACACCACATCTGTACACATTTACATACTACATACTCAGGGGTGACCTCTGCTGATCAGACAGGGCCCATGTCCACAACATTATTAATGGATATACTACTCATACGCGACATAAGCAGAGGCCACTGTGAGCAACATGCTCATGGATATGTGCACACACGCCACAATGAGTGGGATGTGCTTGTGGGTTACATTCCCAAACCAGACACTCACCATGCTTTGGAACATAAGTCCTATGTACATCACACAGGGACACTCAGTAGCACTGTTCATGTGAAACCTCCCTTGGTTGTTGGGAGACACATGTAGGCCTGGGATCACTGCAGAGGCTGTACTGTGCAGAGGTGCAGGTGACACATGGCTCTGCTGTTCACAGGACACTACCCAAGAGAGGTGCCACTAGTGTGAACACTGTAGTTGTGCTTACACATGGACTTGCCAGACTGCATAGTACCCCACTATGCACCTGTGAAGCTATTACATGTCCTTTGTGCATGGTTACTTGGTAGCCCTTCCATTTAGATTAGCTATCATGCTATTACAATGTCCCATACCTACAAGCCATATGTATCCTGGTATTGTACATACCAATGATTTATACCTGTGGTATGCATGATATGCCTGTTATGCTGTGTAGAATATCTGTCATATCTACCTATAATACTATACATTACACATATTTCACATAGTATCCCATATTGCAAAGCATACTTGCACAGCGGGATCACCTCACATATGTCATTAACGTTATATGCCCATACACATGCGTGCTGTGACAGTATATCAACATATACTATCCCCTGCTATGGCACGTCCTTGTTGGACATACTCTACCACTGATGGCGGGTTGTATGGAATTGTTCTGTTTAACGCCCTCATGTAGCATCCCTTGTGGTGTCTGTGCTGTGTACCTTGTGTCCCACTGCTGGACGCACAGTTTCTACAAGCATTAGCATGCTCAGCAAGACATCACTACATAAATACCTTTCCCCACTTTATGCATTGCGGACACGTTTAATTAATGCAAACCAGGCTATACATACAGTAAAACTAATTAATACAGATCATGCTATACATAACCTTATATATCAGGCATTCTACATACCTTGTTGTCGTTTCGGCGTTTCGTTTCTATCTCTCTCACAGTGTTTCAACTGGTATTCGGTATGAGCATACGGTTTGAATGTCTGGCAAGTCATCCTTATATACGTCGATACCTGTAACATGTGGATTCATCCCGCCAGTTGGTGTTCCTGAGTGACTAATTACTTGCATATCAGCTGTGCAGCTACTCTATTCACCAATTACGCGGCAACAGTGGGGTATAATTGGATTCTCCACTTGGGCGTTGCCTATTTGCCCTACCTTCGGGGAGATGGTCTGTATTGTGTTTTGTTATGTGTAACTGTAACTGCTATGCATGGAGACAAGTATAGTTTGGATTCATGTCCCCCGTGGATTGTGTGTGACAGGTACAGTATTTGGTTCAACATGTGGGTGTACCTGTCATCCCAACATCTGATAACGGAGTATTGCAAACAAAACCTGTAACATGGCTGGTTGTTCCATTATACAACGCCTGCAATTGTGTATAGATATATATCCACAGACTTAAACTAAATAAATATATGAAATAAAGAATGTACAGACATATATATATATATATATATATATATATATATACACACGCACAAACACATACAACATTAATTGATATATACCTAACAAACATATAAACAAATGTCCTCATAGATATAACACATGTACATAAATAGGTTACACCATAGCTAGTATGGATAGACATACAGACATGCAATTAAGGTAAATACACTGCTGCTCTCAAAACTATTGCCCGGAAAGTATCAGTGTGCCAGATTTGTAAGTCCTACTCTTTAAACATGGATATAGGTGTCCTTTGCAGGACCCCGAAAATTGTGAATCTATACACGCACTGTCCTGTAATGATTGCTGCAAAGAAGTGTCATCTGCAACTAGAATATAGCTGTACATGCAACAGTAGCTTGTGCAAGTGTAATAACACATGGGTTGACAGAATGTATGACATATGTCCTGACATGCGGAGAGTGGATAGTGCTTAGAAGCGTCATCATACTTTATTATCACTCACATTACATATGTGTTATGACTACTGTGGAGGGGTGTCAGGTCTGGGAATCATGGGTATGCAATAATGGGCCTAGGTGCCTAGGTGTTGGTTGGCACAGATTTATGAGGTCCGCCCCATGGGAGTGATTAATATTCCTATGTGGGTATAGCAGATGCCTTTAACCTCCAAAAATGAAGAACCCATCTACTGGATATTGTGTAAACTAATGGGGGAAGACGTAGGGAGTTATATTAGTGTCGTGTAAGCGATTATCATGGACGTACATACGTACGAATAAGATGCTAACCATACCTCTCAATCAGAATAAGACATCTGGACAAAGTCATTTTAAAAGATGTACAAATAGTGAATATTTCAAATATTCCTCTTACAAAGTCAGAACGTTGATAGAATAATGGATCAGTCATTAGTATGAATGTTGTGAGGGTTATTAATTGTAAACTACAAATGTCTGTCATAATTGTCTAACCCCACAGTCCCTAATGACTTGCCACTAAATTACCAGAAAGGCACACTATTATTAAAAAAGGAACAAAATCAGAAGTCTAAGTTCGGGACATTTACCCAAAATGTGTACAGTTGAGAGGTATGAAGGTAACCCTGACCTAAATAAATGTACAGAACTAGTGAGATTAGGTGGACAGGTGTGAAGAAAGACGTGATGACAAATGACAAAACATGTACAAGTCAAAAGCATGTACCCCGATAAATTTGGATGAATACTAATGCCCTGTGATAGTCAATGTGGAAGGTTAATAGAAACAACATAAATGTGTCCCCAGGGTGCTATGCAGTGTCCCTGATACATTGTTCAGTCTCCCACACTCGCATGTGAGTTCTGCCACTGATGGAAAGTGCAAATACCGGCGAACACATAAGGTAGATGATAGCAGAATATGTATTGATTAGCACCTGTTGGCTTTTGTAAGGAACACAACTCTCTGGGTGGGTGTCTCCTACAAAAGGAATGTAATGGCATCTGGCCTGTGATTTCTTCATATATTGTGTGTAGTGGTGTAATAAAATGACATATCTTGTATCAGAAACAGATACATGTTATAGGAAACAGTATTATCGACTATACCACTACAAGACAAATCTGAAGGTATGAAAAGTGCTGAAGTAGTCAGTTTATTATTGACCGCAGGTATGTGTGGACTTGTCAAATGTCACAGCTGTACATATAGTTTCTATAGGGCTGTCACCTCTACAAATGATGAAAGTGGGAGGTGCTCTGTAGAAATGACAGACGTAGCAGGTCAAAACATACCTACAGCCATGCTTACTCCACAAATAGACATATTAGCACACAGCAAAGCTTTGGCCAGGATTCATGAAGCTTTGGTCGGTGTGTACGAGTAGAGTAAGAGTAGAGCAAGGCAAGATGTCTGCCGAGCTATTCAGCAATATCCTGTAGGTGTAACACAGCCCTTAAACAACATTGCACGGACAATGTTAGGATATGCAAATTACCCCATTTGTAGGTGAAAGCTATGCAAATGATGTAAAATATGCGATACATGAAACAGTAAGCTGTCCGTGCAAGAGTAGAGTTATGTGCAGAAATGTACATGGATGTTAACCGAGTAACGTTCTGCAAGTAGCTAAACGGAGCAATGTCATCTGCAAATAAAGGATGGATTTAGTTGAAGAAGCATGCCAATGGCCAAATATAAGGCCAGTGGCATGTTTTTCCATTGGAAATTAATAAAACTCTAGTTGTCCTCCCCCAATCTCCAGTGTTTAAGCGTAGTGCAGCGGCACGAGTACGCGCTGTGCATACAAAACAAGACAAATATGTAAAATATACATATAAATTGTAATGTCAGTTAAATGTTAGTTCATCATGCAGGTGAATGGCAAGCTGAAGACAACATGGCTACTGAGTAGTGGTTGCTATGTGTGGAAGTGCACTCTCAGAGATGTAACCAAGCATTAGTAGGCAATCCTATGCAATTGAGGCTGAGGATAGTGAAGCACAATTTGTCATGCCATATGGGCCAAGCCTCTACAGTGTAAGAGTAGGTTAAGGGTTCTATCAGCGTAGAAGATTGGTGACATCATGAGTGTGTATGTATAAAACACTGTAATCTTATTGGAGCAGTGTGTCACATGTTTGCTGTTAGTGACTCATCAGTGGAAGAGGCGTTTTATGATTTATCCTAGGTAAAGTCAGTAAACTGATGGTGTACGCCATGGATATCACTGAAGTTCCTTGCAAACCTGGTGAAGTGTGTTTGCGCCTGTGCAAGCCTGTAAGCCCGAGTAAGCATGTGTGCATGTGTGTCTGCCCGTGTGCGCGAGTTGAAGAAAGAGTAAGCTACTGTAAGATTGTTGAAGCCCGTGTAATGTTGCGTAAGCCAGTGTAAGTGTTTGTACGCATGTATAAGACTGTGTGCGCACGTGGAAGCGGATGTGCACTTCACTGTGCTCCTATGCACGGCGCCGCTCACTGTGGACACAAACAGTGAAAAGGAAGGTAAACAAATAGCAGTAAGTTAACCAAGGAGAACTACCACAGCTAGCAGGTGAAAACAATCAGACTGAGTATATTACACAGCCAGTACAGTAGGCCAGCACAGCACAGCACGTACAACTCTACAAACAGCATTCCACCATGTTTTTCTCAGACACATTGCAACACTGTAGTATACTACGATAAGTGAAAACTGTGAAAGCTTAACTGAAACAACATAATGTTAGGGGCTGCCATTGCTATTATACGTCAACATATGCAACATGTGGAGGGTTGTGCCAATGTGAATGCTGCTCAGCATCACACAGTGAGTAGACGGAGAGGAGTGTGCAGGCACAGGGTAACCTACCAGGGGCTACATTAGCTGGAGATAGTAGAGCGCTATAGAGTGGACAGAGATATCCTGCAGAAGATTGTGGAGCAGTGCAGACCATGTCTCACGCACAGAACCAACAGAGGGAAACCTATCCCAGTGGAAACCAAGGTATGTGTTGCCCTAAGGATACCAGCAACAGGTACCTTCCAGAGATCAACTTGTGATATGATGTGGATTTTACAAACATCAGCATCCAGGGTACTGCACCAGTTCATGAATGCCATGTCAGCACATGTCAATGATGACGTATATATCCCCAATTCCTGTAAGGTATTGGGCAGCAATATGTGTCTTTTCCACACAACAGTGGAATACCCTACGTACTGTGTGCAATACACTGCAAGCACATATGCATCAAAGCACCAGCCAGTGAGTGTGGTAGGGCCTACATCATCCACAAGGGCTTCCCTCCATGAAGTGGCGGTTTGTGTGTGATGGCCAGCCTATAATAATGAATGTGTGTGCTGGATGCCCTGGAAGCTGCAATGCTTCCGATATGTGGCATCTGACGCAGCTGTACAAAACATTTGGCAATGGGGACAACCCTCATGGTCACCCAGTGGGGGATGCTGGATGTGCAATTCAACTGTGGCTGATGACACACATCAGAGATGCACACAAACATGAACAGGAATGCCATAATGAGGCACACGCACATACAGAAACTTTACTCTAGCATGTGTTTGTGTCGCTCAAGTCACAGTTCTGGTGCCTGGACACATCTGGTGGAGCATTAATGCACTTGTCAACTACATGTACCAGAATTGTCTGTGGCCTAGGTCATCTGTGTCTCACACACACACACACACACACACACACACACACACACACACACACACACACACACACACACTCACACGACAGTTTATATACATAGTGTGAGTGACTGGTCATGTATGTGTATTACTGCAGAACAGTTCAAACACAGCAAAGTATGTCAATAATGGACATTCATCATAGTTGTACAACCACCTTGGAGGATATGCATGCAGAACTCTCATTGCATTTGTGATACAGTGATGTACTTCAAAATACCATTGTAAATGCAAATATCAAATGACAAATGACATAGCACTCATCTATATGTACACATTGTTACCCATTATACATATTGGGGTGTAATACCTATGTGTTACGGTTGGTAAAGTATGTGTAGTAAATGTGGATAACTGACTCTTTTTAGCCTTATAGGTTTACAGCATGGGTTGGATAACACATATCTGTCTGTATGATACCCTTGTGTAGAATAACTGTGTCATGTGCAGAATGCATTCTAGGCCACAGTATGATTTCCCAGATGTGGACAGGAATATCCCTATTGTCTTTGCTTGTAACTAACATGGCTATATGTCAAACAGTAATGGTCCCAGCAATGTGTGATGGTCAATACCAGTGCGTACTGGTATAGTATGGTACATGTAGGATCCACATGCTACTGTGTGTCCTACATGTGTGGGTCAGTTGTGAAGATATCATATAACAATTGGTTATTCAGACTGTTGAGGTCGTATCTACTACCATAATGCAAAACAATCACAGATAGTAACAGTATCACCCACAGCACCATGTAAAACCATAGCGTCACACATGTGTAGACAAGTACAACAATATGTGTAGTATAATGAATACTGGCCAACAACAGAAACTATGAAGTGTTAACAGTGTAATACAGGGCATGTCACCATTCCAATGTGTCCACTATACATGTACATGCAGACAGTGCACCTTCACCATGTTCACATATAAATACATGAAAATCTGTACTACACACATCACACACGTACTGCACACTCTGAAACACATGCTGCCAATACTACGCACGTCAGTCAAATGGCACATGGATGGATAATACATCTTCACAATTAACAGTGCTGTACACTATACTACATTGGTGATCATAGCTGTAATGTATCATGCCTGCTTACATACACCTAGAAGGAAATCACACTTTGTGTTAACAACATTGTAATATTATTACAGTGCTATGAAACCACCCTGTGCATCAGCACCATGTTAGTCTGTACCTGCATCAATGTTACACATTACAAGAGGTGGCAGAGGTGTCATCATATGCACAGGGTATGTAGTTTCTTTTCCAGAGCCTGTCATTGAACCAGCCAATCAACATGTATGCATTTGTGTGTGTGTGAGGGACAACAGGTTTTTCATGGCCCAATGTTGATGCAATGTGTGTGTGTATGTGTTATCTCTAGCTGTTTGTTTCATGTGTGTCTCTGCATGTACACTGTTTCAGCATGTGTCAGCCATATACTGGATGTTGTGGGACAGTCACAGACTGTACCTGCCAGGCTGTACAGATTGCCATTCCTGGCCATGGACACCCCTCCATGCATTCAACTATAGTCCAGTCCTGCACCTGGCAATGTATACACATACATACTTGGGATCTGTATCACAACCTGTGGATAAACGGGTGTCAGTAATGTTAACCTGATTTGCATAGTATTGTCATTTAATACATAGTTATATGAGCCATACTCATCCTCCAAAGTAATAACCACTGCTGACTGCTGCTGAGATATGCACATGACCATTTAAAGGTGCTGTACTATCATTGTTTTCAATGTCCCTTGTAATACCCAGCAACAAAATAACTGGTCACTACACAACTATAACCCAGGATCACTACAGCACACAGTATGTGCACTATCACAGAGCCATAACACATTCAGATACATCCAAGGTGAACATGTACAGATAATGCAGCACATTCAATAGTGCTAATATCCACATACATATTACAAATATATATATATATATATATACACACACACACACACACACACACACACACACACACACACACACACACACACACACACACACACACACACTTGGCAGGGCCGGGAGTTGAACATACACCTATCTACCTTATCACACTACAGCATTACGCATTTACAGAACGCGCTACCGAGATTACTGAACACAGCACTCCCAGAGGCATACTTCTAGATGGGTGACATCATCCGCAAAGACAAAGACGCCGATAGGGAATATATGTGTTGTGAGGCATCTAAAAGCATTACTGTGTCCCCAGGCAGCTGGAAACACACACACACTTGGCAGGGCCAGGAGTTGAACATACACCTAACTACCTTAACACACTACAGCATTATTCATTTACAGAACACGCTACCGAGATTACTGAACACAACACCCCCAGAGGCATACTTCTAGGTGGGTGACATCATCCGCAAAGGCAAAGACGCCGATAGGGAATGTATGTGTTGTGAGGCATCTAAAAGCATTACTGTGTTCCCAGGCAGCTGGAAACACACACACACACCACTTGGCAGGGCCGGGAGTTGAACATACACCTAAGTACCTTATCACACTACAGCATTACGCATTTACAGAATGCGCTACCGAGATTACTGAACACAGCACTCCCAGAGGCATACTTCTAGGTGGGTTACATCATCCGCAAAGGCAAAGACGCCGATAGGGAATGTATGTGTTGTGAGACATCTAAAAGCATTACTATGTCCCCAGGCAGCTGGAAACACACACACACACACAGACACACACACACACACTCAGAAGGGCCGGGAGTTGAACATACACCTAACTACCTTATCACACTACAGCATTACGCATTTACAGAATGCACTACAGAGATTACTGAACACAGCACTCCCAGAGGCATACTTCTAGGTGGGTGACATCATCCACAAAGGCAAAGACACTGATAGGGAATGCATGTGTTGTGAGGCCTCTAAAAGCATTACTGTGTCCCCAGGCAGCTAGAAAGACACACACACACACACACCCTTGACAGGGCCGGGAGTTGAACATACACCTAACTACCTTATCACACTGCAGCATTACGCATTTACAGAATGCGCTACCGAGATTACTGAACACAGCACTCCCAGAGGCATACTTCTAGGTGGGTGACATCATCCGCAAAGGCAAAGATGCCGATAGGGAATGTTTAGAGAGTGAGCAATCTGAAAGCATATTACTGGCCCAAGGTAGACATAGACAAACACGGCAGTGCTGTCGTCAGGCCAACTAAATATCTACGGAGCACTACAACACTAAATAGATACGGGATGCGCCACAGACAGTACACCCTTCGAGACAGCAACCAGTGTGTTCAATGTAGGCATCCATCGTGACATTGAAAATGGGCATCTGTTGCCTGGATGACCACCATGGCTATACAGGATGTCAATGGCCATGCCCACACGCTTAGTATCACATATCTGTTTGGAATGTACTGTGTGTCCGTCTGCACAATGGTGTACTGGGCATGCTCACACACTTAGAAGTTGCAAAGGGCCGTCTTGCATGCACACGGATTCTAATCACGGAAGGGCGCAGTTTGGAATGTACTGTTTGTCCATCTACACAACGGCATACTGGGCATGCTCACACACTTAGCAGTTGCAAAGGGCCATCTTGCATGCACATGGAGTCTAATCACGGAAGGGCACAGTGTGGAATGTACTGTGTATACATCTACACAACGGCGTACAGGGCATGCCCACACACTTAACAGTTGCAAAGGGCCATCTGCATGCACACGGAGTCTAATCACTGAAGGGCACAGTGTAGAATGTACTGTGTGTCCATCTACACAACGGCGTACTGGGCATGCTCACACACTTAGCAGTTGCAAAGGGCCATCTTGCATGCACACGGAGTCTAATCACAGAAGGGCGCAGTGTGGAATGTACTGTGTTTCCATCTACACAACGGCGTACTGGGCATTCTCACACACTTAGCAGTTGCAAACAGCCATCTTGCATGCACACGGAGTCTAATCACGGAAGGGTGCAGTGTGGAATGTACCGTGTGTCAATCTACACAACTGCATACATGGACTGTACTGTGTGTTCATCTACACAACAGCATACTGGGCATGCTCACACACTTAGCTGTTGCAAAGGGCCGTCTTGCATGCAGATGGAGTGTAAACACGGAAGGTTTCAGATTGGACTGTACCGCATGCCCAACTACACAACTGTGTACATGGACTGTACTGTGTGTCCATCTACACAACAGCATACTGGGCATGCTCACACACTTAGCTGTTGCAAAGGCCTGTCATGCATGCAGATGGAGTGTACACACAGAAGGGCACAGTACAGAAGGGCACAGTAAGGTATAACTGTCCTCACGCACAGGGCGGTCACACATGCAGTGACCTGTACACACACAGCTGCCATCACAGCTGTCACAGGTGCAGGTCACACACGTACACACTGCAGTGTACACTGTAGCTGTCAAGTCAGCACCATGTCGTCGGTGCAGCACTACACAGCTTTACAGTACCACAACACCATGTGACACATGACCACTGGGCTGTACAGAGGTGTACACCAGCTGTGCAGAGTGCACATGTACCAACAGGGATCCAACAGGTGTTATGCATTGCAATGATACCAGTATACATGCACAGGACGGCTCAAGACATACCACGGCCCTTACACAGCTGTGACACCTGACTGTTGCTGTACACCAATGAACACATGTCTGGATATGTCATAGATGTGATTGTGTGGATGTGTGCATGAACTGCACACACAACACATACATACATAGACTTTGATGTACCTCGTGTATTACAGTGGCCTAATCAATGCTACACACGCGAATGGAAGGTGGGCCCATGTCTGTTGAATGCTCACACTACAGGGGGTCGCAATGTTTACTGGGACACATACCCTTGTACTGGTCGCCTGTGACACCCGTGATATCATACCACAGTCCATGTGTTATGTATGTCAACACACATGTCCAACAATAGCAATGCATACAAACATGGCAACAGGAGACACATGTGACATCTGTACTGTGCATGCAGCAACCATGCATGTGCAGTGGCCGATGTCCGTAACATAGTTGCACCTACCTACAACATGCAGTCTCAATGCAGACCCATCATTGACACCTGTATACGGTGACATACAAACAGCACATATGGAGGGATGTGTGTACATAACGTTGTGAACCACCTGTGTAGATGTATGTGTGCAGGGGGAGGCTCACAGTTGTGTCACACACCATCCTATCATGCCATGTGCAAACAGTACGCTATGTCACTGTTACGTGACGGTGCTGACATAATGCATACACAGCGGTCAGGTGTTACCAACTATATCTCACATGGCACCTGTAACACCTACAACCTCCCGTGTGCATATAGCAGCACATTTGCCAGATATAGCATTGGTACACATAATGCAATCAATACCGCTGCATGTCTATCAAACGTGTCATAATATGGCAGGTGTATCATTCCCAGCACTGCCATGTGTGTCTGAATGTGTGACCAGAGACGCCACATATCAAGGGGAATATGTCCTAGTTGTTACACATCCCTGTACACCATTGTAGAGATCTGTACATACATCAGTGTGGGAAGCATGACGTCGGCCGGTGTGGTGCATCACACACGTCGGCTGTCCGTATACACATGTGTGGTCACCACAGCGTGTGTGTGTCTGTATGTATGTCTGGTGCTTGGTGTGAGGGTGTATGCTAATATACGGTGAGAAATGATCACTAACCCCACGTGGTGACTAACCCGTAATGGTGAAGCATAGCACTACCCTGTTGATGCCATAGGTCCCAGCCATACTGGCTACCTGTGCATGTTCCTTCTCTGTGACACATCGTGTGGGTGCATAGTACTGTGAGGGTGATGACCACATAGGCATGGGTCCCCACCTGCACACTATGGGGTGTGCGTTATAGTGGTGTACACCCCGTGAATGTGGCCATGTTCCCGTACTATTACAGGGTCCTACTGCTGCACGGTGTGGCCTCCAGCTACCAAGTGACACCTCACAACATCATTGGCCAGACCGCTGTGTACAACCCCTGCACCAGGTCACCATACCTGTAATGTGTCCTGCTATGTATGTCACGTCTCTGTCCAGTGTAGCCTGTGGCACTGACCACATGCATCAGGTGCAGTATATGTGCGGACATCTGTGTCATGGTGTTTCCAACAGTCAGGTTGAGGGTACATCTAGCATGCTGATATTGCCAGACGTGCCTGTGAGTAATCCACACGTGGGGGACTGCAAACACTGCTACCTGTAGGCACATGCAAGTACACCATAGGAGGGAACCAGGGTATAACAACCTACATGGTGCTACAGATGTAACCGAGACACATACCGTGAACACATCACAATGCATGCTGCACCTGCACTACATGGTATGACCGGTGCATGTTGATAGTACACAACCTATGTCACATACACATCTCTCAGTATTCACACACAACCACTGCAACATACAGATCCCTCACTATGCATACACAGGTAATATTACATGCACATCTCTCAGTATTCACACACAACCACTGCAACATACACATCCCTCACTATGCATACACAGGTAATATTACATACACCTCTCACTATGCTGTTCACCCTGTGCATCAGAATATTTGTGCATAACCCTGCACTGATGGTGTGGATGACAGGGATGCAGCACAGGCTTCATCATATGCACAGGGTGATATGTTTGCCAGGGGCATAGGCTGCACCAATGGATAACATTGTGTGTGTGTAAGGGCTGGTGAGTTGATTGGACATGTCTGTGCAGAATGCATGTGGATGTTGTGGAGCCCTACAGTTGTGTTTGCTGTGTGCGTGTATGTGTGTACACAGTTCTGCCATTTGTGAGGCCTACATGGGGTATAATTGACAGCCCCAGATTGTACAGAGCAGGATGTACAGCTCACTGTGTCCGTCCACGGCCACGTGACCCGTGCCTGCCTGGGGTTGCATGGGCACTACCAGGTGGAGGTACAGAGTGGCTACTGTCCGACAGCACATGTCCGCTGGAACCGTGTCCCCGCTGAGAATGACCAGGGCCATGTCCACGTGGCCTGCTGTGTCCTGGTGTTGACAGCGCAGCACCAGCTGCACTGTTACTGCTACCGGCACTATGGGAGTGGGCATGTGAGGTGGCATGCTCACGTCGACCTACAATAGATGGTGTTGCTGGCCTATGTCCACGTGACCTACGCCTCACTCCTACCAGACGTTCCAGCACAGACAGCTCCCGCTCGTGGATTGCCATGCCTCGGTCAAGGATTCCGACCATTTCACCTAATCGCCTATCCAGAACATTAGCAATCTGTTGTTGAGCATTTGCCAATGCCTGGATGTTGTCATTTAGGGTATGGATAGCAGCCCTCTGCAGCCTCTGCCCTTCTCTGTTCTGCCATTCAGCACGTGCCTGTGCCGCCATTACAGTCTGGAACATGTGTCTGGTGATACCAACTGCTGCGCTCTGTCCTGCAGGTGCATGTCTGCCAGAGATCCTCCTACGAGCAGCACCGGCCACATGCCTGTGTGGCACATCTGCAGTCATTGCACTGACACCATGGTGTGTAGACACACCCTCTATAGCCACCACACGTTCTGTTCCATGCTAACAGACGCTGACTGTCCTTCCTCTATGGCCAATGGTGATGCAGTATGTGTTGGCAGCAGAACTGTGTGCGGGGAAGAGGGGGACATAACTGGGATGGTAACCACTGGCACAGATTCAGCCCCTGACAACCCTGCCTGTACCTCATGCATATGTTCATCACTGCTAGTATCTGTGGGGACACTAACATCAGATGGACCGCAGGAGGGTAACGCACATACATCACCTGTGAATGCAAAGAAATACTGTAAAGTACAATAGACACAGACACACACACACACAGACACACACACACAGACACACACACACACACACACACACACACACACACACACACACACACACACACACACACACACACACAGACACACACACACACACACACACACACACACACACACACACACACACACACAGACACACACACACAGACACACACACACAGACACACACACAGACACACACACAAACACAGACACACACACACACAAACACAGACACACACACACACCATGCATGTGATTTGTCAGATGGCACGCAGCATGCCTGCGATACAGCAGAGGGCATGCAGCTCAGACGTTAATAGTGTTAGTAAGCATACCTCCCTGGGGTGCACACTACAACAAGCAGGTGTCATATCAGTAGCCATGCAGTTCACACAATCATGGTAGTAAGCATGCATCCCCGTTATGGCCCAGAACAGGATAACAGTACACATGGCTGATGTGACCTTGACATGTAATCTGCTAACATGTGCATTAACATGCATACATGTCTGACACAATGGTGTCCTGACACATGTACAGCATCATAATGGGCTTCACATTTCAGTGTTGTGTGTATGCCCTACAGATAGAATACCTGTTTAGCAAATGTGCATGAGCATGGGATGGTAGTGTGAGCCGTCTACATTGCTATACAGTGTGAAGTACAGACACTGTGCCATTGCATGGCATCATGAGGCATCTATGTTGCTGTAGAATGCATAATATGTACACATTGCATAGCCATAACTGCAACACAGTCGTGATGTTCAACAGATCGTATATGGTAGATTTCAGTGACACCTCCAGTAGCTGTGCACAGGCTTTTAGGTTGTCCAGTGTACCACATCAACTGTATAATCGGTCAACTAAGGCTATAATTGGACCATGTGTGGACAATGTGCAACAGGGTGTATACACATCCCAAGTACTGTGTGGCTACATGTCTCTGGCCATCCCCCATGGCCATGTGTGCACATGTGTTGGCAAATTGTGTGTGATGGGCATCTATCTCACATGTCTGTGTTGTCCCATATGACATACACCCATAGATGTCAGATATGTCACAATCCACAGGGCTATGCAGACAACAGGTTGTATGTTTGGTATGTGGGGTATAGATTATGCAATAGTGTGACAATATTGCAGACAGAACACTACATGTCTTGGACATGTCAGGTGGCACATTACAATGTGTGCACCCAATGCAGGGGCATATGACACAATGGTGACACCTGTGGGCTGCCCATATCACAGCTCACTGTGTGGTACTGTGTGCATTACACATGTTGTTCCAATGCATGCTACATATGCCTCCATTGTAGAACACCTCCACCGTTGTATGCACAGCTGACCACACATGTCGCAATGACAAGTACTGTGGTTTCAAGTTGGTGTATCATTACGTTTGTATATATTGCACATGGGTGGCCTGTGTGAATGAAGGGTGGTGCAACCTGCATATCGTGACTGGAACAAACATCAGGTGTGCAAGTGTTAACTGGCCACATGGCAAATAGATCTACACTGTAACATGCCTGATACTGATGACAGTCTCACCTGCAACGGACTCATGTCTGTGCGGCACGCCAGAGGTACCTGTATAGGGGTGACACACCAGTATGAACATTATCCATGACTGTATGACAGCCACAGGTTGCACTGTGCATGTGAACACATTCACCTGTGTGATAGCATATAGTATGCACATGTGTGCATACACAACGTAGCATACTGTAGTATGCAGCATGTGTGTCCACATACCTTGCATATGTTGTTACTTTACATAATGTACAGTGACACATGCAACTACATGGGATATAATAGCCATATGTGCAGTACTGACTTACCAGGCAACTCCAGGCTCATTGGTTGGGAGACACCCACCTCCACGATGGCAGCTAGTGTTTCTGGATGATGTTCCCTGGGTGTCCCCAGACTGGCCAGTAGCTCCTCGGTGTGTGTGAGTGGGGGCTGGGTTGGTGGCCCACCACCTGTTCCACCTTGTTCCCTGGTGATTGCAGTGGCATGCTGTTTTACATGTCGTATCAAGTCCGTGCAGTGTCTGCACACCTACTGGTAGGTGCGGTTATGGCCACCCACATCGTTCACCCTCCTACGTAGATCCTGCCACAGGTCATCCCGCTGCTGGGCATGCTGTGGCACATGGCTGAACAACAAGTCATAGTTGTCATGGAGCTGTAGGATGAGGACATCACCCTCCTGGTGGGTGTATGCTGGGAGGCGTGTACGGGGCATTATCTGTAAGACATAATGATGGTGACAGGTCACAGTTTCAGATATACAGAGATACTGCTGCACATACATTTCAATGACATCTACTACATCTGCACAGTTATCTTTGCAAAGCATCATGACACTGACACAACTGATGTGTTTGTGTCACACATGTCACACCCATTATGCATTGGATATCATCACCATATAAGTGTGTCACCTCATTACAGTGTTCATACTCCATGTAAATGCTGTCTTGCTGTGGGCATGTCTATTTGCCTGCACTTGTGTTCTTACCTATCTGCACATGCCTGGATGTGTCCATGGTACTGCTGTTGACCTGGATGCTGTGTATATGTCACATATCAACACAGACACAGCTGTAATGGACTTGAGCAGTGACAATGCACACATACACATGGACACCTGTACATGCATGTGTTTTGCCATATACATCTACACAGCACTGTACAACTGTTCAACATCCTGTCACGGATCGCCTGTATTGCACATGTGATAGACATGGGACAATGGCTAGTCAGACGACATTCGCAGGGATGGTTATCAAACATAGCATGTGCGGGCATGGTTTCCAAGCTGTAACAGACAGCCATTGTGCCACTGCAAGGTGCATCAGTGCCACATTACTGATCCAGTCAGTTGATAGTACATCTACCATGCAGCCATCACACCATGTATGACTGGGATGGCATGTGCAGCTTTGATGGACAGGGTTGCATGGTATGGTGGGAGTATGTCACATATATAGCACAGGGATCTGTCCAGCCTGTGGCGATCCTAGTATTAGGACGGTGGCTGTCCATGACATATGTCTTATAGATCAGGATATGGACATATAGCATGTCCATCATCATGGTGTAGCAAATGTCATTCTGCAGGGTAGACAGCATGCTGCATAGTGGAGGTGAGGATTGTGAAGGCTGGTATCACACATCCATGCATAGCCATTACCCCTTAAAGGTAGTATGTGATCCAATATTGGTCACCACAGTGCTGTATATGCCTGTCCAGTGATCTCCGTGCTCATGGATGGCACCCTGACATGACATGGGTACCTCATATGACTACCTAAGGGGCCTGGAGACTTCGCCATGTTGGGGGGTGCACTGCACAGCACCATCCCTTACACAGTGTCCATAATGTTGACCACAGCCTAGGTAGTAGTTTATGGGTACAGGGATGTTCACCTAGTGGTGACATTGCTGGTATCATCCATCAGACTGTGCACATATGTCACACACCTCACCCACACAGCCCATTCTGTATGTTGTTCACAACACTGACACAGCTATACTGATAGGTCATGGCCATTCACAGCCTTACATACACAGATGCTTAACATTTGTCTGTGTAGTATGGACTACAATGAGGGTGGGGTACAACACATTAACCCTGTTCTACTGTAGCTGGCACTGGTGTGCTGTGCACATGTCACTCTTGCACCTTTTGTAGTTGTGAGTCTATCAACAGGCCACTGGTGGAACACTCCTGTGACATGCAAAGGTATTTGTAATCAAATATCCGTGCTGTCTTGTACATCTGTACTACTAACATCTACAGTGCTAATGGTTCATGGACATGCACACCATACTCAGCAGGATTATAGTGTGGTGCCACCCTAAATGACTGTCATCACCACTTGTGGGTTGATATTATCCAACACCCTATCTGTATTGTATGGTCATGCTAGGCACTTGTTCAGAACTTGTGAGCATGTCATGAGCTACTGATTGCTATAGCAACCATTCCACACCATTTCCCACAGGTACACTGGCTGTCCTACACTTCCCAGCTTGCTTATGGTACAACAGCTGTTGTACACACGTAATGCACATATCCTGTGGGACATGGTTGTATATACAGGCATGTCCAACTGTCATGTACCAGTGCTACTGCCTGTCTATATGAGGGATATGTTGTACATGTGGCAATAGAGCAATTGTCTCATGTACACATTCAATGCTCACCTCCCAACATACGGCACTACAGCCTGTGGGGGATGCACTTCTGCAGCCCTGCTGGGGGCATAGCTCTCAGGTGTACCTCATTACGAGGAATGTACCTCATTTGGGGTTCTAAAAGGTGCATGTTCCTCAAGGTTCCACATTGGAAGGCTCTCAAGACATCTGCAACAACTGGAAAGGCCTCAGAAATACAGGCCTAAGATGCTATAAAGGCCATCTCACCCAGAGCTGTTGGACATGCTACACAAAGAAATCCCAATCCCTCAGAGCTACGCCCAGGGATCTAAACCTTGTCATCACAATAAACAAAACATGCTGTCCTGACCCAGAGACTCCCAGACTCTGAGATTCAAGCAGAGTGCCTCTTTGGACCTCTTCAAGAGGAACCTTGGATTGGATGGGAGAAAAATTCACCCCAGGATCACGTTCGCCCTGCTAGACAGGGGTCCAGGAAAGTAAATAATGTGGGAAGAAATAGCCAGGGAATTGTTATGGCTAGGCTTGTACAGGCCCTAGGGCTGATAGCCTAGTACCAACCTATGAACCAATGAACCTGTCACACATTCATTGTTGGAAATTGTTTACCTGCTAGCCATGGCTAAATAGATGGGAATCATATTAATTCATTAGAATATCTTTTTTATACGTAAAACCAGCCTATTTTAGCCATCATATGCCCTTCCTAGTTGAAGCTGTTAGTAAGCCAGTTGTAAGTGTTCCACGTTTTGCCCATTTGTCACACAGTATGAGGGCTAATGTTCCTCAGTTTGGGGACAGGAGGTTGACAGCTATGGCTGGGGTTAATGCTGTCACCAACCCTGACTGCACCTGACAGTCATTTGGGGATGTGTAACATTCGCAACACACCCCACCCATCACATAGTCTCACATGATCTACACCACTGGCTACACCTACGAGGACAACTTGTGCAGTACATCTCCATACTCACTGTAGGCACCAAAGGTACCCCTATCATGGAAGACAACATCATCAGCTTATAGCGCACAGACTCATGTGTGCCCATCACATACAGCCAATAGGGAGTTATAACATTCACAACACACCAGTCATAGATGACTCTGTAGGGAGTCACACTGCAGTTCCACACAGCAGGCTACACAAGGCTAGTCGCCACATCTTGCTGTCGGGTAACTGCTTCTGCAACATAACCTATGCACCCATGCCACACCTCACCAAGTACGATATGACTGTCATTCTCCATGTTAGTGTGACTGCCCTGTGATGCCACTTCACAGACTATGTGTGCAGGGACATGCAATAGCTCACCAGTCTTATAGCCCTGAGGGTGTGGTCCAGGCTCTGGGGAGCATTTTGCATTCATCCGGACACTATACCACTGTACAATGACCGACTGTGTCACTTCAACAGTTGCCTATGCTCCTATTGTCATTCCACAGGCATCTGGTATCTGTCCGCTTTGACTGACCTGGTCAAACACAATGCTGTGGCACAGATGACTTGCACCTGTCAGCCCTGGGAGTACAGCTCACATGTAAGGCTCTTGCTGCTTCTATACTGCCTGTCTTGCACAGTTTACAATAACTGTCACCGGTAGGACGGGAACTGGCTGGCACGACATGGGGTCATGTGACACAATGCTTGCATCTTCCTCTGTGACGCACGCAGGCAAGGCACACCTTATAATGCACCACTCAAACATCTCTGTAGTGACTGGGACCTGCCTCTAGGCTCTGCAGAGCACACCTTTCAGGCACATATCTGGACCGGCACACCCACAGCTGAGGGGTTCCCATATCCCACTATGTTTTGCACACATCCTGGCAAGTTACTTAGCACAATGCATCAGAGGTGCTCCATGTGCAACTAACTGTGTCCGGGACCGCTATACACATTGTAACAAGCTACAGAGTCAACATCATACCCCACGGGTAACATACCTTCTATGTTGGTATATTGGACAGTGGGCCTCAGACAGCTACTACTGATGTGTGACTGACACTACCCCACACTTCACTGGGATAGCCACTCATGTACTGACACATCCATGAGTCATACCCTCCGCTCTGCTGGATCAACCCATACACACCACCTCCAAGACCTACATTACCCTTGGCATGAACACTACCACCATGTGACTGGTGTTACACACCTGGGGTTATCCCCTCATTGGTGGATTCCGAACATATGCTAATCAACCTTGTTAGCCACATCCCGGTACCACACCCATCACAGCATACACAGTACATGAGTACTACAACACCTACTACAGACGTCTGCTGACAGCGGTTGTTAACATCATGACACCCATGCAGATGGACAATGCACATACAAATGCTGACACATACCCCAGTGCACTTCATTAGCATGTACACAACTGCTTGGATCATGCTATTCCACACAGAGCCATGATGGTACCCACCAGATAACAGACGCCACTCTGGTGGTCATGTTCCATGGACATATGATGTACAACAACAGGTGTAGGCTGTTGCACAGTGGTGTACATTCCCATATGTGGGGTGGCTCACTGGTCAGCCGTGGTGGGGCCACAGAGTCCCTCAACACATACTCCAAGACTAGCTACGTAAACATGACTGCCACACATTCTGGGGTGTACCACTAGGCATTATGGTGGCATGTCAGTAGTCGATGGCAACACCCACATCTGCTGTCACATACAACAGTCACTCAGGAACATTGCAGACCCAGGTGTTGTTGGCAACATGCTGGAGGATGGATTCAATGCTGACATTACACCCTCTCACTCACTACAGGGCCACAATCCGTACATGAACATTGTGGTGTCCCTGTGGTCACACCTACACAGTACTGACCTACACTCTATACATCCTGGGACACTGGCCCCATGTCACCTTCCAACGTCCCAGGCTGTGATGTCCACCAACCTCTGAATTACATGTCTCCCCACTAGGCCACCATATTCAGTAATAGCCTTGTTTCAGACATTGTAGCCCCTGAATGGCACACAGCAGCATTTATCACACTACACACAGGTGGCACCACAATGCACGAGTGGGACTATAGTCCTACACACCTGACTGGACTGTTCTGCATGGCTATGGGGCACATCATCAAGGACGTCATTCACAGAGACATTGTTGGGCTCCCATCCTTTCCTGCCACCTGGGTTGGGCTTGTTAGGGCCAGAGCATGGCCCCTACACATGGTGGACTCCTCTCATATAGTTACCAGGGCAGTTGCTGATGGTACGGGAGTCCACACATCCTACATTGTCCTCTCATTGCCTTTCAGCACAATTCCCCATTCTGGTATTGACAACATACACATCCACCTGCACATCGTACTCTGTGTCTCAGGATGTTATGCTATGTGGCTCATGGACAGGACACACAGTGAGGCCAGCATACCATAGTACATGCTACATGTCAGGTACATTTGGCATACCACAGTCCTCAGTCATAGGGCCCCTCATGTTCAGTATATGCTTCCCTGCGGAACAGGCTAGCACAGGGGACTTTCCCTGCCTAGCTTTCAAACCCCTGCATACCAAGCGCCATGATTGCTCCACCAGCTGATACTGACTCCAACCATATGGGTGTCGCTGTGACAGATACATAATATGACTATCATGGCAACAAGCTGCATGACACAAGGTGCATGCACATCACCTTTGCGTTACACCATTCACCCACTGACTATCACATGGTTGGTAGTCCCCTACATACATATCACATTGTACATGTTTGCAGTACACACATATATCGCACCCACTCATGTGGTTACCATATTGCCACTGTGGCGTGGATATCCTTCTACGTGGCCACACCTATCTGTACTGGGTGTGTAGCTGGTAAATAGGCACCCATTGTACCGCTGAACTCAAGACATCTACACACATTCAAGGGTACACCACCCCATTTAGGGTGTACCTTACACACCAGCTACAGCTTTACATGCCACAACATTAACACGCCATGACGTTTACTGAGCTCCGACAGTTTAAATATGTGGCTGCACTATGGACACCACATCTGTACACATTTACATACTACATACTCAGGGGTGACCTCTGCTGATCAGACAGGGCCCATGACCACAACATTATTAATGGATATACTACTCATACGCGACATAAGCAGAGGCCACTGTGAGCAACATGCTCATGGATATGTGCACACACGCCACAATGAGTGGGATGTGCTTGTGGGTTACATTCCCAAACCAGACACTCACCATGCTTTGGAACATAAGTCCTATCTACATCACGCAGGGACAATCAGTAGCACTGTTCATGTGATACCTCCCTTGGTGGTTGGGAGACACATGTAGGCCTGGGATCACTGCAGAGGCTGTACTGTGCAGAGGTGGAGGTGACACATGGCTCTGCTGTTCACAGGACACTACCCTAGAGAGGTGCCACTAGTGTGAACACTGTAGTTGTGCTTACACATGGACTTGCCAGACTGCATAGTACCCCACTATGCACCTGTGAAGCTATTGCATGTCCTTTGTGCATGGTAACTTGGTAGCCCTTCCATTTAGATTAGCTATCATGCTATTACAATGTCCCACACCTACAAGCCATATGTATCCTGTTATTGTACATACCAATAGATGATACCTGTGGTATGCATGCTATGCCTGTTATGCTGTGTAGAATATCTGTCATATCTACCTATAATACTATACATTACACATATTTCACATAGTATCCCATAATGCAAAGCATACTTGCACAGCGGGACCACCTCACATATGTCATTAATGTTATATGCCCATACACATGTGTGCCAACATATACTATCCCCTGCTATGTTACGTCCTTGTTGGACATACCCTACCACTGATGGCGGGTTGTATGGAATTGTTTTGTTTAACGCCCTCATGTAGCATCCCTTGTGGTGTCTGTGCTGTGTACTTTGTGTCCCACTGCTGGACGCACAGTTTCTACAAGCGTTAGCATGCTCAGCAAGACATCACTACATAAATACCTTTCCCCACTTTATGCATTGCGGACACGTTTAATTAATGCAAACCAGGCTATACATACAGTAAAACTAATTAATACAGATCATGCTATACATAACCTTACATATCAGGCGTTCTGCATACCTTGTTGTCGTTACGGCATTTCGTTTCTATCTCTCTCACAGTGTTTCAACTGGTATTCAGTATGAGCATACTGTTTGAATGTCTGGCAAGTCATCCTTATATACGTCGATACCTGTAACATGTGGATTCATCCCACCAATTGGTGTTCCTGAGTGACTAATTACTTGCATATCAGCTGTGCAGCTCTCCATTCGCCAATTATGCGGCAACAGTGGGGTATAATTGGATTCTCCACTTGGGCGTTGCCTATTTGCCCTACCTTCGGGGAGACGGTCTGTATTGTGTTTTGTTATGTGTAACTGCAACTGCTATGCTTGGAGACAAGTATAGTTTGGATTCATGTCCCCCGTGGATTGTGTGTGACAGGTAGAGTATTTGGTTCAACATGTGGGTGTACCTGTCATCCCAACATCTGATAACGGAGTATTGCAAACAAAACCTGTAACATGGCTGTTTGTTCCATTATACAACGCCTGCAATTTTGCATGATGCCTTTAATTGTGTCTCTCACACGGTATGTTGAGGGTTCTGCAGATGTAATTGACTGACTGGATGTTTGTGCTGCTATTACAGTCTGTATTGCTTTAGTTTCTAGTGTGGGGGATGTTGGTGGGTGTACGTAGCATATACAGGTTTGTGGGCCTTGCATTTCTGCATAATTCGTATATATGTGTGTGGGCTCCATCCCTAATTAGAGAGCTAACAGTTAGTAGACTTATGTTACAGGATTGTACGTTGGGCCATTGTTAATTGGTTTCTATATCATCTGCAGGTGAGCTTGCTACTTGTATACCTCCATAATTGCAGCGATATATCAAGGGATATGTGTAAGTGACAGCTATCCCTTGTATTTCTGTCCCAGATATTTGCAGTCATTGTGGTTGTGTTGGTAAAAGACCCTGTTTGCCATGGGTTGCCACCTTTTCATATGGTCATTGTTGGACACTTGCGGGACACACAGCGGTGTTTACAGGCCAACACGTAGCCACAGTCAGTACACAGGTTAGCACATACTTTTATCCTCAATACATACCTATTGTTGTGTGACTTTGGCTACTTATCATATTGCATGTAACATTTACGTTTCTTACATACAGGCATAACTATTAAATACGACTGTTACATTATATATGGGACATATTTATGTCCTACCATCTCGGACATTTGTCCTTTGTACTGTTTTATGTCAGGACACACCTGCCCAGGGTGGGGCTGTCCCTCCTACTGTGGGACAGGTAGTAACCGTATGCCTACGGCTAGCTATATCCACACCTACCGTACTGATATGCCTCTAACAAACACATGTTGTGGACACACACACACATTACAGTCACACAGAGACGCACACGGCACCCTCAACGCACACTTACACAGACTACGGCACTCACAGACACAGTTGAACACAGTACCTACGTGGACCGCAGCACTGGCAGCGGTGACTAACTGTCCCTTCATATCATCATACTATTACTCGCGGATGTGCTGTTCCGGTACTGTGTTCTATTGGTCTTTCAGCCTCGTGGTTATGCATGTCGGTATGTTACACATTCCATGGTTGGTGGTATCCTATTTATTTGTACCTCCAAGGTGTTATGAATGTCGTTGAACTATCTATTATATTTGCAGATATCGCTGAATCCATCTATATCACCATATATCCCTCTATTGCCCTTTCTATCTGTATTATATATATGCATATGTGTACATATATATATATATATATATATATATCTATATATATATATATATATATATATATATATATATATATATATATATATATATATCTATATATATATCTATATATATATATATATATATATATATATATATATATATATATATATATAGATAGATATATCTGCCGGGGAACGTGACAGGCACACAGCACCACCATATGCTGTAAGGCTCATGTACTGTTCAGGTGTTGGCATTCTGTGTTCCCCTGGCTGTTGTGTTTACAATGTTTGAGGGCTGCCTATGTAGGAGTCACTCATTGGGCCACCTATACATTACAATTTACAGGTGGTCATGTTTGTGTGCCATCCATTTTACTGTGTGTGCAGGTGGAGAGGTGTCAGTCCGTAGGGGCCTACACTGTCAGAGTATGTGCTATACATTCCCTCTTTGCCAAGGCGTAGGCATATTGGGCACGCCTCCATCTGCCTAGTGGGGCTGGCACAGTGTGTTCATGGTCTGAATCCCTCTGTGCCTGTAATGGCCTTGGCAATTGCAGTGGGCTGTGAGGGCCTTCACCATTTTGTCCCTGCTGCAGCTGCTTCCGCAGGATCATATTATGTAGCATGGCACATACTATGACAATGTGGAGACATGTGCCTGGAGAGTACTGCAAGGCTCCACCAGATGTATCCAAGCACCGGAACCGTGATTTCAGCATCCTGAACACACGCTCTATGATGATTCTGGTTTGTGCGAGTGCCTCATTATGGCGTTCTTGCATGGGTGTGTGTGCATTTCTGATGGGAGTCATCATCCACGGCTCCAGTGCATAGCCAGCATCCCCCACAAGGTGGCCATGTGGGATGTCCCCCCTGACAAATACCTGATACAGCTGTGAGGCATGCCAGATATGGGAGTCATGGTAGCTTCCAGGGCTGCCAGCACACACATCCATGATAATGCCCTGGGCATTGCACACGACCTGGCAGTTGATGGAGTGGAATCCCTTGCAGTTTATGTAGCGCCTACCATGCTCACCGGGTGGTGACTTGATTTGTATGTGCGTGCAATCTATCGCACCCAGTACCACCGAGTAGTGTGCCACACAGTGGAAGTGGCACATATTGCTAGCCAACTCCTCCTGAGTTCTGGGGAAGTATATCTGCTCATTGGCATGTGGTAACATGGCATCCAGGAACTGGTGTAGTACCCTGGATGCTGATGCCTGTTAGATACCCATTATATCTCCAGTTGGCCTTTGAAAGGTACCTGTGGCCAGTATTTGCAGGCTTACACATACCTTCGTGTCCACTGGGATGGGTTCCCCTCTGTTGTTTCTGGTTCTCAGGCATGGCCGGCACAGCTCCACTATTTGCTGTAAGATGTCCCTGTCCACCCTGTAACGCTCTACTATCTCCAGGTCATGTAGCCCTGGTAGGTTACCCTTGGTCTGAACACTCTCCTTCTCCTCCGAGGCCTGCGGTGGTTGTCGGCATCATCCTCCACAACACTGTCAGTCTCTAACACATGCTGATGAATCACAGCTATGGCAGCTCCCAACATGTACATTTTAAAAGTTCCTGTGTGTTTACACCTATGGTGCGGTGTTTGGGAATACACAGGTGTGTGTTGGGTGCTTTCACACTTTATACTATTGTGCTGTGAACACCAATGATGTCATAGGGTGTGTATGTATGATCGTAGCTACAGGGTATCTTATGTGTTTTACTGCCGGAACTACTATTGTGGTGCCTTTGGTGTTGAATTACATTTGCCTGCCGTCGATTACCTCTTGACCTTCCCTTTACATTTCTGCACGTTGCACCTACCATTTTCTGGCGTGCATCCTGCAGCCTATGTTCATTTGTACTTTCCTGGACCTGGCGTATCTTGCGTTATGTGAGTTACTGCTGGTCTGCTGTTGGTTTGCTTTGCTCTGCTGTGTCAGGTCTCCTATATTTGCAATCCAATACCTCCCCTCCTTTTTTTGCATTCCAATGCCTCCCCTATCCTGTTTTGCAAGTTTCTGCAAGCAGACTTGTCAGCTGCCGTCGATTGGCCTTCATGGGTTGATTGGTGTTGATTGCTCATTAGTACTCCAATTACCCTACTTCCGCATTTTCTTCTTTTCTTCCCCTGACCTTCCTGTTTCTGCTATTGTTTGCAGCGTGTGCATCCGATTACTGGGTTTCGGGCACGTTTTCATCCTCATACACATGCGCTTTTGGGCACCATGTGTGCTCTCAGCTAAACGATTCTATACCTTCCTCCCCACCCCTGTCCTGCAGCTTTGCTTAGCAATGGACAGGTCAGATTTGCATTGCCCCAATGTGCTTACTGCTACGGTGGCACACCCCTCTGCTGATGTCATGTATCTCCTCTGAGCCACTCCTCGGTGTTATACCACTGCGCCGTATGGTACAACCTTCATCCGGCGGGACATTTGTGATTCAGTATTATCTGCCTCATTTCCATGGCATTGACTACTAATTCATAGTTACCGCGCCAAACACTATCGCAGGCCCTTAGCAACCCTTGCACCTTGGTTGTGGTGTTCCATGCCTACCATTGTGTATTATGCTGTAAACCTGATTTCTATTACGTTGCGATTTTATGACATTTTTATATAATTTCTTTATGTTACAGCTTCCGCACACATGCCCTGCGGTTGCGCTGTGCATTACTGTGGACATGACATTAAATGTTGTTATTTACGTGTTGTGCATCTTTTCTTATGCCATTGGTTGTGTATTTCGCCACTGGCATATGTTAACGTTGTGATACCTGGGTCTGGTCCTCTTCCATAGCTCCGATGTTCTGTTTGGGAAAATGTAAACCGTGTTTTTTGGTTTACATTTCCGTGGGCTTATGCTACGCCTGCACCACTTCATGAATCGCTATATGCCTTCATTTGCATGGTGCAACACTACACATGGGGTGATTAGCATACCTACACCAGGGGCTGCGCAGTTCTGACGTATGCCGGTAGTGCACGTGGAATTGGATCATACCTGAATCGCTCGACGGCCATATTTGGCGTTATACCGCCTATGCTATGCCTGCGCCTGGCACAAGCTTCATGAATCCCGGGGATGGTTCTTTAAACATTAATTGAATGTAATTAACTTAATGAGATTTTATGTATATAAATTGCAATTTGTACCAGTGCTTTTATCTGATGAAGTCTAGTCATTAGACGAAAGTGCTCATCCTTCATGTTTTGTGGAAATTATAAAGGATTTTTATACCTACGTGGTGTCCAGGACTTTTTATATTTGATTCGTTGGATTGGTTTGGTTTTATTCAAATTATTTTTCGTTATGGACTCAGCTATCATGTTTTTGTTACAAATGAATGTTTGACAATTGAACACTCACTAGTTTTATATTGAAGAAAACTTTACTTGGACATTCTATTTCATTTCATGCAGGCTTTGCTGCACCCTGAGCTTTAGGCATATTTGTAGTGTTACTTATTTTGTCTCTGTGAGTATTATCATTTTTTCAATAATTACTACTTAACGTCTGTCTGTGCCATCCTCTCAGAGTCATTATATACATCTACTTATATGGGTTGCATAAACAGATAATGATAGTAAAACACGAGCTTAAGTTAAACTGCAGTTCACAAAATATAAGCAAAAAAAAACAAATAAACCGAGTAACGTATTAAATCGTTTTACGTTACTCAGTTTATTTGTACTTTTGCATAAAAGACACACATATTTCGTATATCTACCAAATTCAACAATACCCTTTTTACTTTATTTTTCATTTTTATTTTATCCATTTGTTAACTGCGTTTGACCACCTAGGCTAGTGGGTGGGGCTAAAGGGTTGCAAAAGGAAGGGAATGAAGTGCCACCAAGGACACATGCAAGTAAAGGAGACAATTTGATCTCAGATGAAAAAGTAGGACAAAATAATTTTGTGCAAGTTTTTCTGTTGTCAGTAAAATAAGCACAGCAGGTGTGAATGTACCACATTTATTAGTGACAGAGTCCATTCAGATAAATTATGTGCTGCATGGTGGTTTGGATAATAAATTCTTTCAGCAACTGATTGCAGAAGGTATACCACCAGACAAGACTGCCGTGCTGTGTTTACCAAGTCGTGAAAAGATATTTTTTGTTAGAGGACATGAAGGCAACACAAAATGGTTTATTGTGGAGTGAGGGAGAAATACCAACTGATAAAGCTGTGAGTGAGTCAGACCAGAAAGATAATGAGCAACTCGGGGAGCAGCTGAATAATATGGATGGTAATATTCAAGAGAATATGGTATGAGAGCACATTCAGCAAAAATCTTACACCAACATTGCTAGCGGAAGCAGTGTTACATTTAAAATACACCTGTTATCAAATGACAATACTGATCAAACGTGGTATGGTCAAGAATAAAAATGGAAGAAATGCTAAACAGCTATATTGTATGACATATAGTAATAGTGCCTATTAGATTTAGTGCTAAGCATCTAAGTGCACTAACCCATATAGGAATAGAATATTTCAGTGATTTTACATTTGACTCCACACCTTTAACTGAGAATTTTTTTATTTATCATTTTGTTGACTGAGAAAGTCTGATTAGAACAGAGCCTATTTTCAGCAGAGGCCTGAGGAGAAGCACTCCAGACGCATGTCTTTAGATTGTGGGAGGAAATTGGAGTACCCGGAGGAAACCCACGCAAACAAAGGGAGAACATGCAAACTCCACACAGAAGGCACCCCAGCTGAGAATTGAACCAGAGAACCTCTTGCGGTGAGGCAACAAGGTTAACCGCTGCACCACTGCGTCGCCTTATTCTTTTTTATTTATTTATTTTTTAATAATAACCTTTCTTCTTAGAAGGATTATGCTGTTTCTGGAAATAATATTATTCTTAAAAAGAAATGAACAGTACAGTTTAGAACAATGGAAGTAACTCATAAAATTAAGACATTTTATTAAAAAATGTCAAACAATTTTCCAAGTTAAAAATATATATTGGATGAGATGCAAGTATGGAATGGTGTATGGGAGGTGTGAGTAACTTCACGTTAAAATGAATGCTAATCACATCTTTGAAATGTAATTATAGTTAATGGAAAAACAGGTATGATTAGATATTGAGGCTAGCCTAAAATATGTGTTATTTTAATGAAGCATCTAATACAAAACTGCTCTAAAAAGAGAGGAGAATCTGAACATTTCATGAGAGACCGTAAAGCATTAGGCAGGAAATGTAACAAAGAAGGCCATTATTGGTTTGAATGGGAACAATTAAATGATGCATAAAATAATGAAAATAATACATGGAATGCTGATGATGACAGAATAACTCAAATGATAATGTATCAGAACCAGAAAATATGTTAGTGGATGAAAATGGTAAAGAACACATAGTGATATTTTTTACTGATGGGATGGAAAACGGGGGTAAAATATGATATACAAATGCAAAATGTGTATGAACTACAAGAAGTAGGTGGAAAATGAAAAGGAAACTGCTGACATAGAAAGGACAAATCCAGTTGGTAACAGGATAATAAAAAGGAAGATTCTGCTGTCACAAAAGAAATGCAAGAAAATGGCAAACCAGATATATGCAACAGCTGGACACCACACACATTGTCCTTACCAGGAGAATCCAGGATATAAACACATTGTCCTATAGCAATCACTTTAACCCCTATCTCTGTAATCTGTCTCCTACAGGTTACAAAGAGGTTGCCTGACATATAAGGCATCCTTGGATCCAGCTCTGATGGATCTTTTGCACATGAACTGCATCAGAACCACTAAATCCAAGGATTTAAATTTTGCTTATGACATAAATAGAACATGTTGGTGAGACAGATATGTCTCAGAGAATCCGATTCACATGCTGTGGAATAGGTTCCCCTTCCATGTGAAGCAGAGTTCATCCTTAAACTTATTTAAGTGTAATCTTGACCAATGGATACAAAATTGGAAATTCACACCTGATCTGGCCCCCATGTCTCTCTTAAACACAGGCAGACAGTATTGTCCCAACTAGCATACTACCACCCCCATATAAGCTTAGAAATTTCCTAGCATATTCACTCCTAATAAAGCTCATGATACATGTAGACACAATTGGGTTGGATTGTACAGCTAAGCTTAAAAGGCCCCTGAGGGTCATTAGCCTAGTGTATACCTATGAACCTATATTTCTGGAGTTGCATTTAATGTCAATTCTGTTAAGAATGGTGTAAGAAGGGTAATGGTGGCACAATGATGCTTGAAGCAAACAGCAAGTATAATATGTTTGGAAGACATAATTTTTTTAAATACAAAATAAAAAGAACAGAGAAACTATGTATGAGGGTTGGGAGTTAGAATAATAGTTAAGGTGTTTACCTTACAGGCACAAGCTGCAGAGTTTGATTCTCACCTTGGGGAAGCATGGCTAGGCTTAAAGAGGCCCTCTGGGTCATTAGCCTAGTAATTGCCGATGGACCTCTGAACCTACAATAATATGGAGTTTTGGTAAAGCTCTATGCATTGGCATTACAGTATTAACAAACAGAAAAATTAAGATGTTTGTCTGATCATACATATACAAGGTAAATGTATTCTGCATGATATCAGATGTAATAATATGGTTATGATGTTGTTTGTATGCTATGCATGTACTGACACTGAAGAAAGTGGGAATATGTTTGAAGAGTTAAAAGATATGTCATCATTGAACTGGACATTATAATAATAGGCAATTTTAACTGTAATATCAGAAAACAAATTGTCAAAATAAATCTAGATTTTAAAACCTATAGGAGAAGTAAAAAAGTACAGTTACTTCCTCACAGACAAAAAAGGAATATATATTTATAGTAGAGGTAAATAAAGATATAAATAAATAACATATTGGTCACTAAGTGACTGCTATAAAAAAGTATGTTTTTCTGATCGTGAGTCCATATAGATTGCATGGTGTGATAATGATAAACATATTAAAGTGAGGAAAGGATTAAAAAAAGTTAACAGGTGAAGTTATACAACCTGATCAAGTTCAGAAGGTGAATAAGCACTTGGGGCAGAACCATAATACAATGAGGCATTGTTATACAATAGTTTCTCAGTGGTGGATAATGCATAAACAGAAGTATATAACATGGTGTATAGTATAATGGAGAAAAGTTAACGGAGGAAAACAAAGATGGATTATAAAAGAGGTATTGCTGAATATGAACATGATTTAGATAACAGAAGTTAAAATGAAAAAGAGACATATGTAAATATTATTAGAATGGAGAGAGAGTAAAATATATGATACACAAACAAAGATTTCTTTTAAAAGGAAAAATGGAAGAAATGCATTTTTTGGAAGAATGTAAAATCAGATGAAGAAAAGATGGAGTGCATTTTAAATGAGAAGGAAGCAGAATATTAAAGAAGAGAAGAAGAAAAAGAAATCCCGGACCTCAATATGCTTTTTGTGAGATTGCGGTACAGTGAAGATCAGAATATTTACCCTTTCCTCACTGTAGTGCAATCTCAGATTTGATATATATATATATATATATATATATATATATATATATATATATGTATATATATTTAGTGTGGAGTGGGGGGGGGTCCAGCCCCCCACAATACCAAGTTCGAGGTCCGAGAATCTTGATTTTTAGAGCGTTCGCTAAGGTAAACTTTTGTTTATCTAATATAGACCCATCAAATCCCATTATATTCTTATCAAATTCTTTTTCCCTAAAACCCCTACCCACTAGCTACATCAAATCCCTACTCTCTAAACTCAAACCTTGCTCAGCTTCTAACAACATTCCTTCCCTTTTCCTTCAGTTAGCTGCTGACTCTCTTGCTCTCTCTCTGTATCCATCTTAATCAACCATTCCATTTCAGAATCCAAAGTCCCTTCCATATGGAAGCAGTTCTTCACTCTACCAATACATAAAGGAGGTAACTCCTCAGGCATCAGTAATTTTAGACCAATTGCCATCCTCTCTCATCTCTCTAAAGTTCTAGAAAACTGCATACATAAACAAGTTATGCACTACCTATTCTCTGAAAATCTGCTCACACCTACTCAACATGGCTTTAGACCAAATCATAGTACTACTACTGCCCTACTATCATTCCTTGATACTATATTCCTTGTCAGAGATAACAACAAACTTGTCTTCTGCCTATTCTTAGATCTCTCTAAAGCCTTCAACACCATTTCTCACCCTCTCCTTCTGCACAAACTAACCAACCTTAACTTTTCCCCTGCTACTGTTGCATGGTTTTCCAAATACCTCACTGACAGATTTCAAGCAGTGAAGTGGCAATCTGCACTCTCCTCTCCTCTCCCAGTTAAAATGAGTGTCCCTCGGGGTTCTATTCTTGGTCCACTACTTTTCAACATCTTCACTAATCTTCTGTATTCTTCCTGTCCTTAGTCATCACTGGTGCAATACGCTGATGACTCTACTGTCACCAATATTGCTGACTCTCCCTCTGAACTCATCTCTATAACACAAACTTCCTTTAACTCATTTACTTCGGAGCAGCTCAGAAAAACCTGCCTGCTTAATTCCACCATAGGAACAACAGTGCAGCCTGAGCTCATTTTCAGAAAATCCATTTGTAATGCCATACAGAAAACAAATGTTCATAACTCTTTAACTATAAGAGCTAGACTAAAAATGTAAATGCAAAAGTTGTTCAGCAGACATTGAGCTTTCCAACAGTATAAATGTTGTTAGTGCATATTAAAGTCATTATTAAATATTTGGCAAGGAATGTTGATATTGTGCATATTTTTTCCTTTTTTGGAAAGGCAAAGTACAATATCTTGGTCAACGTATCATGTAGACCCATACAATTTGTATTTAATTTGTTAGTATGAATGTCAGCTTTAAAAAGATATCTTAACCATTACTGTGTGATGCTTTTTTATGAATATATTCACAGAAATATGATCAATATAATATTTCTCATAACTGATAAATAAACAAAGCATAATATCTCATCACCTGTAACAGACAGAGCTTACATATCAAAGTAGAAGTTGTGCATCTCAATTTCAGCTTCAAAATGATGCATCATTTGTGTCATCACCATGCTCTCTTGCAAAGATATGGGCATAATAATGAGAAGTATTGGAAATGTATAATTTTCATAATCCTACAAGACTAAACAAACTGTGATATCTGTACATGTGTACAGTACAGAGACACCGTTCTTTTACCATGTTGCAAGGAGTAACACTGTATTCAAAATGAGGTATTACTTGGCACACTGACATGCTCCCTTGCAAAGTTATTTACCAAATTATGAAAAAAATTATAATTTCCATAACCTAACTCCAAAACAAACTTTGATATCTGCACATGTGTACACCATACAGACACAATTCTTTTACCATGTTGGAACCAGCAATACTGTCTTCAAAATGAGGTATTACTTAGCACATTCAGATTCTCCCTTGCAAAGTTATTTACCAAAATATGAAAAAAAATCATAATTTCCATAACCTAAGTCCAAAACAAAATTTTATATTTGTACATGTGCACAATGTACAGGCACAGTTATTTTACCATGTTGGAACTATCAATACTGTCTTCAAAATGAGGTATTACTTGACACACTGACATGCTCCCTTGCAAAGTTATTTACCAAAATATGACAAAAATCATAATTTCCATAACCTAAGTCCAAAACAAACTTTGATATCTGTACATGTATACAACATACAGGGACTATTCTTTTACCATGTTGGAACTATCAATACTGTCTTCTAAATGAGGTATTATTTAGCTCATTCAGATGCTCCCTTGCAAAGTTATTTATGAAAATATGACAAAAATCATAATTTCTATAACTTAAGTCCGAAACAAACTTTGATATGCTGTACATGTATACAACATACAGGGACAGTTCTTTTACTATGTTGGCACTATCAATACTGTCTTCAAAATGAGGTATTACTTACCACATTCAGATGCTCCCTTGCAAAGTTATTTACCAAAATATGAAAAAAATCATAATTTCCATAACCTGAGTCCCAACAAACCTGATATCTGTACATGTGTACAGCATTCAGGACCAGTAGTTTTACCATATAGACACATGATTGTAAATATACACATTCTTGGTGTAGCCAACATACTGCTGAATGGGTACAGGTAAAGAGAAAAAGCAAGGTAAGGACTGCCACTCCACTAATGAACCCAGGACAGGCATGGGACTTCAGTGGCAGGCACGGCCATCTGATCTATCTGATAGCTGTGCTGGCTACCCACTCAGACAGCTGATACCACTGCAGTCTCATGACCTCCTTCAGTGTCAGCAGTCTGCCTTACCTATGCCTTTTCTCTTAGGTTCATAGGTTCATAGGTAGGTACTAGACTATTGGGCTTAGGGCCTATATAAGCCTAGCCAAAACGATACCCTGGCTTTCTCCATCCAAGAAAATTATTCTCCTGTGCCACTGTCGAGCAGAGCCACAGAAGTGATCCCCGGGGTGAATTTCCTATTTCCCATCCAATTATCAAGATTTTTCTTGAAGAGTGCTAATGAGGAGCTTTGTTTGATAAGGATATGTAGTTTGTTCCACAGTATGGGGAGTCTCTGGGACAGGAATCTATCCATCCAGCATGTTCTATTTATTGTGGTGGCCAGGTTTAGGTCCCTAGAGCCTATAGCTCGGAGGGATAGGGATTTCTTTAAGTGGATGTCCATCTATGGAGAAGCTTGATAGCTTTGTAATCTGTATTGAGATCGGCTGAAAAAGGGCATCTTTTTGAGAGAGTAATCTCTGTTTTTTTTTTCTGTTGTAGATGTCTGGTGTGTTTGAGTCCAAAGAGGAGTTGTACTTTATAATGGGTGGTATGAGTGATAGTTAGAGGAATCGTGTTCTCTTTGTCTGATGAAAGAATGTGGAATTGAATTGGAATGATCTCTAGATTTTCCTGATGACTGTTTGCTTGTGGGAAGGCCACACTATTTTAACTTCCTGACTAAACTGCTGATGTAATTATCAAAGGAGGCACTATTGTCCTTACTACTCTACTAGGTCTTTCTTCATGGGGTATAGAGTAGTTCACTACTGCCAAGTTGTTGTCAGCGGGGTTTTCAGTTTTTTGACAATACACTTTTGGCATTGAGCTTGAGGCCAGGGCTTTGACAAGGGGGGATGTCTCAGAAGTTTTTGGATTATGACTACTGGTTTGCAGTTATCACAAAGCGTTGATGCAAAAAGACCTTCTCTGGTTATCTGCTTCAAAGCAAGTATGCTGTTAGCCTGACTGTCAGGGAAGGCGCTAGCGACCGAGGCCATAGCCACTTGTCACTGGTCACCTCTCGGATGGGTCTGTTCCTGTACTGGTCACATTGGATTTGGAGTTTGCTACTTTCACAGTGTAGGTTCTGTCAGTGCTTATGTACCAGTTTAAGTTTTATGAGTTTATGCCTAGTTAAGGTTGTTTAGTGAAAGCAGGCAATGGATCTATTCCAGTAGTATGAATGACTATCTACCCTTGCCATGAACCTTTGGTGACTGCTTCAACCTCGTCTATCCTATCTTAAGAGAATGATTCAACCTTTCTTATCTTTTACTGCCTTTTGGTAGGTAAAAACCATAGGGTGAAGTCATGATGTCCGTTCCATGGCCTCCATGACCAGGCTCGTCAGGCAAGCGCAGCAGCAGTTCGGGCAGTAGGGGGCAGTAGTCGTGGGGTCCGTGGTGGCTCCTTGGAGTCGGATAATAACCGCCGCCAGGCATCGGTGGAGCACAAGGCTGAGCCTGATGCTAGGCTATGATTGGACATGGTAGGGTGGGTCTGTAGTTCATCTTCATGTAGAAGGATGCTGCGCATGCTACTCATGTCCATGGATGATGCTGTGCTATGTTATTGACTTGTGTTTTACCTTTTTGCAGCCAATAATATAAAACTTTGCATTCTTGTATAGAGAGATGGGGTTTTTTGGGTGAGAGGAGGTGGTAAGTTTAGCACTGAACCTATCTGCCAGGATGTTGGCAATATCAGTTGGCTCTGTATATTTAGTGTCATTGTGCTGTAACTCAGAGCAGATCTGAGTGTTGCCATTAAGATGCTTCACATAGATATAGAATGCTTTGCGGTTGTCTTTAGAATCAGTGGCAATTTTGTTTTCATAACTAGCTTTGGAGGACTTTATGAGGGATCTTAGCTTCTTACTGAGGCTGACCAGGTAGGGGCTCCTATTGCATTATCGAATTGCTGAAACTTTGTACCTGAAAACATCAAACACAAATGTTCAAAGTTTCAGCAATTCGAATTAAAAAAAAAAAATTAAAAAAACAGCTCAATAACTGTTGTAAGCGGGGGGCAAGCCCCCCTGCACCCCCCCCACACCCCTCGCTCTTTAAATATACCAACTCCGAGATTGCACTAAAGTGCAGTACCGCATTGTAGCGTGATCTCGGAGTTGGTAAATTTAAAGATGGGGGGTGTGGGGGTGCAGGAGGGCTTGCCCCCTTGCTTACTACAGTTACTTTCAGTCCGTTGTTTTTATTTATTTTTTTGTGTGTTCAAAATTATAAAACTTCGAACATACAAGTTCGATCTTGTGGTGTTCGAAGTTTTATACTTTCAGTCATGTAATAGGAACCCAACCAGGGAGTTCCTCTAATCATGGGATTTTATTCTTTTTTTGCAACAGTTTATTTCTTCTGTTGTAGAGTTTGTTTATGGCAGGGGACCACCAAATTGGCTTCATTTTTTGAAGAATAGCATCTTGGTTCTGTTAGCGATAGCATGAGCCATGCACTCGTGTAAGTGCTTACAAGGTGCATTTGTGTAGGATTCAGAAGTCGTACTTCTATTGTTTGTCTGCATGGGTGTCGCAAAGTTTGCCACTTCTGTCTTAAGAAGCATGAAGTTAGCTTTGGAGAAATGTTTTACAGTAGTTTCCCTAGTGGGGGGGGGGGGGTGAGATGTGGATGTCTAGGGTGATTAGTTTGTGGTCGGATCTGACCAATGAGGAATTGACCTTTGGTGTGGAACACTGGTCACCCATGTTGGTAATGACCAGGTCTAGGATATTGCTGCCCCTGGTGGGGATGAGAAAGAAAAAATGCAAAAAGAGTTGAGATGAGTAGTTTTTTTTTACCATGGGTGGGTATCACCCATTATTAGGGTGTTGGTTTGTACCTAATATTTGTAGCAAGCCACACCTCCTTTCCGCAGTTTGTTAGGTCAGTAGGGGGTGTGAAAAAAATATGATATAAATTATAGCCTGGTAATGCAGGGTGCCTCTGGAGCCTTGAACCAGGTCTCTGACACAGCACAGATGTTGTGTTCTCCATTTTAAGGAGTGCCTCGAGTGAGTGCATTTTGAGGTTTAGACTTCTAGCATTGAGTAGCAATACCCTCAGATTTTGCTTGCTTGTACCTGTTATGGTGGTGAATTTGCCATTTGAACCTTGCCTAAAAAAGGCACTATAGGGGGGTGGCAAGAGCCTTATCCAGTATCCAGAATCCCAAGGGCAACAGGTGCAGGCCATCTCTGGCAAAGCATCGTGGTCTGTCGATCATGTCATCTCAGGCAGACAGATACTGGTTCCCCTTAGAATGACACCAGAAGCTTAGCCAATTGTTGAAGTCAATCATTTTGTCCTTGTACTGTGGTATCATTCTGGGATGATTACATGTATCCATTCAGCAATGGACCTAAGTGTGCACTGTAGCACTCTCCACTCTTTCACAGCATTCTCACACAGCTCACTCACTTTACCACAGTTATTTGCCAAACTCAGAAAAAAAAATAACTACACAACACATTTCATAATAATTTTTTACTTTTATACTTTATACTGGTCCTCTAGGGGGTGTTTGTTTTCTTCTTACAAGCTGCAAGTTACCAATCTTGCATAGCTCTTATCACACCATTGTGGTAGTTTCTGAAGAGGTGAACATCTTCCACGGTGATGCTGTCATGGCAGATTGTAGATCCACCGACCCTGTATATCAAGCCATGCATGAACCCATTCTGTAAAAGTCTGGCCTTGTAAGCTGCCCATTGACTGTTTGCTGTTTTACATATCTGTCAGCAGGTGCTCAATCTGAGTGGTTGACTGATGACATAATTCCATCCAATGTGCAGCACAAGAATGTCAGGCTCAGGGTAGATGGAACACTTTTCTTCCAACAACTGCAGTACTCCGCTCCAATGCATATCTCTTCTTGCAATCCAGTATACCTTCACACTGGATGTGGGGAAGCTCAAGTTGTACTGGTTTTCAGTTTCAGAGGCATGGCTGGCAGCCCAGTGAATGTAGGAATGGCCACATACCCACACTCTCACTTGTCATTCTCCTACTTGTGAAGCCATGTCAGTGTCAGAAGGTGGACAAACCTGCGCAGGAAAGAAAATGCAAACAGAATACTACTTATGTTTATTTATTTATTTTATTTTATTTATTTTCAGTTTGATTACTGGGGAAGTCCACTGGGCCCAAAAGTGCCCGTTTTCAGTGGAGGCCCGGGGAGAAATGCTCCATAAACAATACAGTAAATAACACATAATTATAAAAGGTACAGTATATAATACATATACCATAAACAATACAGTAAGGGATACATAAATATAAAAGGTACAGTATATGCCACAGTTTACAGATATGAGCATTTAATGCAAGCATGGTCAACTATCTTCACAGTGAAAGATCTAAGGGTTATAATGTACAGATTATTTGAACTTACATTCATATATTAGAAGTGTGGAAACAGTTTACATGCAGTTATTCAATGTACGTAAGATAAAACTTTAAATGCAGTCAATAGAAATAAGTTGCTATTTACATTATTTGCAAATTTGAAATTATGTGAGAGTTGCTTAAACAGTTACTGAGAGCTTGAGTCCATTCTAGGAAAATAGTAATGGGAGTTAGAGAGAGGTTAAGAACCAGGGGAGATGTTTGACAGATCTTTTGGAAGACTGCATATATATGTATATCATATGCAAAACACTGGATCAACAGAGGAAGACACCAACCAGATTTAGCATCTCAAGGACTTCTTCAGAAATAAAAATACATTTACCACACTTTTTATACAAAAACCATGTCCCTCTCAAAAACACAATTTACTACCAAATCAATTAATTAATCATTATGGCAGCTTAGAATGGGGCTGATAATCCCCCAGGTTTAAATGAATTCATTAATATTAATTTTTTTTTAACAGATAGTAGATAGCAAGTATATTTGTTTAGTTTTAACTGTTGTATCTTTATATACCATTGTACATTAATTATCAAGTTACAAATGTGTATTTAAATGCTGATTTGTTGCTTAATTTATTTTATATATATATATATATATATATATATATATATATATATATATATATATATATATATATATATATATATATATATATATATATATATACAGCAAGAAAAAAATTGGGGGTTTAGGAGGGTAGGCAGTTGATGAAGAATGAGGGGGGTTGCTTGCAATGACTCCAAGAAGAGAAAAAAACACAACCTGGCTTGTACATTCATCAATGTGATAACGACTTCTACTTATGTGAATAACAGTGACAGCAGCTGAGACTTTTCCCAGAAAAGTGATAATGACTCACTGCTATATTGCAACTGCACATATTGCTAATGTGATAATGACCTTCCTTTCATTACTGCAAAGGTATGCATGCTGAGGCACAGGTGATAATTGCTGCACATAACCTGTTGAGTAGGCATTCATTATATTACCTTGTAAAGCTGTTATGTAACACAGACTCAGTATCTTCAGTAAGGAGAAGACCTGAGTCAGTCAAATAGTATAACACTTAGATATTACTGAGCCCTTCCTCCCACCTAAATTCCACACATGACTGACAAAGCCAGGAGAAATGCACCAAAAATATGGTAGCTCCATGCTGTCAGTAGTCACCTAGTGATAACCTTTATCTCACTCAGGTAGTATAATCACAAATAGAATAATACAAGCAGAAGTGATGTAACCCAATGTAATTTGCAGACTAACTTTCTATATGTCCCCAGTAACCCCTCCAGTTGTTTTCATTCTGTATGCACAGGCACCAAAATGACACCAATTGGGCCAGCAGTCACTTCAGCAGTGAGACCATGTATGCACAAGCACTTCCCTGATACATAATGAATTATTTCCCCAAGCAATATCCTCATAACTATGTCCAGGTATACATGCACCCAAAATGAAATGTTTCCACAAACAAGCCTTCAGTAACATTTCCTAGTATGTGCAACCATCAGCATGAACACTTCATCCAAGCAACCCCTTTAGTAGAATGTTGAGGTATGTACAGCGTCCAAAATTAAATGCTTCCTCAAACGAAACATCTGTAATATTTGCTAGTATTAAACCACCAAAATGAAACATTCACTCACGCGAGCTCTTCAATATAATGTATGCACAGGAACCAGAATCAAAGATTTCCCAAAAACAACCATTCAGTAACATTTCCTGATATGTACAAGTACCAAAATGAAAAATTCTGAAACAAACACGTAATGTGCAGGTGGGAAATTGCATCACATTATCTGTTGAGTAGACATGCATCATATTCCTTGTACAGGTGTAATATAAGACAGAGTCATTAACATCTGTTAGGACAAAGACCAGAGTCATTAAATCAAAGTAGTACAGCAGTTATATCTTACTGAGTATTGGATATACCATGGAACACAGTAAAGACAGTCAAACAGTGGAGAAGCTATGGGACAACAGTGATGTTGCAATGATCAGGACGTCCCTCCAAAATTGATAAAAAGACAAGTCGAACACTGGTCATGGAGGCTGCCAAGAGACCTACAACAACATTGAAGGAGCTGCAGGAATTTCTGGCAAGTACTGGTTGTGTACTACATGTGACACTAATCTCCCATATTCTCCATGTGTCTGGACTATGGGGTGGGGTTGCAAGATAGAAGCCTTTTCTTACACAGAAAAACCTCCCAGACCTAAATCCAACAGAAAATCTTAGTGATGACCTGACGAGGCCTGTGCACAAGAAATGCCCTTGCAAATTTTGGACCGGAAGATGTACATAAAGGACATTTGGTTTTCCAGGGTTTCACTTGAAACAGCTGACAGAGGTGAGCAAGTGGCCTATGGAAATAATCAGCTTTAGATAGTCAGGAACACAACAGTATGTAAAACTGATCTAAGAGTTTGCAGCACATTCAAATTTGAACCTCTGTCTCAACCAATACAATTCTAAAAATAAGACAAAAAAACAGAATGCAGTTACAGACATTTCACACTGCCATACAAAGTTATATAATAAAATCACAGTATTCTTCCCTTAGTCCAAGATAGTCCTGTAAACCAGACATAAGTCACCACTAAGTAGCCTGTACACTACTGTGATAGTGAATTCAGTCGGTTCGTATAAGAAATGCTGGAGACCCTGAAATTTCTTAGAAATCTCTGAGGTCTCTCAAGTTGTTGCAGGTGTCTTGTACCTTATATACCAAAGGGAGCATTATATTAAGTAATAGGCCTGATGAGGGCTGAGTACAGGGAAGTTATAACCTCTCTTGCTCTTGAGGCGATGCCTTTACTAATCAGATGAGCGACATAGAATGCCTTCCTCACCACAGTAGACACATGGTGGTCAAAGTTGAGGTCACAGTCAACTTGTGTTCCCAGGTCTCTGACTACTGAATTGGTACTTAGGGTATTTATTTTATAATCAGCAGGGACATTGTTTTTACCGAAGGGAATGATGATGTATTTTTTAGCATTTAGTTTTAAAACCATGGCTTTGGCACCAGTCATTGGTCTGTATAAGCCACTTTTGAAGTAGGCTGACATTGCTAGGGGATTCAGTGATAGCACTTACTTTGCAGTCATCTGCAAACTTGGTTAGCCACAGGCCCCCTGTTTTGGTCTGGACTTCTGAGAAGTATATGCCAAACGAGGGGGCCCAGCACTGACCTTGTGGGACTCCACTGGTCACAGGTCTGCTGGTAGAAGTAGTCTCCCACTTTGAGTGTTTTCAATCTGTGAACCAGTTTGCAACCCACCTGAGAACATAGGGGTTGATGTTCAACTGGGTTAGGTTATCAACATTGTCTGTATATGGGATCGTGTCAAAGGTCTTGGCCAAGTCTTGGCTGTATGCATGGCTTCACCCCGTCTATGGCTATGGTCACATTCTTGAAGTCCACCAAGTTTAGCAGGCATGACCTGCCTTTCACAAAACCAAACTGGGATGGTTCCAGGGTTTGGAAGTCACCAGTATCCTTATTTATGTGGTCCATGATGATTTGTTCCATTGTCTTACAGATGAGTCTACTTAAACGCATGGGTCTATAGTTACTAGGGTCTGTTGCCGAGCCACCGTTGTGGAGGGGGAATAACAATCACTGTTTCCCGTTCAGTGGAGATAAAGCCAGTACTCAGGCTGTGGTTGAATAGAGTGCCTAATGGAGTAGCTAGCTCTTGTTTTAGAACATTAAGAATACAGCCCATGTTTAGAACATTAAGAATGCCATCTGGTCCCATGGTGCCTGTGTTCTTAGCCTTGGCGAGACAGTATTGATGATTTGCTGTATGGAGATGCAGGAAGGAGGAGATAAAGACATGGTTTTTAGTATGTTTGGGGACATGGGGTGGTGAAATTTTCACCAAACCTGCCTGCTAGCAGGTTTACAATTTCTGCAGGGTCAGTGTGTGTGATGGTAGATACTCCAGAAGTTGACCAGTTTGCGGTTACAGTCAAAGTGAAAGTGTTGTAAACCAAGTTCTCCTTCATGATATAGACTGAAGAAGCCCTGGTTATGACACGTGACCTACGTTCAGTTAGTGGCTGTGTGCTGGAGAATCTGACTAGGTGCAGGAGAGGAATTGCTGAGGCATATTCCTTCTTGCCCCCTTCAGTAGGGAGGGTGTGAAGACATGGCTGACATCACTGCTCCTGCTGAAACCAAGGCTGGTGATAGAGGTATCAGCAGCTAAATAAAATGGGCACGTCAGTTAGAGTGCATCACAGTGGAGGTGGAGTAGCTTCTTCACAACACCCATGTACTTACTCACCTGGTAGCATTACATATTCATTTCGGCTTCTGAATGTTTTCTGTGGTTTGGTTTTATTGGTTCATGTGTTACAAAATTTGAATTTACACAAGCAAAAAACATGTAATCATAGCAGTCTGACAGGAAGACAAGCCACACCATTGTGAATCACTTGATTTGGACATCAGGATTAGGGCTAATATTGGGGTCAGTAGTGAGATTCAAATGAGTTTGTTCCCTCAGCGGTTTGCCCTGCCATCCTTGTAGCATATAGCATTCATTTTACACATCCTTGAGTGGTACATTTTCAGCATAATAAAAAGAGTACTTTTAGTAATATTTACAATACATCACTTTGTCCTGCAATATAATAAAGTGCACTGTCTTGTCATCATAAAATGTTATAGTGGTTTTATTCAAAAGTACTGCTATATAACAAGTTTAAAGAAAAATCTCATGACCCATGGGCATTTTCTGCATTTATTTTAGCTGCAGAAGACATCTGGGCAAGACTTGAGCAATCTGTGTAATCTTAAATTTAATAATTAAGAAACCATACCTGTACAATGCATGAAAAAGAAAAAAATCTTTAATGGTTCTTTTTTTCTTTTTCTTTTATAAATTCCATGTGTACCTACGACACTGTTGAATATGTAAAGTTAATAAGGGTATTAAAGTGACTTTTCTGCTTCAAATGACAGTGTGTGGTATAGACATACTTGTTATTCATAGTTTAAGAATGATACAGTATGTTACCTATTGTTTTTACACTTTTTCCAAATGTTGCACTTATTAAACGGGAAACTGAAAGCACAAGTTAAAAGATGGTCTACACTTTATTACCAATAACCCAGTAATAACCTTTTCCACTCTTAGTCATTAGACAAGATAACCAAAAGTGTCTTGAAACTATTGGATGAAAGTTAACTGCCACCAAAGTAAGACATACATTTAATGTGGCACATATGCAGCCTTGTAACTTTATATGTTTTCAGTACTTTTGTCCGGAGCTTAAAAGTCATTCACTACAAAGAGCAGTGGTATCATCTATCATTTTTTCAGGTCCTGTCACCAATATTTTGTACAATGAGTCGATTCTTTGTACTTACCAATACTGAATCATATTTCATGGAGTACAGCATCTCGATGCTTTGTTTCTCCTTTGTGTCTTCTGTGCAACTCAGCCTTTTTGTTCCAGAAGTGCCTAGTTACTTTTCTATTGTACTAGCAAGTTTTACTACAGTCGGTCAAGGGGAGGGTGCGTGGGCTCGCTCCTGCTCTCTCTCCTATTACTAATACCATTCTATAAATGCCTCAAAGCAAGCCAGGAAGGACCTACCTGAGGATGGACATTTTCTGCTGAGTCTGCTCACCACCTTACATGCTTTCAGAAGAAAATGAAGCAGTATAACCTCCCCTTTTCCCTATTTCAGCTCCCCTTCTTATTTTGTACTTTCTTCTTGACTTGCAGTGTGATGCAGGGTTTGTGCACATCCTCATCTAGCAGTGAAAACAAGAACCAGTTTCTGGGGACAGATATTAAAAGAAAAACAGAAAAAAGCCTCAAAAGTCACAATCTTGTAGATTCAAGTTCACACAGTTGTAGAGAAATAAGACCTAGAGAGGAAATGTAAATTTGGCGTGTCGTCACTTGTCTGTGGACCTACAAGTACATTTTTGGCTGACTCTGTAGCACACGGTTAAGATAAACTGTATATGTTAACGGCGCCACCCCTCACCACTCTTACTGGTGGTAATCCTATATCCTAATATCTAACCGCATTTCTTTATTTAAACTGAATTTTTTTTGTTACATTATCTAGAGTTTGTAACATTTCTTTATCCATCAACTAGAAACAATATATTAGACTTTTCTCCTTAAATGCAATCATTGTATATACATTAAATGTACACATATTGTTTTGTGCATATGCTATAGGAAATGTTAAAAAAGCCATGCTTTATATTCAGGATCCTTGTAAACAAAATTTCTGAAGTTAATCATTATCATAAAGATATAGGAAGAATTAATTGGTTGATTTTGATTTTCTAAAATATAAACTTTTAATAACCAAATAAAATTATTGTTAATTATTATATTTTGATGTGAGAATATCTGATAATTAGAATTCAGACAAATGCTTCCTTGTATATATTTCAATTTGGCACTGTAATTATTATTTGACAAGAGAGTGATTGGCTTTATAACTGATGATAAGGAATATAATTCTAAATCTGGTACTCCAATACCACCTGAAGACCAATATCTTAAATAATGATTAAGAACCAGTCTATGTTTAATGGGATACCAAAGAAAACTAAGGATTAAAGAGTTAAATTCGCTTAAACATTGTTTGGGAAAGGGAGAGAAAGTGATTGCATTATGTATAATAATTTTGGTAGCATTATTTTTATTAAAGAAAGTCTCTCTTCTATCAAGAATAGGAACTTATCCCATTTATTAATAAGATTTTTTTATAATAGCTAAACTATTATTATAATTTATATTTATTATATTTTTAACATTTTCTGTTAAAACTATCCCTAAATATTACATTTTTTATCTTCCACAATATATTTAGAAAAGCTTTTATCCATATAATGTATATTAGAATTTATAAATAAAATGTTTGTTTTATTTTCATTAAAGGTAAGTCCAGCTTTAGATTGAAAATGTTCAATAGCCTTAAAAAGAGCATTTAGAGATTTTTGTCATTTAGGGTCAAAAGTATATCATCCGCAAATAATAGTATTTTAGAGCTTAGATTATTTATTTCTATTCCTTTGATATCTGATCTTGGTTTTACATAATTTCCAAATGGTTCCATAATTAAAGTAAAAAGCAAAAGTGAGAGAGGGAAACCCTGCTTAGTTCCTTTAGTAATCAAAACTGACTCTCAGATATATGAACCTATTTTATATAAGCAAAGCAGTTATCATAAATATTTATAAGTTGTAAAAAAATTTGAGAAATTACATTCCTCTAAGACTAATAAAAGCTATTTCCAATTAACTGAGTCAAAAGCGCTGTTGATGCCTAAACTTATTAATGTTTAATTATCTTTTATGTTATTTGTAGAATCAATTACAGTTTATATTCTTTTAATATTGTCATAAGTATTCCTGTTCTTTACAAATCCAGTTTGATCATTATTAATTAAATATGGAAGAAATTATTGAATTTAGGTCTATATTAAAATCGCAAAGAGGCATTACATCGAATGCCTTTTCACTTATACATAAAGACCAAAGTCTGAAAATAGCAAAGGCTCAGGCCAACAATTTTTTTTCCCAGGGAAAGAAATCGCTTGGCCTGAGCCTTATCATTCCCCTTTACCCCACTGTAGTGCAATATTGGAGTTGGTATATTTAGTTAGGGGGTATGTGGGTGCACAGCCCCCCACATTGTGGGGTGTGGGGGGCAAAGCCCCCCACTTAGTTATGTTTTAAATAGTGCATGCATGTGTTTGGTACTAGAGATTTCTTTCCCAGGGAAAGAAATACCTGTTTTAACTGTTCGTGGTTTAGTGCATTTGATCTTTATGTGGCGTGAAGAGGCGTTCAGTGTAACACCTCTTCATGATTTTAATATAGACTCATTGAATTCTACTTGCATATATAGCCATGAATATTTTGTAATAGGTTCATAGGTTCATAGGTTGGTACTAGGCTATCGGCCCTAGGGCCTATACAAGCCTAGCCGTAACAATTCCCTGGCTATTTCTTCCCATACTATTTACTTCCCTGGATCCCTGTCATGATCCCCGGGGTGAATTTCCTTTCTCCCATCCAATCATCAAGGTTCCTTTTGAAGAGGGCTAAAGAGGCGCTCTGCTTGACATGTATGGGCAGTCTGTTCCAGAGTCTGGGGAGTCTCTGGGTCAGGAACCTATCCCTCCAGCATGTTTTGTTTATTGTGATGACAAGGTTTAGATCACTGGAGCGTGTGGCTCTGAGGGATTGGGATTTCTTTAAGTGGAGTATGTCCAACAGCTCTGGGTTTGACATGGCCTTGTATGTTAAGCAGAGATCGCCTCTGAGTAGACAATATGCGACAGAGTATAGCAGGAGTTTTTTAAGGTGGTCAGCGTAGGGCATCTGCTTTCGGCCTATGATTCTTTTAGTGAGGAATTTCTGTGTCCTTTCCTCTTGTTGCAGATGTCGTGAGAGGTACATACCAAATGGGGCATTGTATTCTATAATGGGTCTAATGAGGGATGAGTACAGTAGGACACTGACCTCCTTTTTTCTGGATGAAAAGCCCTTAATGATGAGGTGTGCCACATAGAAGGATTTCCTGACTGTTGTGGTGATGTGGTTATTGAAGGTGAGACCACTGTCCACCTGTGTCCCTAAGTCTCTTATCACATTTTAAGTGTTTAGTGTACTGTCACCTATGTGGTAATTCACAGGAACATTTTTTTCCCAAAGGGGATAACTATACATTTCTTGGCATTGAGCTTGAGCCCATGGCTCTGGCACCAAGCATCTGTTTCTGTAAGGCCCTTTTGTAGAGTATCCACATTTTTTGGGGGATATAATAATGGCTCCCAGTTTGCAGTCATCTGCAAACTTTTTAGCCAGAGTCCCTTAGTGTTGGCCTGTACTCCAGAAATGTAGATGCCAAACAAGAGAGGTCCCAGGACTGAACGCTGAGGTACTCCACTTGTCTCTTGTCTGGAGCTGGATTTGGAGTCAGCTACTTTTACAGTGTGGGTTCTATCAGTAAGCCAGTTGGCAACCCATCGAGTGACATAGGGATTAATGCCCAGCTTAGTAAGTTTATCTATGATTCCAGAGTGGGGGGTGGTGTCAAAGGCCTTGGTGAGGTCCAAATAGGCTGTGTGGACCCCCTTACCCTCGTCCATGGCTCTGGAGACTGATTTGAAGAAGTCAATCAGGTTCAGGAGACAAGATCGGCCCTTCACGAACCCAAACTGGGTGGGATCCAGTGTTTTAAGGTTGCCAATGTCTTTGTTTATAAGTCCCATGATAATACATTCCATGGCCTTGCAGATCAGGCTCATCAGACTGATGGGGCAGTAGTTCCTGGGATCCAAATTGGATCCCCCCTTGAGGAGTGGGATAACTGTAGCTGTGCGCCACTCAGTGGGCACAAATCCTGAGGTCAGGCTATGATTAAACATGACACTTAGGTGAGGTGCCAGTTCATTTTGTAGTTCATGTAGTACACAGCCCGGGATGTCATCTGGTCCCATGGATGCTGTATTCTTAGCTTTGGAGAGTGTGTTTTTTACCTGTGTGGCCATTATTACTGGAATCTGGCAATCTTCCAGTAATGAGATGGGCCATTTAGGGGGTGACAGAGGGGTGAAGTTGGCACTGAATCGATCTGCCAGGATATTGGCAATATCTCTGGGATCAGTATATTTAATGCCATTCTGTTGCAGCTCAGAGCAGATCTGAGCATTGCCATTTAGATTCTTGATGTAGTTATAGAATGCCTTCTGGCAGTCTTTGGAATCTTTGGCAATTTTATTTTCATGACTAGCTTTGGAGAATTTTATGAGGGATCTCAGCTTCTTACTGAGGCTGGTAAGGGAGTTTTTTGCATCCTGGGATTTTCCTCTTTTCTGCAACAGTTTCTTCCTTTTGTTGTAAAGTTTGTTTATGGCAGGGGACCACCAGATTGGCTTCCTTTTTTTGGAGGAGAGCATCTTGATTCTATTTGGGATGGCACGATTCATGCATGAGTGGATGTGATCGTACAGTGCCTTAGTGTAGGACTCAGCAGTTGAACTTTCAGTTCCCATCTGCATGGATGTCATGAAGTTTGTAACTTCTGACTTGAGTAGCATGAGGTTGGCTTTGGAGAAGTTTTTTATGGCGGTTTCTTTACTGGGGGGTGGGTTGTGGATGTTAAGGGTGATTAGCTTATGGTCTGACCTGACCAACGAAGGGGTGACCATAGGTGTGGAGCATCGATTTCCCATGTTGGTAATGACCAGGTCTAGGATATTGGAGCCCCTGGTGGGACTATGAATTAGTTGATCCAGGGCATTGGAATTTATGAATTCCAAGAACCGTTGAGCAAAGGTGTTGGTACACGAGTAGTTTTCCCAGTTAATGGCAGGGTAGTTGAAATCACCCAGTATTAGAGTGTTTGGTTGTATATTAATATTTTTAAAGTATGTTTAGAAAGGTGTAGTGAGAATCTTGGGGCATGGTGGGAGATCTGTAGCAAGCTACAGTTTGGATTGCAGTCTTATCTAGTGTTAGTTGCACCTGGAGAATTTCAGACGCATTGTGTTGGGCAACTAACCTGGTGGTGTGAATATCCATGGTGAATATGGACCCTCCTCCACTTTTAGTGTTTTGATCCTGGTTTGGTGGCTGAAAAGTGTGGTAAGAGTTGTAGCCTGGTATTGTAATCAATGTTTAATAATGAAATTGGCCTATAAGAAGAGAACTCAGCTGGATGTTTATCAGTTTTCAAGATTGGATAAATAAGTGTATATGTCCATGATGATGTAAACTTTATTAAATCCTTAACTATTAAAAAACATGGAGCAAGATATTTAAAGCATCTTTAGGCATTTGTTTATAAACTTCTGGTATTTGACATCATTACCTGGGGCTTTATTAGGTTTTAATTTATTTATTTGATTTTTAAGTTCAGACATTAGTATAGGTCTACCTATTAATTTAAACTGTTTTCATCAGTCAATTTGTTTTTAGTAAATTTCCTAATAAAAGTTTTGATTGCATCTTGTGAATTCATCACTGGGTTATATTCATTTATTTTGCTGAAATGGGTTCCGAATTTTCTTAAAATATTTTCTAATGCTGTAACCTGTTTCTTTCTATCAACTGAATATAACTCTTTGATATGATTGAATTTAATAATCAGTTTTGTTTTAGAGGCTAATTTACACATGGATTTTGGCTTTATAGAGATGTTTGTTACTTTAATCTTTTCTAAATTTATATTAGATTCATGATTTAAAATTTCAAAATATTTGATTTGATTTGTAATTTGTTAGTTTCTTTCATCAAAATTTTATTATCTTTTTGGCATTCTAGTTTTAGTTTGTCAATTTTTTCCTGTAATTCAGGTAAATCCTTATCCCACTGTTTTTTCTTTAAAATGTACCAGTTCATAATTTTGCTATTTAAATATGATTTTAGAGCATCCCATATGTAAATCTCCAATGTATCTTCTGTATTATTAAAGTCAATGTAAGTCTGAATTTCTTTATTAAAGAATTCTTTCAAATCTTTTAAGTTTGTTATATATGCAAGTATTCTTTTACAGGGAATATTATTATTATTATAGTTCAAGATAAGCTCAAATGTTATGGCATTGTGGTCAGAAAGCAAACAAGAGACTACCTTAACCTTACCCAGACTAGTAGTTAAATCACTGGAAACATAAACTCTATTAATTCTTGGTTGTGATAGTAAGTAAAAAGAAAAGAATCAGAGACTGAAAAATCATTAACATCTCTAATATGAAACAAATTAATGAAATTTATTAATGCTTTTGCTGAAGCTGATATTCTAAATTTCCTACCAATATTAGAATCTTTCCCGTTTAATATACAATTATAATCTCCTTCCAAAATTATACTACCTTTTGTAAGATGAATAATCTGATCTAATTGATGTTTAACTGTTTTAACTACTGTGCCAGATATCCAAATGTATGATTTCCTTTTAATGTTTATTGTTACTGAGAAAAACATCCCTTTATCGTCAATATAAGTACTTAAAGTATTTGGTATAGGCATATAATTTTTCCAAAAAATAGCTATTTCCCTCCTTTTCTGATTGTATTGAGAACTAGTTAATACAGTATAGTATTTATTACTAATTCTACATCATTTGATAACAAATGGGTTTCTTGAATGAAGATAATATGAGAAGAAAATTATTTTCAAAAATTTATTTAAACTACCCCTATTGCAACCATATTTAATCCATTGAGGTTAATAGAAATGTACCTTAAATGTGTCATCTAGTAGTCAAAAGGGAATTATAACTAACATTATAACTTCAAAATGTGGCAATATTAATAAACCACTTAGAAAAATCTTGAACTGCGTGTTAACAATTATAGATATTATAGACTCAGTATTATTATAAATTAATAAAATGAATATGATTGAATACACCAATAAAAGATAAAATGTTACGCAAAAAATTAAACATAGAGTTGTTTTGACTTTCACTCCCCACATGGAGTCTAATACTCCTGGCTTGAATAGCAAATCTAAACAAACCACCCCACTTATCAACAGAAGCAACATTAATATCATTCTGTTATTTTATAACAACAATATATTATTGCAAAACAGAGAAAAAGAAAAACATCACATTCTATAAGAACTCTCAAAACAAGTAAGATCTCAGTGACCTAAATACATTTTTAACTAAACAATATCTATATAAAATAAAATATATTATAATGAGTTAAGAAGAAAGAATGAAGGAAAAAAAAAGAAAAAAGGAAATAGATATAATAGTTCATTATACTTCTGGTTCTTAGTATATAGATATGTTATATTTTAATCTCAACATTTCAACACATTAGTTAAAATTGAGTAGTTTTTACTATTTACACACATAAATACATTTGTTCTTTATTCTACAGTACTACACCTATCTTCACTTATAAAGTAGATTTATTTCTAATGCAAGCCAAGTTACCTTTTTAATTATTATGTAACAGACTAAGTAACAATATAAATATTGTGTGTAGTGCCTTTATCATCTTTTCTATTGAATTTAGGTCTGGGCTCTGGCTGGGCCATTTGTCTAATACAGACAAAGTATATACTATTTGATCAATATTAATGAAACATGTATTTTCTTTATCATTTGGGTACAGCAAAAGCTTGAGTAAGTCAACAACACCCCCACCCATCTCCCTAGTCCACCATGAGTCTATTATGTTCACCATAACATGAAGTTTATTCATTGTTTCTAGTTAAATACTTTACCAAAATGTGTGCTAAGTTGTTTACCCTCTACTGTTGCAATTTGCCTTTCAAAGGTAAAGTATGCAACCGTCTAGAATTGGAAGCCATAAAACAGTTACACACTTTTACCTTTGAAATCTGCAATTATTTCTGTTTCTAGACAAAAGAAACAATTTCTAGCTGCAGACATTCTGTCTTCTAGCTGTGGTAAACAATTGTAAAACTCTTTACTTGTCAACTTATTTTCTTAGAGTTTTAGAAGTTAACTCCATTCTTTTCCAGTAGGGTACACCGTGATTACATTCTTGAAGATCAGCACATAACATACAGTTTTCTTACATCTGTAGGACAAGCATACAAATCATATTACTATTCACAAATAACAGAATTATTTACAAAATTCTAGCTAGATGGGCTGGCATCCTTCACTTAAGCTTCTGTTCAGTCTTTGAACTTTTGCCTCCCATAGTATAACTGTAGTGAGTTCCTTAAATTGTTTATTCAATCGTGTTCAAATTATCTTAATAAATAGGACTATGACTAGATCATTTCAAAATTAACCAAAACAGCATATAAATTATCTGAAAATTAATCTAAGCTATAGCTTGAACATCTCAGAACTAATTAGGTGATATCTGAGAAAAGAGACACCAGCTGTAATGACAAGAATCACAGAAAAAAAACTCTAAAAACCACATGCATATTTCCACATCCCTGGTAAAACAGCAAGAAGCAGCTCAATGAATGTCCCACCATGAACACAATAAATCTTAACCATTAAAATTGTGTCTCTGCACCTGCTAAAGTAGACATGTACACCAGCTATCTACTAGAAATGATTTGTATCCAACATTAAAAGATAAATAATGATCCATGGTTGGGATTATGGTTAAAGTATTTACATTACAAACACAAGGTGCAGCATTTGATTCTCACATGGGGTAATTGGCTAGGCATAAAATGCCCAATGGGGCATTTAGCCTAGTACTAATCTATGAACCTATGAAAGAACGATCCCTTGCAATTAAAGACTACATGCATCCAACCCTGAAAAGTACTACAAGACATTTCTTAAAACCCATAGCTGATAGATTTCTACCATACCTGTCAATTTTATATACCTCTGCAGAATGTCTAAATCTCTGCCCAACACCCTTGATATGATCTTCATAAAATCTTGGTTAACTACCAAACAGTAGAAAAGCATTGAAAATAGTATTCACAAAACATAAAGTATTTGAATTCCAGACCACTTTCTTTCAGAAAATGTACACCAAAGCAAGACCTGTTTCTCTATCAGCTCTCCACAATTGTAAAAGCAATATTCAGTGGTTGTTCCTACCTTTAAACCTGTATCTACCCCCAATTTAAGAATCCATTCTGATTACTTATTCCAAAAAGTTGAAAGGTATGAATTCTGCCCATTTATACAGCCCTGCAGCACATATTGCACACTTGGTCTGATCAGATTCCAACATAACAAATTGTCCAACATTTTGACAGAGTTGCACAGTAATGCTCCACCCACTCTCCACCCCTCTACATACAGTTTCAGCAAGCCCAAGCATAAACATCAATCAGTCCTTCCAAAAAAAACAATACATCACGGGACTAAAGCATATAATTCAGGAAGAAATAGCCAAAAGGATAGTATAGCTACAAGATTAAGCTCCACATTAGAAATTCATTCTCCACACAAACATGGAAGCGAAGAACTAAGCCATGACATTAGGAAGCTCGTGATCACAGCAAGAAGTTCAGATTATTAAGACTGTGAACAACAAAAAGCTTCACCAGGTAGTGGCTGCGGTGCGAGCATTATAAGTCAAAACCATCAAGAGCACAAATTACAAATCCTTCATCATTTGAACCAATTCATCCACCAACAAACAACACTGGACCAACACTCCTGATCAACATGGCTATGCCAAACATAACCAAAGATTCCACAAATACCTGGCCACTGTTAACACACATACACACAAAAAAAAGCAATCTCACTCAAAGTAATTAAAAAAAGGCAATCCACCACATCCTCCACAAACAAGACACTCAGCATGACACTGCAGAGATGAAACCCACCACTGAGGCCACAGAGAAATGAAGCAGCACAAAAACAAGGCAATAAAATTCAACACTGACCTTGCAGCTAACCCCCAAACCATTTTAAAAACATTAGAGAAAAGTCTATTAAACCCAATATAGCATCCCACCTACCAACTATTACATTTCTAAAAGAGAAAATTCCCATATTTATATCAATGTTTTTACCTATATATGACTCCCTGTAATCAAATTATAAGTGCAGGACATAAGAAGCACCACTACAGTCTAGTTTTGACAGGATCCATCAGAAAAACAGTTCTAAAGCCTGCTTTCTGAAACTTTAAAGGATATAAAATCATGGATTTATAATAATATGAGTATAGAAAGCCTGCTTGTAAAGCCAGTACTAAGGATAGAATAGGAGATTTTAAGTATTTTTCTTCAGATTATTTGCTAAGTTTTTCTGCATAGTTGCCTACTTTGAGCTTTTTCTGGCTTGTTAAACTTGATTTCTGCATTAGTAACTGTATTTAGAGCACAACCTAGAGCTGTTTACTGAATTTCCTGTTTGCACTTATTTTTAAAATCGTTTTTTTCTCTAAACTTGCATTTTATCTGTCTCTGGCCTAGCACTCAAGTGTGGGGTCATTTACTGCACTGTTATAACTTGTTGATACTTGTGAACCTCTGCTATCTCTGAAAAACAAAAACAAAAAATCTTGCTTTTTCCCACTTTTCTGAGATTTAAAAGTTCAGTTACAGGCTTGCTGTTCTGAACTGCTTGTAAGTTTCTTGAGGCCATTTTTGCTTGGGCTAAAGGGAAGTCTCTCTGTTCATCAGTGGCAGTGATAAACATTGAGCAGCCTGCCTGCCCCTGTGGGAGTGATTACTGACTTGAAACTGTAGTTCTATTGGCCATTTTGGGTCAATTCCTAACTCCTTGATCTTCCTCTCTTAAATCCCTCTTTTGCATGGTTTGCATAGTGCAACAACGGGCAGCGCCTAATTGGGTTTAAACTATTCCTGGCTCCACAAAGTCTGCTCTTCACTTTTTCCCTTAGAACTGCTCTATCTCTCAATTTAAACACCATATTCTCATTCTAAGGCCCTTCACTGGTCCAAATAAGTAATCTTACAAGTTAGCACTATTAAACCATAAGCACTACTTACACTTATACTCTCTATGATTACCTTGTCCCCTATTGGTCCATCTTAATTCAGTTTCCCTATATTACTCTAGCATGTCCAAAGGTCAGTCAGTGGTTTCCTCTCCAGTCCAGCTGGTGAATCTGGGAATTTTGAGGCAATGTTACAACTGTCTCATGTACACGGACAACCCTCTCCTCCTCCAAACAGGTTCAAATATATGTAAGAGATGCAACCATATAGCCAAACTGGAGGCTGAGCTCTCTCATCTCAAAACTGGTGAAACCAGTCAGGAGGAGAAGGTAACCTCACACAACACAATTCCAATATCACATAGTCCCACCACATCAGTGAACCAAACACATAAATACACAAAAACATACTCAGAGGCTCTAAATAAAAATCTACCTAAGCAACAGAGACCTCCAAAGCAGACATCCAAGCAAACGCTATCCCAAAACAAAACACGCACAACACATAGCCCACAAAGTCAGTCAGCCACAGCCCTTAAGGCTGAATAACACACCAGATACTCTTGTAATAGGTGACTCTATTGTCAGACACACTGACGTCCCGCTCACCAGGCTGAATAAAGAGAAGGTCACAGTGAGATGCCTGTCGGGTGCTAGGATCCGCCACATAACGCAAGTACTCAGGTCACTCCAAAGCAAATACAAATATGACTCAGTCATTGTACATGCTGGTGTGAATGACCTGAGATGTACCTCCCTGGACTACATGAAAAGAGACATAGAGGAGCTCTCTGATCATGTAGCCCAGGCCGGTATGACCCTGACCTTGAGCAGCATCTTACCCTCACCCAGAATGATGCCACAGTACAAAGACAAAATGATCGATTTTAGCAATTGGCTAAAATTTTGGTGTCATTCAAAGGGGATCCAGTGTCTGTCAGCCTGGGATGACATGCTCGAAAAGCCACGTTGCTTCACTAGGGACGGCTTGCACCTGTCACCACTGGGCTTTCGGATATTGGCAAAGGCTCTTGCCACCCCCATAGTGCCTTTCTTAGGCAAGGCTCTAAAGTCAAACCCACCTCCATAGACAGCACAAGAAACAAGAAACTAAGGGTAATGCTGCTAAACGCCAGAAGTCTTAACCTCAAGATGCACACACTCGAAGATCTCCTCAGTATGGAGAACATCGATAACTGTGCAGTGACAGAAACCTGGTTCAAGGCTCCAGAGAGCACCCCAGCACTACCAGGTTATACCTCATATCATGCGCCCCAAAACCTGGACCGAACCACAAAAGGAGGGGAGTTTCCATATTTATCAAGGATATCCACACCTCCAGGTTAGTGGCATTGCACGGCATCGGAGACCATCCATGTGCAACCAACAGTGGGCAAGACTGCTTTTCAGTTTATAGCATCCTACAGACCACCCTCTCAAAGTCAGGAATCCCACTCGGCTTTCCTGAAAACATTGGAGAACATGAAGATCTCTCTGAACACCATTATATTGGGTGACTTCAACTACCCAAACATAGACTGGGAGCACTACTCAAGCCCCAGCACCTTAGCCCAAAGGTTCCTGGAAATTATAAACTCAAATGCTATGGAACAACTAATCACCACTCCCACAAGAGGGGATAACATACTAGACCTGATCATTACCAACATGGGGACTCTATGCTCCACACCTGAAGTATATCCCTCATTGGTAAGATCAGACCATAAATTAATTTCACTGGATGTCCACATCCCGACCCCAACCCCAGCCCAGAAAACCACAGTGAAAAACTTCTCAAAAGCTAACTTTTCACTTCTCAAAACCGAAGTGGAATCCTTCGAGGCCCCAGGGTCAGTGGAAACTACGTCCCAAACTGCAGAATCCTATATAAACGCATTCTACGGACATCTCCAGGAATGCATGGATCATGCTATCCCAAACAAAACCAAAACCCAAACATCCAAAGGCAGGCGTCCAGTCTGGTGGACCCCAGCCATAAATAAACTGTACAACAGAAGGAGGAAGATACTACATGATAGAGCAAAATCCCTAATAGGGAAGGCATCTCTGATCAGTACTAGCAAAAAATTACGATCCCTCATAAAATCCTCCAAGGCCAGCTTCGAGAGAAAAATTGCTCAGGACACTAAAGACAATCATAAGGCTTTTTTCAGTTATGTTAGAAACCTGGGATGCAACTCCCAGACTTGTTCTGAGTTGATTCTAAACAACAAAAAATACACTGAACCCACAAACATCGCCAATATCCTGGCAGACAGGTTTAGTCAAACTTCTTTACCCCCTCCCCCCCAAAAAAAGAGCAAGTATCTATCCCGGCAGAAGGCTGCCTCCCAAACATCTCTGATGCTCAGGTGAAGGCTGCCCTCTCCAAAGCAAAAAACACTGCTTCCATGGGACCAGATGGCGTCCCGGGTTGCATCTTACATGAACTCCAAGAAGAACTAATCCCTCAAATAAAACAGCTGTACAATCTCAGCCTCACTACAGGATATATGCCCACAGAATGGCGTACAGCAACAGTGGTCCCACTCCACAAAGGTGGAGCCTCACGGACCCTAGAAACTATCGCCCCATAAGCCTGACTAACTTAGTCTGCAAGGCTATGGAGAGGATCATCATGGAGCTTATAAACAAAGACATTGGGGACCTACAGACACTAGATCCTACCCAGTTCGGCTTCATCAAGGGCAGATCCTGCCTTTTGAACCTGGTTGACTTCTTTGAAACAGTCACTAAAGCCATAGATGAAGGGAAGGTAGTCCACACAGCCTATCTGGACCTAGCAAAGGCATTTGACACAATACCCCACTCAGGCATCATAGATAAGCTATCCAGCTTAAATATAAACCCCTATGTCACAAGATGGGTCGCAAACTGGCTCAAAGACAGAACCCACAGAGTGAGAGTTGCTGGAGCCATGTCATACTCGAAACCGGTCACAAGTGGCATCCCACAAGGTTCTGTCCTGGGACCGCTCTTGTTCGGTATATACTTTTCCGAGGTACAGGCCAACGTGGGAGGACTATGGCTCACCAAGTTACTGCAAACTAGGCGCCATAATCAACTCTCCAGCTGACACAAACATCCTTCAAAAAGGTCTCACAGAAACGGATAACTGGTGCCAGAGCCATGGTCTAAAGCTAAATGCCAAAAAGTGTATAGCCATACCCTTTGGCAAAAACAATGTGCCCACAAATTACCACATAGGCGGTAACCCATTAAATACAGAGAAAGAAATTAGGGATCTGGGGACCCAAGTTGATAGTAATCTCTCCTTTGACAACCACATTGCCAAAGTGGTTAGAAAGACCTTTTACATAGCCCACCTCATCATGAAAGGATTCACCTCTAGATCAAGAGAGGTAATTTTATTCATCCCTCATCAGGCCCATCATAGAATACAATGCCCCTTTTGGGATGTACCTTACCCGACACCTGCAGCAATTAGAAAGACCCCAAAAGTACCTCACCAAGAGGATCAAAGGACTCAAACAGATGCCATATGCTGCTCGGTTAAAAAACTCCAGCTCTACTCAGTTGCATGCCGCCTACTTCGAGGCAATCTATGCCTGACATATAAAGCTATGTCCAATCCAGAATTAATGGACATGCTCCACCTCAGTAAATCTAAATCCCTTAGAGCCACACGCCGAGGGACTTGAACCTCAGCACTGAAATAAATAGAACTTACTGGAGGGACAGATTCATAACCCAGAGGCTCAATTCCAATCCATGTTAGGCAGAGCACCTCACTGAATCTCTTCAAGAAGAATCTTGATGAGTGGATGGGGGATCATAGGTTTGTCCCGGGATTACCACTATTAGACAGAGGCACAGCAAACTAAACCTTAAAAAGGGCACAGTATACTCAAATCAAGAAGCCAAACAAAATCGGGCTAGGCTTATAATTGCCCCACGGCAGATAGCCTAGTATGAACCTATGAACCTATGAACCTATTAATAATAACATAATTATTGAATATAAATATATTAGTCAAACGGTAGTGTATATACCAGATCTGAATATAAACTAATACTAACACTAAATATTAAAATAGAAAATAAGTATTAATAAATGAATAAAAGAAAAGAAAAAAATTATTACCTTAGTGAAGTTTGCATCCAGGCTTCCTTTTTTGGGAAAAGAAGGTTTAAGGACTTGTTATGCGGAATTAGACATATAACAGCTCAACAAATAAATTAATGTTAAAAGTAGATAAATAGTCACTTTTCCTTCATTTTCTTCTTCCCCTTATTAGTTTTCCAACCATTCCTTTCAGCTTACCATTTCAGGGAACTATTATTCCAATCCATGTCTTCTATTTGATCAATTTTATTTTTTGATTCCAGGAAAGACAATGCAGTATCCAGGTCTTCAAATGTTTTAGTTTCATCAGGAAGAAATAATTTAAGTCTAGCAGGAAAAAGAGAGTGGACTTTTATCTGTTTTTTTTTTCCTTACGTTTTTAAATTAAAGGTGGAAAACATTTCCTTTTGGTATCATACAGAAGAATAGTCATTGTCAAATCTTATTATTTTTCATGTAGTTTGATGGGAGATTTTGACCAGACAGTTTTGAGAATTAATACTTTGTCCTGTGAAGAAAAAAAATCTTATGTAGTAAATCTCAGTGTTGAGTTATTTTTAGAGGGAGAAATAACAAAAGACCTGTGTGTTCTTTCAATGTCATAAGACATTGCTTCTAGTAGATCAAGATTTTTAGGAAGCCAGGATGTTAAAACGTTTGTTATACTTCTCCCTTCTATTTTCTCATGCAAACCAAAGATGATATTGTTTCTCTGAGATGTGGATATCTGTTTTCTAGGTTATCTATTTTGCTTAATAGTAATCTATTTTACTTTAATAAAAATTCAGTGTTGTTTTCTTCTTCAGTTAATCTCTCTTCCATATAATTTAAAGCTTCTAATTTCCTGGATATTTGCATTTTTTGCTGATTAAGAGACTCTTGTATTTGTTCCACTTGTTTTGAACATTATTCCTTAAAGTCGTCTAGTTTATTGTCCATTTTGTCCATTTTCAGTGATAGTTCCTGGATATTAGTCAAGACAGTCCAAAAGTTCTTCTTCAAAGATGAGTCTTGAGAGATTATTTTTGTATGACTCATTTTGTAAGTGCAGAAATTTTCCAGGCAAAAGTTTGACAGGAAAATAATTAATTATTTGAATAATTTTAAATGTTACCACTCAGGATAATTTAAAGTATTAGATTTTAGTGAAAAAAAAGAGTATGATAACTTTGAAATATAATTTCCTGTCAGAAATAGGATGGAAATAGCAAAGCTGGTAAAACCTGCTGCTAACCCAACAGCATGCTGGTCACCCCCCAAGTCATTACTCTTTTTGATATGTGAGTATGAAAACTTTTACATCCACCATAGTTGCCATCAACTCAGGCAGAAGGGACCACAATTTAACATCTCATTCAAAGGATGGCACACTCAGGAGTGCAGCACCCCTCACCCCCCTTTTGCTGCACTACGCTGTCACTAATGGGAAATGCATCCAAGCATTTGAGGTGGGAATAGAACCCACAGCCTTCTGATCTTCCAGCATCAAAGGTGGGTGCACTACCCATTGAACCACTTACACTTGAGCCACTATTGCCAGCTCTGTGATTGAACAAATTTGTACTTAATGAGTGTTGTCTGGTTATTTAAAAATTAGTTACCTACTGTATGTCACATTAACAGCAGGCAAAAACAGATCATGTGACTAAATGGTCTTTGTGATTTGATGGAGGGTTGGAAAGTCTGACTGTAGATGGTGACTTTTCGCCATGATTAAAAATATTTATTCATACTTTCTTAAGATAAAAGTATGTTGTTCTGGTTTAGATACACACTCAAGAGGCTTTATAATAGTGTAATTGGACTATAGTGGTACCTACTAGACATGGTATGTGAGCTTGGCATGAGGTGTTTCTTAATGTAGAGTATGAACTTACCAGTATTATTTTTAAAAACACAGGTAGAAAATACAAATCTCTAAACTTTACAAGTAATCCAATTTTATAATTATATAATAATCTTAACTTCAATGCATGTAAAATGTCTAGGTTCTCAAACAACATATCCTTCTCACAAAAGTCTCAGTAGCTTGACAGTTGTCTCATTGTCATCTTCAGTATCAGCTATAGTTGCAAGATGAAGGCATAACAGTCTCAGAGAAGCATCTTTAGTGACTAGAATCAGTTTAAGTATTGTGTTTAGAAACTATGAGATCGCCTTTAAACTAATTGCAATTTGCTGCCATCTGAGGTTGAGGGGACGTGACAAAATCTGTCCAGTATAAACCATATTTAATAATCTGTATTTTGAAAACCACTCAGCATAGGGAATGCATTGGGTATAAATGCTTCTTGCACATGTTCACATGAACCACTGGAAGCTAAAGTTGAGTCCTCAATATACTTCCCTGGTTGTTCATCATTTAGCAGAGAACTAAGAAATAAGTAGAAAAAAGAAGGTATAAGTCTTAGTTCAAAGGATCATAGAAGGTTACTAGATTAACAGCCATGGAGTATTTCTAAATCTATCCTTTCTTCCCCCATTTTCCCAGTTATCAATGCCCAAGGACTAGAATAGCTTTGGTGTAGGCATGTGCCTTAGGGCATCTACAAGCTGCTCCTGTACATAGGGGGCGCAGATGACAAATATCTTCCATGAACATGAAGCTGAAAAAGACTCACAATCATGACCGATTTAAATCCAGAAGATGTCAACGTGTATATGATAATGGAATTGTGAAAATTCCAATCCCATAAAGTCAAACCATCCAGATGCAATAATATATAACATTATTAAAGAAGCAAGCAACCTAGAAAATTTTGTAAACTAACTTTTTCCCCCCTTATATGTAATGTTCAATGTTACCTACATATAGACCAACCCTCTTAGGATCACAGTGATATATAGTGTGATTAAAGTGATATTGAAGATTGTATTAGTTAAGCCATCTCTGCAGAATAGCAAAACAAAACCATGACGGTGGTCTGGCTAACTTAGTTTGAGAAATAGCCTGGGTACTAGAGGAGCCTACCAGAAAGGCATGGACATGGACGACTAGATCTGGTTTATCCATCAATGGACAGAAATGTTGGCTACAATTCCATGAGAGGAGAGCCATCTGTGGAAGACTCACTCATTGTGCTGCAGTGTACAGAGATGTGTGTGTGTGTGTGTGTGTGTGTGTGTGTGTGTGTGTGTGTGTGTGTGTGTGTGTGTGTGTGTGTGTGTGTGTGTGTGTGTGTGTGTGTGTGTGTGTGTGTGTGTGTGTGTGTGTGTGTGTGTGTGTGTGTGTGTGCGCGGGGGGGGGGAGAGCAAGGAATGCCTGCATTCTAGCTATGCACTGAAAATGTGTGGAAGCATGCAGTCACAGCAAGCTGGCCTAGCCAGCCACCGTACTGTGTGCACTAGCCAATAGGAGTAGAGCTGTTAAGTAACTACCAAAAAAATTTCAAGTTAGCTATTGATGATGGCCTACTGACCCTCTACGCAAAGAGTTATGGTCACTAAAGTGAATTCCAACTGAAAAGAATTTCTTTGGTATGATAATGGGCACTACTATATTGGAACCTGAAAGCTGCATGATAGACAATTGTAGGAATGTCAGTTCAAGGAGTTAGCATCACTGAGTATCACTTTTGGTAATAATTGACATTGTCCTATCCCCCACTGTTATGTGACCTTGGAGCTAGTACATGTAAGATGAGGAGAGGAGGTCTCATTCCACATGTGAGGTGCAGGGGGTAGACCTCTGTAAAAAATATTAATTGGCAATTGCTGAAAGTCCAAACAAAACTGAATACAAGGCACCAAAAGTCACCAGTAACAAAATCCAAACAAGTGCCCTGGAAAGATGAAAAACAGCAGTCCACAGCTTTGATGCCAATATTTTAATAATAAAAACACCAACACATAAATGCCTCACCAATGACACTGTGTTTTCATCCCTAGTGCGGGACGTTATGGCATGTTAAGGTCATAAGAGGGAGCTCTACGCTAGCATTTCACCAACTTATAAAATATATGTACATACTAAAATACTTTTTATATGCATTTTAGGTTTCATGCAAAAAACATTTTTATAACTATTTAAATATTGTTTTAACTAGAGAAATAATATGTTTTTGCAGATGCACATTTAGGATGTATTTTGTCAGTATGTTCTTATAAAAGTTTTTAAATGGCTTTTTAACAGCATTTTAACGTGTTTTATTTTAACTGATTATATTACTAAGTTTATTGTTTTAATTGAATAATGAGAGGGGTATAAAAGTTGGGTTAATGTTTCTTGCCCGCATTTGATGAAGTCTGTACACTAGGGACAAAAACACAGTGTCATTTGTGAGGCGTTTATGTGTTGGAGTTTTTATTAATAAAATGTTGGCATCAAAGCTGTGGACTGCTATTTTTCCATCTTTCCAGGGCACATGTTTGGATTTTATTCAATTGCTGAAAGTGGTATTCAATGATTTGGATTTGATTCATTGGGCTCATACAGTGGCCTATTGATGAATCAACAGGAATGGTTAATCTATACAGGATGGTATAGTAAATGGATTATGGAAGTGTCTGGAAGGTTTTAATATTCAAGGCTGGTAAGGACAAAATATTATTTAGAATGTAGGGAATTATAATTGGGTCAACAATTGTAACCATGCTGTTATGTGCATAAGGCATGATTGTGAAAAAAAATCATCTTGAGAGCTGACTAAAGCAAACTTTGAGAAGACAATCTAGACATTCATGTTGGGAACATGTGATAATGATTGCAGAGACCTAATCATAATCCTTTAATGTACAGGGAGCTTTAACTGCTCTTATGTGCTACTTGTTATATAAAAAAAGTATAGATGCTCAGAATCTAAAAAGTATAGAATCTTTCAAAGCTGTAGAATATATAACTTAATGCCACTGTTACTGTAGCAGTTTTTTATGTCCCTGTGATGAATGAAGGGCATTAAAAGTTGTCAGTCACTTTGCCATAATTGTGTGTGTTTATACACGAGTGAGTGCACATTGAGCAATATGATGAAAGGATAACAGTTCCCAGTTTGCAGTGACTAGTGAATCTGGTCAGCCACACATCTGACACATTGGCATGGATACCTGCAGTGTAAATGTTATATACTAGATAGTCCAGCACTGATCCCCATTATACCCCACTAGTTATAATTTTACTTTCAGAGAGAGTACTAGCAAAATTCTCAAAAATGGGATGTGCAGATTGCAGAAGGACATTATGGTTCTCCAGGAAACAATGCTGCCATCCATTAGATGTCTCAGGAAGAAGGACTTTACTTTTTTTCTGGCATGGGAAGCTTCCAGAAGAGAGCAGGAAACATGGTATTGGTTTCACAATCAGAAACAACCTCTTTGTCTCAGTCATACCACCAAATATGGGAAATGAGAGGCTGATGAAAATTCAGCTACAAACACCAGTAGCCACGGATTCTACAAACACCAGTGGCCACGGTCAACATCTCCAGCATCTATGCTCCTACTTTAACTTCTACCCAGGAAATTAAGGACAAGTTCTATGATGAATTTAGTGCTGCCATCAGTGAGGTCCCCTCCCATGAGCCATTATTCACAGCTGGCCATCCTGTCTTGGACAGTTTAGAACACGAAAGATGAATGAAAATGGACAGTGTCTCCTTGAACTTTGTTTCCAATATGACTTTTGCATAACCAAAACCTTCTTCAATGTCTGGCTCCATCCCTAAGCTTCAGGGCGGCACCCAAAATCAAAACATTAGCACCAACTTGGCCTTGTCCTCACAAAATGCAGCAGTTTAGGTAGTGTCAGGGTAACACGCAGTTACCATAGAGCAGACTGTGATACTGACCACTTGCTTGTGTGTATTAAGGTGAACATCCAAATGTGAAGGTCCTTTCACTCTAAAAAGGAAGGGAGGCAACACATTGACATAGGTAAGACTCATGACCCTGCAAAAGTACACAAGCTTGTTCAAGCACTTGAAGAGGTTTTGCCCTGCCTGGATGACACTGACACCAGCAAGAGATGGGAAAAAGTAGAGGATGCTTATAACACCATAGTAGCTATCTTTGGAAAGAGGACAGTCAATTGTGCTGATTGGTTTGAAGCCCACAGTGAAGTGCTAACACCCCTGATTGAGCAAAAGAGACAGGCACTGGCTGCATACAGGTCCTCGCCCAATGAGGAGAACTTGCAGACACTACTGTGTGCTCAGAGTCAAGTGCAACAGGTTGCTCAGTGGTGTGCAAATGATAACTGATTCAACTTTGCTTTGATATTCAGCAGGCTGCATACATTGGTAACATGTGAGGAATGTACAATGGGATCAAGCAAGCCATCAGTCCATCACAAAGGAAGATCGCCCCACTTATGTCAGCCACAGGTGAGGCCTTGAAGGACAGAATCAAGCAAATGGAACACTGGGTGGAACACTATTCACAGGTGTATCTCAGAGAGACCACAGTTATGGAGAGAACCCTGAATGCCATCAAACCTCTGCCACCTATGACTGAACTTGATGCTAAGCCCACCTTGGAGGAACTCAGTGATGTACTAAAAGCACTCTCTTCTGGAAAGGTCCCCAGGAAAGATGGTATTCCCTCAGAAATCCTTAAATGTGCCAACAGTACCCTGATCACAGAGCTGCATGCAATACTTTTCAGTGCTGGAGAGAAGGTAGTGTACCACAAGATATGAGGGATGCTAGCATATTTACTATCTATAAGAATAAGGGTGATAAAAGTGATTGTAACAACTATCATGGTAGCTCCCTTCTCTGTACCATTGGGAAGCTGTTTTCATGTGTTGCCCTGAAGATGCTCCACTTTCTTGCTGAGAGAGCTTACCTTGAGTCTCAGTGTGGGTTCAGAGATGGAATGTCTACTATATACATGGTTTCCTCTGTTAGGCAACTACAAGAAAAGTGCAGGAGAGGAACAAACCTCTTTATATTGCCTCCATTGATCTGCTCAAGGCAATCAATTTCATCAGTAGGAAAGGTCTGTTTGTGATTCTGGCAAATGGCTCTCCTCCGGTATTGCTTAGTATCATCAAGGCCTTTCATGGAGAAATGAAGGGGACAATCATGAACGATGGATCCATATCCAAAACTTTTGAGAGTCTCAGTTGAGTAAAGCAGGGGTATGTACTGGCTGCAACATTGTTTGGTATCTTCTTTTTAGTTCTGTTGAAATTTGCTTTTGGAACTGCTACAGAAGGTATCTTTTTCCAAACCAGAATGGATGGAAACCTCTTCAAGTTGTCAAGACCTAGATCTAAGATCAAGGTACTCAGGAGGCATCTAAGGAACTTCCTGTTTGGTGATGACACAGTTATTATGGCTCACACTCAGCTAGAACTTCAGTCACTCATGACTCACTTTGTGGGTGCTTGTATGGAATGTGGCCACACAATCACTAAAAAGAAGACCCAGGTGCTGGGCCATAATGTAGGCAATGAGCCAATCAGCACGAATGAGTATGAGCTGGAGGTTGTCCATGAGTTTGTGTACCTAGGCTCTACAATCTCTGACAACTTGTTGCTCGATAGCGAGATCAACAAGCACATTGGAAAAGCCACCACAATGTTTTCCAGGCTGACAAAGAGAGTATGGGCTAATAATAAGCTCACTGTGCAGGTTTACACAGCCTGTGTTTTGAGCATATTACTATATGCCAGGGAAACATAGACTCTGTGCTCAAAACAGGAGTAGTGGTTCAATATATTCCATATGCACTGCCTTAGGTCCATACTTGGTATCTCATGGCAGGACAAGATCCCTAACAGTGCAGTGCTTGAGAGGATGGGCACCACCACCATGTTCACCATCCTGAAACAGAGACATATGCACTAGTTGGGTCATGTCTCACACATGATGGCTGGCCAAATAGTGAAAGCCCACCTTTTTTGGAGAGCTAGAGTCTAGAAAGAGGCTAATATGGTGAACAAATTACACTGCAACGACATATGCAAGTGCGACTCAACACTCTCTCCATCAGCATGAACACCTGATATTCTCTCACCTCAGACAAGATTGCCTGCAAATGGGAAGTAAAGGAAGCTATCACTAGTTATGAAACCACCTTGGCAAGGAGAGCAGAGATAAAAGAGCCCTCAGGAAGATCCTTGCACATGATACCTTGCTGACATCTAACTACTGCTTGCTGCTCAAAATGCTGAAAGGACTGTCAGTCATAGATTGGACTGCACAGCCACAGAAATGCTGGTAGGCAACTACAAGAAAAGTGCAGGAGAGGAACAAACCTCTTTATATTGCCTTCATTGATCTGCTCAAGGCAAACAACTTCAGATCAGTCCAATAGAGGCACAAACCATTGATCCTTTTGATCAAAGGATGCCCACCTACCAGCAACTTCCTCAACTCAGAAACTGTTGGATATCCAATTTACATTCCAGTGGGCAATGTAGGAATTTACATTAAGTTTGTTTACTTTTTGAATAATTCCAGCATGAGGATTAATGTCAAAATTCTTTGCCCAGTCAAGATAAGCAGTGTACACACAGTGACAACTGTTCACAATCTCTGTAACCTTTTCAAAATATCCCTTACATTCAGGAAACAAAACTTGCCCTTCATAAAACTTATGATCCTATTCCAAACTAAATGGGGTCTAAATTAGTTAAATTGGATAATTAGTCTAAATTAGTTAAACTGGCTATGTCTTTATAAATTAGTTCTGCTCTAATATGTTCCACAGCTTTCCATGTAAGGCTGGGGTGGCTGATTGGCCTAACATTACCTGTGACACCATTTTACTTGGAAAATGTCTACCAGTAAATGACAGGGCCTCACTTCTCCTTAATAAACGTCTAAAACAAAGTTAGGTACTTACGTATTATCGTAACCAGATTTTCACTGTTGCGAAATTGGCATGCTGGCATTAAAACGAGTGTGGGAAACACTGTAAGATGTTATTTTGACATCCTTACTGATGAAAAAACAGTTTGCCTTACTTTCAGGATGAGAAACAATTGTGCAAGCCTTCTTCCTGTTTGGCATGCAGTACACACGCACGCTTCAATTGTCAGGGCTGCTGTCATGAGAATGATTCAAACTGTTGACAGCTCTGCTCAGATACCTACTCATAATCATGTAGATCACCCTACTGCATCTCAAAAATGTAAACCAGACAAAGCAGTGTAATGTTACATTTTTTACATGACAGTCTTACTCATTACTGTTCTTATGGGTATTTTATTTTCATAGTTTGAAGCTTTTTCTAACTCCTGCCATACTTCTCCAAATAACTGGCAAAGCACAACCACTACCAGTCTTTCCCTGGGAAGTCACATTGGTAAACACTGCATGCGTGAGTTAATCAGGAATAGGTATAGGAAGACAGAACTGATTGAAAACAGAGAAGCTGCTCTTCTGTGCATCTCCTCTTCTTAATTTTCAGGGGATGATAATAAGACCGCAATCGACAGGAAAATAGCAGCCATTTTTAATCAGGCATGCATCTGCAAAGCAATGCACGCAAGACAGGGAGATGGTTTCTCAAATTGTTCCTGTTCCTAACAGTCATGTATAGTTCTTAGCCACTTCTGAGGAATTACAATAACAGTGGTAAGTGTTTCTTGCACTCAGATCTGTGGAGGTATGCTCATTTCGCGACCGTGAAAATCTGGTTGCAATAATACGTAAGTACCCAAAGTTATTGTCCTCCCCTGCTCATCAAATCATGGATTAACAGCTCTGAATACTTCTGTAGGAAGTCTAACTCACTCCTTTTTTCCATGCCATCCTTTAACCTTACTACTTCTGAAAGGTTGTTTTCTAAACTTGCTTCAGCTTGCTGGAACTCTCTTCCTTACTCTATCAAGCAAGCTGAAAATGCTATTTCTTTCAAGAAGGCTCTCCATTCTTACTTGCAAGAAGAAAAAAATGTAGGTGCTGCAGAGATTTTGGGTAGAACACTTATTTGTATCACCTCACCCTCCACTTCCAAAACTATGATTATTATGCATTTAATACCCCTCCTTTCTTCTATATACTCCTTTTATAACTGAATTTGAAAATCGCTCTCTCTCCCCATCTCCATACTTCCATACTGAGGAGATAGCATGCTAGGGGAGAGGGGTTAAACATTTATTTATTATTGACATTTGATTACCGGGAAAGTCCAACTGGGTAGTTGTCCATTTTCAGCAGAGGCCCTGGGAGGAAAGCTCCAAAGCATTACAAAAATATTTTACGAACAACAATTTTACAAGCTTCAAAAATAATACAAAAACACCTAAAGTTGAAATAATTATATTATATTAGACATACACTGGGATTCATTAATGCATACACTGAGAACATACTATGTGTACACCATTCTGAGTGAAGAGACAACACAGACATAACTTACACCTTCTTCCTCCTAATTTTAGTTTTCCTACTGATATTCTTGCAGCTTTAAATATTGACAGGAATTCATACAGGTTACCACAAAGTATAGACTACATGCACACTTGGTGTAATCTTTCTGAGTGACTAGAAAACACAAAAAATGTGATAGTGATGTTACTGAATATAGATCATGTATACTTAGGGCAGTCATTAATGAATCTGGCCTTATAATATGACAGCATTAGTTAAAAATAAATACAACTTTTATGACAATAATTTAATATTTAGAGAAATTTTAGTCAGTTAAGAGAAATTAAAGGTAGGTTAGTATTATTTATTTATTTATTTATTGCTTTTGTTAACCGGGAAAGTCCACTGAGCCAGAAATGAGCCCATTTTCAGTGGAGCCCCGGGGAGAAAATCTCCACAAAGTTACATACAAAGAAAATATAATCACATAACAGACAAAAATCATACAGTACAATTACACTGCATGAAAACAGTAATAGAAGCAACAGTGCAAAAAATACAATCATTGACATATAGAAGTAATAAATGGCATATATAATACAAACAGGAACTGCAATGTGAAGTGAGAGAAAAAAACAGGGGTATGGCATATTTAGATAGAGAGTCAGGAGAGAGAAATTGAATTTTGGAAGTGAGCAAGAACGGAGAGTAAGGAGATGTAAGGTATGGATAGGTACTTGTTCATATTTAGGTGTTGTGTTTAGTTTAAGTCTTAATGTAACTAAATGCCTCCTTTTTACTACATATATACCTCTTTCACAGTTATTCTTTGCACTACAGTTATTGGTATTATATTTCTCCCTGTTTATTACACTGCACTCTAGACAGTACAAAACTATGCTTCTGGATGGTCTCTTTTATTACTCTATAAAAATCAAATTGCACAAATGAATTCACTTTTCAAAATAACTGAATTACATGTGAAATTGTTATCCATATATTACTATTTATTCTTTGTTTTTGCTCTATATGTCTATTACCTTCTTTAGACACAACTATTATGTAATGTATTTCCTTTTTAACTCATTATATTTATGGATCTTGTCCTTACTAATATGGGAGCATCTTGCCCCATCTTCTGCATATCTCCATTACATCTTAGGTCTGACCACAAAGTTGTCTTCTTCTAAATAAAATTGAAACCACAAACTCCTTACACCTCAGGTACCTTTAGAGATTTCTCTAAAACAAGCTACCTACTCCTAAATGATATACTGGTAAACCCACACCAAACCCAGTTAAATCTGTGGAATATGCAGAAATGTACATTGCCACACTACACCAGCATGCACCTGTACCTTCAAGGAAGAAGTACAGGGCAAGCCCCAGAAACAAACACTCATATTAGAATCATAATATCAACAAGCTTTACAATAAAAGGAAGAGAATTTTGACAAAAAATAAGAAGAGTAATTCCCAGAATAACAGAGCCCTCATCATTGAAATAAAAAAAAAACTCAGAAGCTTAAAAAATCCATCTAGGCCAAGTTTGAGGCTAAAATAGGCACCCAAGCCAAAGACAATCCTAAGACCATTTGTAATTATGTTTGTAATGTCAGAAGCACAACTCAGCAATGTGCTGAACTGATTGTGAATGATATTTCTTTCTTCTTTCTTTCTTTCTTTCTTTCTTTCTTTCTTTACTGCATTTGTTTACCGGGAAAGTCTACTGGGCCTAAAAGAGCCCATTTTCAGTGGAGGCCCTGAGAGAAAAGTTCCGACAAGAACATAGACACAGAAAAAATGAAACATTAATTAGTACAGAAAAAGAAACAGTGTTACATATAGTGATTACAGTAATATATACAGAATATATATATAAAAGAAGGAATTTAGTTGGTTTGATTGCAGTAATAAATACAGAATATATACATAAAGGCAGGTACTTAACTGGTTGCCAGAGTTATAAACAGCGATATATTAATCAGCATTATTGTACTGATAACAAGTGATGAAAAAATAATAATTATGGAGAAAATATCAGCAGTCAGCAGTAGGGAAAAGCATAGGAGTTTAGTTATCATATAAGGAGAAGGAAGAGGTTAGGTTATAGAGCAGGTACATAGCCAGGAAGAGTTAAGATGACTGAGGCTAAAGATATAGTGAACCTACTAGCTTATAAATTCAGCTCAGACTTTACCTCTATCCCACAAAAGATAACTGAAGCTAACTTGCCTCCAGCTACGACACAAGACCAAGTCCTAAAAGCAGTATCAAAAGCTAAAATATTGCACTAGTGGGTCCTGATAATATCCATGGATGCATAGTAAAAACAATGAGGCACAGTGTATCCACCTTTCCCAAACAACATTGTTCAACCTCAACCTCCATACAAGTTCTGCACCAAGTGAATAGAAAACAGCTACTGTTATTCCCCTGCATAATGGAGGACCCAGACAATTACAGACCCATATGTCTGATCAGCTGCACATGCAAATCCATGGAAAGACTTATCATGGAACTAATCAATAAAGATATAGAGAACCTCTAAACACTGGAACAGTCTCAGTTTGGATTTGTCAAGGGCAGCTTATGCTTATTCGACCTACTGGACTTTTTTAAAAAGGTCATCAAAGCAATAGATGAAGGTAAAATGATCATCATGTACATCAACCTAGCCAAAGCTGTTGACACAATCCTCCACTCAGGCAGAGTAGAAAAACTAAATAAAATGAAAATAAACCCCTGCATCACCCAATGGATTGGCAGCTGGCTCACACATAAGACAGATGAGATCAAGACAGTGGAAGCTACCTCTACAAAGACACCAGTCACCAGTGGAGTCCTCCAGAGTTCTGTGCAAGGTCCGGGACCACTCCTATTTGGCATCTACTTCTCTGAAGTATAAGCCAATACCAAAAGGCTTTGGCTGACTAAGTTTGCAGATGACTGGCAAGCTAGGAGCAATTATTGAATCCTCAAATCCTGAAATGACAAAGCCATCCTGCAGGAAGATTTGTCCCAAACAAATGAGCAATAAACATGGACTGAAACTAAATGCCAAACAAAATGCACTACTGCATCCTTTTGGAAGTCACCTACTGCAAGGAACTACAGCATTGATAATACACCCTTAAGAGATGACCCAATTGTTTGGGATGTGGGAATTTATGGGGTAACTTATACCTCACAAATTCCAAGTAAGTGCAATATTTATTTATATTATCCCTGTCAAGTGCAATATCAGACAGACAACTTAGGCAAGGTGCAATACGTAGTGTGTCTTTTATTTAAATGGGGCAGTTATTATAACTTAGGGGAGGGTATACTTATTCTGTATTTAAGTACTGAAATTCTTTTTTTCTGCTCTTTTGTACAGGTACTAGGAGTAGGATTGTATATGTTAGTCGTGTCATTCTTTTACTTGTACGTGTTGTTTTACTTTCAGTATGTACTCTCAAGAAGGAGCTGATGCATGGAATTTCATTTAGGCTACGCGCATACCCCCCAACTGTACCGAATTACTCATTTTTGGGGTGCCACGATTCCCGAGTGGCACCCCTTAATTTCTGAATTTTTTCCAGTTTTTTTTCAAAATTTTTTTTTCGCTTTTTGAGCTGACGTCATCACATGCACGATGACATCAGCTCCATCAGCCTGTCAGAATTGAGCTCAAGGCTCACGTGCACACATTTCTGGCTTTTACTAGTGAGCGGGAAACATTTATTTTATGCTGGCTGCTTTCTGTTGTGAGCGGGATGGACATTTATTTTATGCTGTTGCAAACAGGAAGGACTGCTAATTATTTTGTTTTCTGGATACTAGCGAGGAGCGCAAGTGGGAACTGCTGCAAGAGAAGTCTGCTTATGGTAGATACTAGCAAGCGAGAGAGAGATCATGGGTACTGAGAAGTCTGTAGAGCTGTGGGTAGCAAGACCATGGGGACTTGCAGTCCTTTTCATGTATTGTGGGTGTGTGTGCGAGCAGAAAACATTTATTTTATGCTGGCTGGCTGCTTTCTGTTGCGAGCAGGATGGATATTTATTTTACGCTTTTGCGAGTGGGAAGGACTGGTGGATACTAGCGAGTGAGAGAGATTGTGGGTACTGAGAAGTCTGCAGAGCTGTGGATAGCGAGATCATGGGGACTTGCAGTCCTTTTCAGGTAGTGTGTGTGTGTGTGTGTGTGTGTGTGTGTGTGTGTGTGTGTGTGTGTGTGTGTGTGTGTGTGTTTAATACAAGAATGCTGCTTTTTCAGCCATTATGAAGCACATTGTTTATTTGCTGAATGCAGTTGGCATCTGTCTGCAGCACCTGCTGTTCCATAGTTCAGAGATCTTTGCATGAAGTTAATATTCTTTGGAGATGCTTTTTGGTCTTAAATGAATCATCTGATTTCCATGTTGCTCTTTTTAATCCTTGAATGAAACCTAAATGTTTTGTGCTCTTACCAAGCCTGTTTCACTGTCAGTATGTTACAGTTCACTTCTGTTAGGCATAGACTTCCAGTAGATAATGATTTATTTCACAGATGATAGCAGACTGTGAGTGAAAATGCCCCAGATGAATACACCTGGAGGCTAGAGAGGTACTCAGTCAGGCTCAAACCCTGTTCCTTGGGTAAAGGCAAAAAAAGCCTAAAGTCCCAAGCCACCACCACTTGTGAATTTATGCCTCCTATTTTTGTTCTCTTCCTCATAAAGTCTGTGGTTTTCAGGATTATTGTGGTAAATCAATGAAGGATTTAATTCACTAAATAATGACAGGGATTTGAATTTCAGACTTCATATTCTTCAGAAAATAAATGGTAACACAAACCTTTTATTCTAGCAGTTTTCTAAGTTTTAAGATCAGTATTTGAAACTTGTCCTTATTTTGGGGCTTTATTCCCCCATTATTGGCTTTGTCCAGGTTTTTTGTGCTAAGACATCGAGAGCTATGATGAGAAGTGAGGACTGAATTCTGTATTCTCCCATTATTGGCTTTGCCCAGGTTATTTTGTGCTAAGAGGTTGCGAGCTATGGTGAGAAGTGAGAAATTCACTAAATCATAGCCATTTAATTTTCAGTCTTTCTATCGCTCAGGAAACTGTTGATTTAGCATAGTGATATGTTGCTCTGATTGTCATGCATAGCATCCTGGGTTCAAGACTTGGCAGTGAAATGCATGGCGGTAATATAACATTTTATTCTAGCAACTTTCCAAAATTATGCAAGCAGTGTTTAAAATGTGTCCCTGGTTTTTGGCCTTTTGTCCCCCCCGAAAAAAAAATGAAATTGAAAATAAGTGTGAGAAGCTGTGTATGATGCCTATGGCTTACACTACTGTCATTCTATTTGCAAATATATATATATATATATATATATATATATATATATATATATATATATATATATATATCGGGTTTCTGCCCCGCAGTGGTGGTGCTGCGGTAGCGTTGTCTCCTCACAGTAAGACGCTGTCCGGTTTGATTCTCAGCTAGAGCGTCTTCTGCGTGGAGACATGCGTGTTGAAGGTTGTGTGTCAGGGCTGGTAACTCGGCACGTAAAAATCAACTACCAATCATTAGCGGACCGGAGTTCCGCTGTGGCAACCCCTAATGGGGAAAAGCCGAAAGGCACAAACAAACAAACATATATCGGGTTCCTATTAGATGACCGGTGCGTCTTGGTTGAACTTGAAAAGACGAAAAGGCAAAATGACGAAGCGGCATATAAGTGAATTCTTTCCCTGGGAAAGAAATTGCTTGGCCACGTCCATTACTTTGCTGTTTTCATCACTGTAGTGAGATCTTGGAGTTGGTTTATTTAAGTAGGGGAAAAAAATCACTGTTCTAAGCATTCCAGTTTGTAAGCTTTCGCTTACAAGGTCGATAAATCAGCATTCGCTCATGCTTAAACTATTTTAAAGGAAAGATTCTTAAAACTGGTATTATTAACTTGTTTTGGCAAACTCTATAGCAGACTGTGTCAAAAGTGAGACAGTCATAAACTGCTCAGAAGAAGTATAATATTATGGGAATTTCAATGAACTTTGAGTAATAGATGTTTTTAGCAAGCTCTGAGAAATAGTTTGTGCTTCTAAGAAATGAGTTGCATGAAACATCATGGATTAGGGAGTACCAGGCACTTCAGTTCTGAAAGTGGACTAGTTAGAAGGAGATCTCAAAGCACATACTGAAAGAATAATGTGTACAAATCAGGACAAAAAGGGAGGAGTTTGAGTAACATTTTAATCAAAAGAAACAGAAAACTTCGCCAAGTCAGTGTAAAGGCAATCACCTTAAGTTGGTACCAATTACTTTGTTTTTATGACATTTAACATGGCTGTCTGTGCACTGACTTGGCAGAGTTTTGTTCTTCTATAGTTTTTTATGCTGCTGTCTTGTACATTGGACTGCTTAGTTTTTAACATTTAATGCACTTTATGTGAGACAACGTCTACTACCTTTCAGAATAAAAATCATCTTACCATCCACGTCTAAAGGCAGCCTCATATCTCTCAACTGACCCGATTTTCACACAAAGTCCAGATTTTTGCCTCATATTTTGGTATGTTCCTCATAAAATATGTGGACTTATTGCAAATCGCTTGGATGATCTGAGGACTTAAGTCACTATATGATGACAGACATCTGAGTTTTAGACTTCAAATTCTTCAGAAAATGCATGTTAACACAATCCCTATTACTCTAACAACTTTCTATGTTTATAAGAACAATATTTAAAATATGTCCCTATTTTTGGGCCTTTGCTCCCCCATTTTGTCAGGCTTTGTCCAGATTCCTTTCCCTAAGAGGATGAGAGGTATGGGCAGCCTATCATTATAAGGTAAAAACTGCCGTATGTGCAAAGAGGTATTTAACAACAATGGAAAGCACCATATGATACTTAGTGTATTATCTGAATTAACTTGAAAAAAATTATTGTACCTACCTCTGCATGGGTCTATATTATATGTTTGAAGAGACCTCCTCGACCCCTAAAGAGCGAAGGCTCTAAAGCGCGAACGGCCACATCCGCAATTTTTTTCCTCGGGACAAATTTCAGTTGATTGTTAGCAGGAATTGCCCTTTTCGCCACTGTAGAGCGATCTCGGAGTTGGTATATTTAGTTAGGGAGGGTGTAGGAGGTATAACCCTCTACATCAGGGGGTGTGAGGGGCAAAGCCCTCTACTTGATTAGGGTTTTAAAGTTTGTGTTTTTTGTGTACGGCCCCGTGAATTTTTCCAGAGGAAAAAATTTGCAGATGTGGCTGTTCACACTTTAGAGCGTTCACTCTTTAGGGGTAGTTCGAAGAAAAGTCTCTTAGAATATATAATATACACCCATCTGCATTACACAGTATTTCAAAAATCAACAGGCAACAGTCAAATGGTGAGATATTTCAAGTGAATTTCACTAGTTAGTTAAATATTAATCGGTTACAAAATATTAATTATGTCATGTCTTATCTGATTAAACCAAGCTTAAGGAATACTATTGCAAAACCATGCAAGTCTTATCTTCTGGCACCAACAATTGTCTCTGAGGGGTAGTGTTAGAGAGTGCTTGTTGTTAAGAATAATACATGTGGCCACTGACTTCTACAAAACATGGGAAAGAAGGGAAAGTTCTTGTCAGCAGCTACAGTGTTATATAATTTACTGGTTATAAACTAAACTCTTCACAAATCTTCATAATATCATTGCTGGAGAGCTGGAATCCTAGTTAAATTTAACAAAGAAGAGTGAACTATTGTCTGATGTGTGCAAAAAATGACTAATCCTCAAAATTACAGTAACTTCAAGAAATGAAAGGCAGTCTGAGTTTCAGAGATGAAAGAATCAAGAAGGTCTTCACAATAACAAAACTATATGAAACACTGATATAATATTCCATTTAAGGAGTATTTCATAAATCTGAAAGTGTTCCAAAATTAAGTGTTTGATAAGCTCAGCAGACTGACATTAGTTCATGGCATATTAACCCCAAAACCACTACATCTGTACTTGTAGCATATATTAAACGCACAGTAATATTTATTTCTGAGGGACACAGTAGCAGCAGAATAATCAGATTCATAGTTTCATAGGTCTGTGGGTAAGTATAAGGCTAAATGCTCTTGCAGGTCATTTTTAAGCCTACCCAGGTTCCTGTTTGTTGTTAGATTGGCCTTACCCATCCCATGATTGATAATTATGTATTACCCCTAGCAAGAATAACTGGGATCATAAAATAGATAATTTGAGAGGACCTGTGCATGGGATAAACATTTAGGAGTTGCCTCTGTCCATTAGTAGGGTGGGAGGCAGTCCTGTTACCCATCCAAAGATCTAAGTTGCACTTGAATATAGACAAGGATAAGCTTTGTTTTACATTGAATGGAGTCTCTGTTCCAGAGCAGAGCAGAGATATCCTCTGTGAGGTGTCTCCTTTACTTACCCGAAAACCCATATCACTGTCATCTACTTCGAGATGAAATCACTGACAAACCAGAGCACCGACATCCAGAACACCAACATTCCGACCTCAGGTAAGTAACTGCTTGGCCATCCTATTGAACTTTGCCCCTTACCCCACGGTAGTGCTATCACGGAGTTGCTATATTTAGTTAGGGAGATAGGGGGTGTGGGGTTGAACCCCCCACATGGGTGGGTTTAGTTTTGTGTTTTTTTTCAGGATGGCCAAGTACTTACCTCAGGTCGGAATGTCGGTGTTCTGGATGTTGGTGTTCTGGTTTGTCTGTGATTTCATCTCAGTGAAGTGGATGTCAGTGATGTGGGTTTTCGGGTAAGTAAAGTAGATCCTCTGTGAGATATACCTGTCCCACCAAAACATTCTGTTGATGTTAAAGAAGAGGTCTAGATCCCTAGACCAAGTATTTCTGATGCTATTTGATGTGCAGTAAATCCATCAGAATTGGGTTGGAGGATGCCTTGTATGCCAGACACAGAGGACTTTTTAGCAGTCTGCAGGATACTGAACATAATGACAGAGCCTTAAGTCAGTCCACATAGAACATATTGGTTAGACCGTGTATCCATTTACTAAGGTATCTCTGTGGGCATTCCAGCTGTTGCACATGTCTGGACACATAGATGCCAAAGGGGGCATTATACTCAATGACTGGCCAAATGAGTGCTGAATAAGGCCAGACAACGACATTTCTAGATGTAGATGAAATCCCTTTGCATAAAAGCTGTGCAGTATAGAAGGACTTTCTTACAACAGTGGATATGGTCAAAAGTTAGGTCACTGTCCACATATGTTCCCACATCCCAAACAATTTAACTAACTCGTACTGACATCATGCCAATGTGGCCATTCCCTGGGGTACATGACTCCACAAAGGATATGATTGAGACTCCAGAGAAATACTCCCAGTCCAGCTATCTGGAGTTTTCTAAATAATTATGTCACTTGAAAATATTAATATGATCTATATAGAAATGTGACACTGCCACCCCAGCTATTTGGAATTTTGTAAATAATCATATGTCATTTATGAATAGTAATATCATTTATATGCTTGTCTTACAAATGTAAGAGAACTATATGCTATGTGTATATTAAACTACTGGTGCAGACATATGTGGTGAACTATATGTTAAGTGCTGAGTTTCAAGAATGTAACCACAATGTACCATACTGGAAAAGAACAGAAATGTATATAAACTATATACTTGTGCAAATGTATGTTTTAATAGTAGAAGCTGGAACATACAGAGTTAACTTGCAAAACCTCAAGAAAATAAGTTAAAATTGAGTGTTTTATGATGTGCTATAAAGTTAGTTAATATAGGAAGAAGACAGGATGTCTAGAGCTAGAAGTTCTTTCTATTGTTTGAAAACATTAATAATTACAGGTTTCAGATGTAAAAGTGTTTAAGTGTTTTATGACTTCCAGTTCTGTGCAAACATCTGAGAGATCTGTACTTCTAACACAGAGGTATTAGTCTCTGTTAGCCTGTGAGTGGAAGGCAGGTGACAAAGAGTGATGTCATCCCAGCTAACCCAGCAGTAATGTGCATTATTAATGTAAGAACTATCTCATAGAATGAGTCTGGGTATTTTGTATCTTGTCTTGTATCTATAAACATCCATTCAGCATTTCTGCCTGCGGGTTGCTCTGTAAGTACGATTTAGGCATGGTATATATTTTAGATATAGATATGAATATAGTAAAAATTACTTTAGATGTTTTCTGTATTTATTTGAGACTGTCCTGCAATGTTGTTTTAAAATATTTCCTGTGATTCTGAACTCTGTAGTTACTGTGTTCTTTGAGCATTGTTTTGCTCTTTTATTCATTATTATTAAATATATTTATACATTTTAATTGTGGCTGGTTAGTTTAGAGATATTTAAGCTCTTAGAGAACTTGGATATGTATTTGGTGACACTGTACAGGCCACTCTTAAATAGCCTTGGCCTTGGTCACACTTACCATTTGGATAATAGTAACATTACACAGTAAGATTGGTCAGCCTTTGTAAGGGCCTTTATTGTAGTTAAGTAGTGGTTGGTGGCAGTGATAACTACCTTATAGTCTGGGCAGAAGGGGGAGCATAGCAAGTAAACCTGTGCAAGCCTTCCCGAGGAGTGTCTGTGTGTTTGTATGTAAATCAAATATCAAAGTGTGTGTGTGTGTGTGTGTGTGTGTGTGTGTGTGTGTGTGTGTGTGTGTGTGTGTGTGTGTGTGTGTGTGTGTGTGTGTGTGTGTGTGTGTGTCAGCTACTTGGGCAGGGACAGGAAGCACTGGTTGGACAGAGAGGGTGCTGGAGGTTTTGGCTTGACCACTCGGCTGAGGTGTCAGTGGGGAGTCTTACTGGGGATCTGGAGAAAGAGGCAGAAACCAGCCCCAGTCTGACTGTGATCTCTGTGCTCTTAAGGGAAATTGCACTTTACTTTGTGTGTGCTTGTCATCCTCCCAATGTGTACGTCGCTCACTGGTGCTAGTGGTGAGGATTGTGGCTCCTTGATTATGGGGCCAGTGCAGGTGTGTCACAATGATTATTCTTTTTTTTTTTTACTTTTAGTTTCAGTCCATGATTTTAGCACCAGCTATTTGTTTGGGACAAATTTCCTGTAGGATGGATAAGTCATTCAGAGAATCAATGACTGCTCCTAGCTTGTAATACTCTGCAAACTTAGTCAACCAGAGCCCTTTATTATTGACTATTACTTCAGAGAAGTAGATGCCAAACAGGTGGGGTCCCAGTGCTGTACCATGGTGGACTCCACTCATGTCTGGTCTCTTTTTGGAGGTAGCTCCCCCTTTTTGATCGCCTGCATTTCATCTAAGGGCTAGCTGGCCACCCAGTAGGTGATGTAAGGATTTATTCCCAGTGTAGTTATCTTTTTGACTATGCCTGAGTGAGGGATTGTATCAAAAGCTTTGGGCAGGTTGAAGTGTGTGGCTTGTCCTGTTTTACCTTCTTCCATTGCTTTGGTGATCTTTTCCAAAAAGGCCTCAAGGATAAGTAAATATAACCAGTCATGGATGGTTCCAAAGTGAGATAGGTCCAGTGTTTGGAGGTTCTCTGTGTCCTTAATGATTAGTTCCATGATAAGTCTTTCCATGGCTTTGCATATCAGGCAGGTCAGACTTATAGGTCTGTAAGTGCCTGGTAAGTGAAAGTCCTTCCCTTATGCAGGAGAATGACTATAGCTGTTTGCCATTCACTGGGTATAAGACCTGTATGGTGGCTGAAGTTTAACAGTGTTGTTGGGGAGGTGGTTATATTGTGTTTCATGCTATTTAAGATGTATCCGGGGATGTTATCAGGACTCATCAATGAAGCATTTTTAGCTTTTGATAGCACTTTTATGACTTGGTTTTCTATGCTAGCTGGAAATGAGTCAGGTTCAGGTATATCTTGGGGGATATACATGAAGGGGAATAAGGGGTAAAGTTTAAGCTAAAATTATCGGCCAGTAGGCTCACTATATCTTCATCCTTAGTATAGACTGCATTGTTCACAATCAGCTCAGTGCACTGCTGCATTGTGTTTCTGAGATTTCAAACCTAACTAAAAAGGTCTTCTGATTATCTTTGACTTGGGTATCTAGTTTCGCCTCATACTTGGCTTTGGTGGATTTTATTAAGCTCCTCAGCTGTTTGTTTATTTCAGTGAAGAGGGCTCTATCATTCTGGGAATTACTCTTCTTACATTTCATTAAAAATGCTCTTCCGTTTATTGTAAAGCTTGTTGATATTATGCTTAAACCATGAGGGTTTGTTTCTAAAGTTTACTCTGTGCTTTGTCCAGATTTCTTTCTCTAAGAGGTTGACAGGTATGAAAAGTGTTGGTGGTGTAGGTTTCCTAATCTAGAGTTGGATAGTTGCAATTAACTGGGTTGTATTTTTAAAATGTGGTGCCCACAGTTTTACAGAGTAAAATAAATAAATAAATAAGTGCCACTCTCATGCTCAGGATCTTTTCCTTCCATGCTTTATAGTTTTCCATTCATTTTCCTAACCCATTCTCTGTTTACTTGGAATATTCAGTCACCAGTAATTTTTAATATCATTTTTTGTGCAGCTATGTCTATTTTCACGCATTTTTGATCCCCCAAATATTATTTCATATAATACTATCTTTGTGTTTAGCACATTATTTTCTATTTATGCTCTACTCTCCCAAGTTTCTTTGGTCTCCATATCTTCATCCTTGTTTGCTGTCTGTTCACCTTTACTCCTGCTCCACTGTCACATACATACACACACACACACACACACACACACACACACACACACACACACACACACACACACACACACACACACACACACACACACACGCACACACACATATATATGAGATATATATATCTATCTATATATATATATATATATATATATATATATATATATATATATATACATATGTAAGTTTACCTGAAATTATTAGACACCCATTTGTTCAACTATAAAATTACCGAGACCAGCTCAACGAAAGTGCATAAGAATGAAAACTGTAAAGAATGTAACTTATATAACCGAAAATAAGGTGCTTCCTGTTCGCTCACACCTCCACAATAAAAAAGAATGGAGATGCTGTACATGCATACCCCACTGGATGGTTCTCATGCAGATGTGGGCATACCATGGTTGTTTACCCTTGTCTTCAATGTAGTCCGATTTTGAAGTTGGTATATTTAATTTGTAGGGTATGTGGGGGGTGCTGCCTCCACATGGGGTGCGGAGGGCTGCACCCCTCCCCTGCAAAAAATGAAGTCACTATAGTTTATGGTACCTGACTGTTGGGCAGTGGGTGTGATGTAGGTGAACTGAGTATAATTGCTATACAGAGTTGGTGACCATTTTTGGTTATGTGGGTTTCATTAATTTCAGTTTTCAGTAATTTTATATTTGGACATATGGATTTTTGATTATTTCAAATCCACCCATATCTATAGCTATCTATACACACACACACACACACACATATATATATATATATATATATATATATATATATATATATATATATATATATCCCATCCTAATTGCCAAAATTACAGTACTCCAAAACTCACTTTGCCAAGACCAGTTCTCCGAAACTCCACTAGTCCGAAATGGCATTTTGCCAAATTTCATGTCCGCTAAATGTCTAGTGCACCATACCAGTTGTGCAGGTAGGTGTACAGCCTGTAGTGTGATCTCAGAGTTGCAAAAGTGACAGAAAAATAGAGGAGTTATAGTGCATGTTGCAGATTTTACTGATCGTCTTGTTGGTATGTTGTGTTGCGGCAAAGTTTTTTTTTTATAACACCCATTGCTCCTACTACTATTGGAACTATCTGGGTGTTTTTCTTCCACATTGCTCTCATTTCTGCTTGCAAATCCTGATATTTTATGACTTTGTGTCTCTCTTCTGTATGCAGAAGACTGTAGTCACTGGGTGTAGCAATTTCAATGATCAATGCTACTTTTGTCTTCTTTTCATGGACCACTATATCCGGTTTTCTAGCATCTATCGTTTGAACTGTTGGTAATTGATGATCCCATGTGATGCAGATTTCATCATTTTCTATGATGCTTTGTGGCTCATGTTTTCAGTGTTTTTCAGCCACTTCAATACCATAATTTTTGCACAATCCCCAGTACAACAGTCTCACCACATTATTATTTTGCCTTTCTGTATCCAGTCCTTCTGCATTAGTATGTTGCAATCAGCAATGAGGTGTGCAGCAACAAGGTGTGCAACTGTTTCCAATTCTGTTTTACAAAACCTAGATTTGTCTGTTTTTCTCACCTGTTCAATGGACTTTGTAAACCAACATGTACATGGCCCACTATCTTGTGCTGCCAATATTAACCTTTCATCTCTTTATTTGAATTCACCTCTCCTTAACCATTCCTGCGTTCGTTCCTGATCAACATGAGGTTCTTCCAGAAGTTTTCTATGCTTGCAACTATATTTATGCATTTTCCACATTTCTTGCCTTCTCATCTCGTCCTTCACCTTACATTCTTCCTTTCGTTTTTTTGGCACATTCAATTGCTGCCTTGTTTTTATCCACTTGTGGTTTGATTTCCTTTCCTGCTTGACGACAATATGCTTCTGCTAGCCTAAGCAGGGAAATCATCTTAAATTAATTTTCCTCATGTTTCAAAATTTTCACTACATATGGGTCTTGTGAGGTCAGCAGATATGTGTGGAGTCCCACGATTGCAGATCTATACATGTAATCAATTTCAAGGAGGCCCATCCATCCTTTGGAACAAGGAATATATAATCTTGGTATGCACTGATTTGTATAAATCATTTGGTGAGCATGAAGCATCCTTCTTGTTTTCCTGTCTAATCTATCCAAAATGTTTTGGGGCCAATCATTCACTTCAAAACTGTAAGTTAGGACAGGAAAAGAAAATTTGTTTATAGCTTGGATTTTGTTCCTAGATGTCAATGCTGTTTTCAGGATTAATTTAAGTCTTCTAAAGTACTCCCTACCAGTTATTTGCATTTGTTCATGTTTTATTATTGAGCCTTCATCAGTTCACAAATCTTTAAACACTCCCTCTTGCTCAAGTTCTTTTATATCACATTCTTGTCCCAAACTGATGTTTTCCTGGTGCTGCAGTTTTCCTGCTTTAAATGTTGCTTTTGCACATTTATCAAGACCAAATGACATTCTTATATCATCTGAAAAAGTTTTGCCAACTTGCCGTTGTACTTTCAGTACCTCATCTGATGAGCTATACAGTTTCAAATCATTGACAAAGAGAAGACGAGAAATCTTTACACTTTGTTGTTTTCTAGGAGCCAAATTATAGCCATGGCCTAAGCTAAGTAGACAGCTTAATGGGTTACAGGCAAGGCCGAATTGCAGCGGTGACAGAGAATCACCTTGGAATACCCCCCTTTGAATTTTTATCCCTGGAATAATAATTTGTCCTTTATCATGGCTTAATTGCAAAGTGGTCTGCCACTGTTTCCTGGTCACTGTAATGTAGGTGGTCAGTATAGGGTGTATCTTATATATTTTTAAGCACTCTTTTATCCATAAATGTGGGATACTATCAAATGCTTTTTTGTAGTCAATCCATGCCATACTTAAATTTTTCCCCTTTTTATAATTCTCCACTATGACTTTATTTAAACAGCAAATTATCCTTTGTTCCATATGCCTTTCTTTTATTGCCCTTTTATTCTATTGCCATAATGGAGTTTTCTTCTAAATGACTATAGACTCTGTCAGCATCAGTTCCAGTTTATAGTTTATACATTGCTGGAAGGCAAGTTATTGGTCTATAATTTTTAGGGTAGCTTGCAGGTTCAGTCTTAAGTAGGAGCATTGTTTTTCCTGTTGTTAGCCAGGTTGGTATCTGTTTGGGGTGCACATATAAATAGTTCTGACTTATGGCTAAATCTTCATGCAAAGATGTTAATACTTTTAACCAGAAATTAGGTACTGCATCTGGGCCTGGGATTTTCTAGTTTGAAACTTTTCTTAATTTTGTTTCAGTCTGTCTGGCTGTTACTTCATCCCATTTCATACCCTGTACCTTTAAACCTCTTATTCTTTCTTTTACTTTTTCTATCCATTTAGCATCTTTGTTATGTTCCACAGGATTGTCATAGATTCTTCTCCAAAATCTATATAGTTCTTATTTTTTGGTGGTCTTTCAATTCCTTTTATCTTGTTTCCCATTTCTCTATAAAACTTTTTTGGGTCATCTATAAATTGCTTATTTTGTACTTTTCCATTATATTTATCTGTGTATCTTCTAAGTTTTTTCTGCCTGTGCTGAGATTTTTAGTTTATTTGTGATGTCTTTATTTTACGTTACCCTCTCCAGTTTCACTCTAGTCCATCTCTCTGTTTCAAATACCCACATGTGCAGCTATGGGACCTTTGATTCTGCTTCAGACAACCGACAGATAAGAACTGAACTACGGACCCCTTTGCACCTGAGCAAGAAAGTTATTCCCTGCTTAATAAAAAGTGTAGGTTACTTCTAAGGAATGTCTTTCAGGCTAATCGCTACCAGACCTTTATTCCTTTAACCTGTACTGATGTGCTGAGCACTGTAGTGCTTAAAGCCGAGAGTGCTTCCACCCATTTTAATACTAGGCTCTCTTATTCTCTCTAAGCCTAGTATTAAAATGGGTGTCATACTATTTTGCTTGGGTTTTTTGAGCTACATTTACCTTGGATTCTTAGCGGCAATTCCCTTACGTTGCAATTGCTGAATAATGCAGCACCTGGAGGCACACTAGATCCCAGGACTATCTACAGACTATCAGTCCCAGGATCAAGCCCTTGCCTACCTGTAGATTGTTTTTGTAAGAGCCCTTGGCTGAAGGGGGGTTCATCCCGCTCTATTTGCTCCCCTACTCTACCCCAATTTCTACCCACCCCTGAAATCATTTCCTTTATTCTCTACTCTCTCTCACCACACCCCCAAAAGCCCCACCCAACTAATCAGCTCCTCCTATCCCTCTCCTCTCTATCCTAAATAAAGTCACTTTACTCTCTTCTCAGCATAGCCGACCTTAGGCATAGACCAACTAGGCATCCGCCTAGGGTGCTGCTCTAGCAGGGGCATTTTTCCGGTATTTATCTTTTGTAGGTAGAACAGGATGGGGGCACCGGGTGATGTGGTGGGGGGCACTGTGGAGCCCTTTTGCCTAGGGCACCAGTTGACCTAAGGCCACTCCTGCTCCTCAGTAAACATCATCCCCACCTCCACACATCCTTTCACCTTTCTACCTCTACCTCTACCTTCAACCTTAAACTATTACTCTTATTTTTGCCTCCCTCTCCTTACACTTACACCTCTCACCTATCTACAACTCACCATGTTATACCACTCCCTCCTTCTAGCACTAACTTCCTCCACTCTTACGATACTATATAACCTCTCCACTTATACCTTTCCCCTAAAACCCAACTTTCACTAACCCACCTCTACCTGTCCACTAGTCTTTGCTCAAATACCTGACTCATTCTTAACCCCATCACTCTACACTGGTTATAAAACCTTACCTCCACACATAAAACATGGTACAGGCAAAACAACACACATTAAAGCAAAACCTAAGTGCCACCTACTCCTTGTCCCCAAACCTCAGCCACTCCCTTCTCTCCTCTCCCTTTTACTTGCAGGCGACATACATCCCAACCCTGTCCCAGCTAAACCTTCATCCTCAGATGGTACCTTCAAACATACCACTACCCCCAACTCTCATATCCCACCAAAACACATGTCCTTTTACTCCATCGACCTGAGAAGCATAGTAAATAAAATTACTGAATTCCATTCTTGGATCTCACAACACTCTCCTGATATAACAACCCTTAGTGAGACTTGGTTAAAACCCCACATCCGTGATAGAGACATGCTTCCTCCTGGCTATAACATCTTAAGACTAGATAGAACAAAAAGAAAATGAGGTGGTGTTGCTATCATGTACACTGATAACCTCACACTAACTCCCCTACCACCCCCCCTCCAATTTCCCATGCTGAACTCCTTCTGGCCAACTGTAAAATTAACCCCACAACTCTCTAAACATTGCTGCTGTCTACATCCCACCCAGCGACAACATCACTGTACTGGAAAGTTTACTTTCCACTCTCTCCTCAGACCTCCACAATGAGACTATAATCATGGGAGATGACAACATCAACATCAGCTGGTCCACACTCACAACTACATCCCTCTCTACCTCCATTAACCTACATGGTTTCTCCCAGCTAGTAACAACACCTACCTATTCCACTAACTTCACTACCCACTCAGCCATAATTGACTGGATCCTTGTACCTCATCCCCACAAATATCACTTCCCTGAAACCCTTCCTGACATCCTTAGTGACCACTCTCCTACCAAAGTCCTCTGCTTTACTCCACACACACTCAAACCCCATATAACTAAAACTTGTCATAAGATAAAAAACTTTGACCCAAATGAACTCAACAGTCAAACTCTCTCTTATTGACAGGACCTTTCTCAAACAATTACCCCTTGATGAAGCAGTCACAGAATAAAATCCACTGTGTCACCTGCCTTACCTCCCTCCACTCTTTCACTAATGACAAGAGACAGAAACTGGAAACTCTGGTCAAAACCAAACTGCCTGTTCACCTGATGACAACTTCCACACAATTAATCAAACTCTACATCCAGGAAACCCACCCACTCCCCACCCAAGCCCCACATTCACTCCTCTCCAGACTGCTACTAACTTTAACTCATACTTCATTGAGTCCATCGGCAAACATATTAATCACTCCAGTCTCCAACTCCAACACCACCCCATTCACCACCCCTCCTACTCACCATAATCCCTCTCTTACAGTCAGCCTACAAACTGCATCCACTTCGTATATAAAATCCCTGCTCCTTAAGCTCAAACCTTGCTCTCCCTCCACAGATGGTCTCCCTCCACTCTTTCTCCAACTAGCTGCAAACTCCTTAGCCTTACGCATCTCTATTCTCATCAACAGATCCGTCACTGAAGCTACAGTCCCAGTCATCTGGAAGAAGTTCTACACTCTTCCTATCCATAAGGGAGGTAACTCCACCGAACTAACTATAGGCCCATCGCAATTCTATCACCCCTCTCCACGATCTTGGAAAAATGTGTACACAAACAAATTCTCCAGCATCTTACTCAAGAGAACTTAATTACTCCCACCCAACACAGATTTTACCCTGGCCATGACACCTCTACAGCTCTCATCTCCTTCATAAACACCTTTCTCAAGCTAGAGACCAGAATAAACTAGCCTCTTGTTTCTTTCTTGACCTATCAAAAGCATTTGATACTGTCCACCATCCATTACTCTTAGAGAAACTCTCCCAGTTACACCTATCCCCTGCCACTATCTCCTGGTTCACTAGTTATCTTAGCAACCATTCCCAGTCAGCCAAATGGGACTCAGCCATGTCCCCTGAACTCCCAGTACTGAGGGGAGTACCCCAAGGATCAATTCTAGGACCACTGCTTTTCAATATTTTTACTAATCAGTTATCTATCTCCACCCCACACTCATCACTAATGCAATATGCTGATGACTTCACAGTCATCACCATTGCTGACTTCACAGTCATCACCATTGCTGATGCACTTCCCTAGCTCCATACTAAAACACAGGAATCCTTCTTGTCTAGCTCAACCATAACCATCTAATCTTAAATCCAAAGAAGACCAAACTCCTACTCTCTCTACCTAAAACAATGACCCACCTGAAACCAAACTTCTCCATCACCTCCCATAATAACACACCTATCTTAGTGGAAGACCACACTAAACTACTCAGGGTCATCATTGATGACCAGCTAAAATTTGACCAGCATGTACTAAATAACATTAAAAAAAAACACCAAAAACGTGGCCTTCTTTATAAAAATAAAAACTTTCTCTCTACTCAAGCTAAAATTGCTCTATCATGTCTACCTTCTACCAACCCTTCTCTATGGCTCTCAGATTCTTACCAACCTGCAAACCTTACTTATTTCCAAACTTGAATCCACCTATAACAAATTAGCTAAATTTGCCGCTGAACTACCATCCTCCTCTCATCACTGTCTAGCACTACAAAAACTAAAATGGTTAGAATTCCCCATAACCTAAATCTGTCCCAGCTCCAAATAATCCATTCTATCCTATTCCAGCCCTCCTTTTGCCCTGCCATATCATCCATCATCTCATCTTACACCCCAGCTAGAACACTCCGGAGCTCTGACCAACACCTCCTGTCCATAACCAAACCTAAGCTCAACATAGGAAAAAACCTGTATAGCTCTTACCCTGCCAAAAACTGGAATAAACTCCCACTTGACATCCGAAACACTAGATCCAAACTACTATTCAGAAAGGCTGTGAAAAATCACTTTAGCAAAAATAAACTATGCCTCTGCAATCAGTCCCCTGACTAACTCATCTCTCAAGACCAGCCAATCACTTCTTTTCTTCTACAAGTATCCAACCCAACCTTCATCCTAACTCTCTCACCCTTCATCACTGCTAAATCTTTCCCAACCTTCTACCCCATCTCTTTGATTGTACTGTTGCCAATCTCCTCAGCAGTAGAATGTCTAAAACTCACTTCTTCACTTTAACCTGTACTCACTGCTTATATTTAATTTCTGTATTATTTTTTTCTCTATACTGTATTTTTCCTTATTAACTACTACAATATATGTAGTTAGCTAACATTGTAGCTAACATTGTATAAAGCCTCTAAGCAGTATTATGTATTGTGTGACTCTCTTAGATGTTTTATGTTTCATACTTTTGTACTTGTTTATGTTTGAACTATGGAGCTTTTCTCCCCGGGTCTCCACTGAAAAAGCGCCTCGTCCCATATGGACCAACCCGGTCAACAAATGTCAAATAAACAAATAAATAATTAAATAATAAATAGTACATGATAGAGCCTGATCTGTTCTAACACTGTGCATTACTCTTATCACATTCACTCTTCTATACTATTCTAAAAGTGACACTTCTTGTCTTAGTTGCTTTATAGTTTTCTCTTGATACTTTCATGATAGTATTCAATCTCTCCCCTTTCTCTCCCTCACTACCCTGTGTTCTTGTGATAGAACTTCATCAGTTATTAATTTAGCTGCACAGTAATATATCCTGTTTACTTCTGTTATATCGCATGGATCTCTATGGACAGTCTTAATTATTGTGTACATTTGTTTTATCAAATTTCTGACTTTTTGGGTTTTATTGACCTTCTGCAGTCTATTTCTTTCATTGATCTGAATATGTTTATCTATCTCTATTAAGTCAAGCAACTCTTCTCTTAGCTTGTTTTCTTCTAAACTGAGGGCACATTTTTTGTTTTTCATTTCCTGAGGGCATTCCATAGAAAGGTCTATTGCATCTTCCTTCTCTTCAATTTCATCATGTTCCATCTGTTGCTCTGTCATATGAGAACTCACTGGCATATCACTCCTCAACATTAACTGTGTAAGAGTTTCCACAGTTTCCTGTTCCTTCACTTTCTGTCTAGCTTCAATTGAATGTTTATACTCATTTCCTGTGGAAGGCTCCAAAATGTCTTCATATGGCACCTGACCAATTGCTTCCCATTCTACTGGTTTCCCCTTAATTTGGTTTTCCATTTCTCTATACTTTTGTGGTGCTTTCTGAATTAGATTTTCTACCCTGAATCGTTCACTTTGGAGATTCTCCATAACCGCAGTTTCTATGTCTTTAACTTCTCCATTACTGATCTCCTTTTCTACTTTTCCTCTTTGTCTTCTTATTTTTTTGTATTGTAAAGTTTTCCATGTCCCGATTCCTTTGACTGTATTTATCTTCAAATATCTTTGGTGCTGCTCTTTTTGTTTTGATTTGTTTTGCTTTCTCCTTTGCATAGATATTACACCATATTAACTCTCTTTTTATTTCCCAGGTCCATATTTCTTCTTCAGACATCTCCTGATCTTCCTGTTTTTCCTTACTTTGGGGACTTGTTCCATCCTGCTGTGCTGTAACCTGTGTTAGACATCAAATCCTTCACTTCGCAGGCACTCCATAACTTCAACTTCTATTTTTTATCTTCTGTTTTACTAATCTGCTTTTCTACATTCCCTCTTTGTGATATTATTTTTTTTTATTGTGAAATTGTCCATGTCTGGATGCCTTTGCCTGTATTTCTCTTCAAATATCTTTGGGGCTGCCTTCTTTATGTTGATTCATTTGGCTTTCATCTTTGCATAAATATTGCACCATATCAAATCTCTCTTTCTTTCCCATGTCCATATTTCTTTTTTATACTTTTTAAAAATATCTAGGTTTTGTTGTTCATATTTTCACACTTTCTCAGCTGCTTCTTTTTCCAAACAAACCAAAATACCTTGGTCTATATACTGTTTTTCAAAAATCTATTGTATTAATGACCACAAATTTTTATTTGAAGCTTCTGACAATTTTTCTTATGGAAGTATTTTTTTCCTGTAGTTTCTCTCTTAATCTTTTTGTATATCTTGTGTCTGGAAAATCTGGGCTTTTTGCATAATAGTAACAATACATAGTTTGTTTCTTATCCTCAATAGTCCACTCTATCCTCTTTATGGCTCTTCTTTGGCCTATCAGTTTTTGTGATTTTTGTGGACTGCTACTTCCTTCTGCAACAAGGGGGCCATCCTCCCACTGGACCTGGCCTGGCCCCATTGTAGGAATGTTACTACTCTCCTTTGCTTGCTGACTTTTCATCTCTCTATTCAGACCTAGGTCCCATCTGATTGAACTGATTGTAGTTCGGGTGGATGTCGACGATGCCATTGCACTTATAGAAAAGAGTAAAGAAAGTTCCCCAATGCCATCACCACACTTTCCTCAGCAGCGGAAATGCCTCATCGTGTCTCCACTGAAAAGAGACCATTAGCCTTGCGAAAGTAACCTGGCCAACAAACAATACATTAATAAAACCTATGCAAATAGCAAGACGAAGATGGCGTATGTGCCAGGCTACATGATTTTAGCCTCCAATTTTTTTATCATTTCATCTTTCATTTCACCTTCTTGCACTCAGCTATTGCTTGTTTTTCTCAGACAAAAATAATGAAAAATGCATAGAAATTCTCTATTATATATTAAAGGTTATAAAATACATTGTGCAAACCTTACAATTTCTGTGGTAAACATGTAACTAGCTGGTCATCTGTTTGCTTTACTCAAACTGTATTTTTACTGATATACAAATGTGATATTTTTCAGGTATGCATTTATAGTGAATAAATGTGCATGTAATATGGTTCTATTTCATAACATTTTATGCCCATTAGCTGACTTATTCATACATTATTCCTTTTTAACTATACTATTTGTGATAGTAAACTTTATTTTGTGAAGTCTGACAAAGCAAAAAGATTCATGGTACTTCTGGGACTTGTTGCATTTCCTACAGATAAAGAAGCCAACAACATACAGGAAAATTCAATGCATGACTGAATGCAAAAGTAAATACAACATAGGCATGCACAGAAATGTGATATTAAAATCAGATACCCTTGCTTCTTCTGTTTTTTCAGAGATGTCTATCTCCTATGAAAATATTCAATGTTTGTGGTTTTTTGTACTCATATAATCAGATCCAGTTGTTTGGTCTTTTGTAAACAAATTAATTTTCTAACATAAAGACAATCTTTTAAAAATACTGGAAAATATATTTTACTTGCTTATTTTCCACTTCCTCAAGCAGGACCTGTTTAAACAGAAATAGAAATAGTTCAAACCACTTTTTTCTTACCATGTTTATGGGAATGCAAGTGAAAACTGCAGTATTTCAGAGTAGGGGCATTCATTTGAGAAGACAGTTTGACAAAACATTTACAATTAAAGTGTTTATCTGGATGATCAAATAGTTATTAAGTAAAAAAATAAAACATTCAGTGAATGTTAGAAGACAAGTAAATCAGCTTTCATCAAAATAACAAATGTGACTAGGAAAGATTTTAGTCTGTTTCTTAAATATAAGAAAACCATTAACTTAGCTTAAGTATCTGATAAACAGGTCAGCTTTTAAGACCTCTTTAAACTCCATACTTAGTGATAGATTGGACCTTTGCAAAGGTTAATATAAGAATTAAATCCCACTTATTTCCCTACTTAATGAATCATGACTTTGGCTTAGTGAATTAATCCAGTAACACCAAACAGAACTTTGCATTTCATAATGCCACATAGAATGTTAGGCTAAATAAAACTTTGATTATACAGTATTTACAGGGAAATGCACATTTACTAAAACCTGAAAGGAATGTTTTGATACATTTTGTTGAAATCATCAAATAACAAACTTTTCATTTATTTCCCATCATCAGCCTTTCAGCAACTTTACAGTAGCTTTTGTTTTGACTTTTTTTTGTTAGGAGAGGAAGGTGAGTTAATCTGCCTTTAGGGAATGGGCAAACTGTACATCATCACCCTGACTGGTTAATGAACGTTCTTCAGCAGGGTATTAATATGCAAATAATGCCAGCTGAAAAACAAGCCTACCATTTCACAGCAGCATATCAAGCTGCTGTGGAGCTCGGACTGCAAAAAAAAATAGCAGACGCCACTACTTTACACTCGCTAAGCAGTGCTTTTGCTGTTTAGTGAGTGTTAAAAAAAATAAACAGGAAAAAAGTGTAGATGTATATGTATGTATGTGTATGAGTGTATTTGTTTATTTCTGGATGTGTGAGTAAATGAGTGTGTGAAAGCAAAGGGGACTGAGTGTGAGATCGAGCGAGAGAGAGAGAGAGAGAGAGAGAGTCTTGTGTGCATAGCTCTCAACTGTCCAGATTTTCACAGAATGTCCAGATTTTTAGCCTCATATTTTTGTCTGTTCCTCATAACATTTGTCATTTTCTGAATTTTTTTTGAAAATCAGTGAGGAGTAAACTCACTAAATAATGACATGCATTTGAGTTTCAGGCTTTATATCTTTCAGAAAATGCATTCTAATGCAAGACCTTTTATTCGAGCAACTTTCTAAGTTTATAAGAGCAATACTTACAATTTGTCCCTATTTTTGGGGCTTTTTCCACCCATTATTTTTGGCTTTCTCCAGATTTTTTGCACTATGAGGTTGAGGGCTACACTTGTGTGAGTGAATGCGGGTATGAAACCAGAGGAGACTGTATGTGTATAAGTAGGTGTGTGTGAAAGGAAAATAAACTGTGTATGAGAGAAAGAGAGACTGAATAGGCTCTCTGTAAAATTGTTGCATTTTACTTGCTTGTTTTTTTAAGTACTATATTGTTTTTTATATATGTCATTGATGTAAAATAGTTCCTCTGCCTAATGTTTCAAACCTTCTGAAGTTTATGTTAATGATGTTGGAGGAAGCATTTTACATAAAAAAATATAAAAATAATAATATAGTACTTAAATAATAAATAAGTAAGTAAAACACAACAATTTTACAGAGACCCCATTCTCTAAACACAAAATAGCCCTCCAGGGTGTGTGTTAATGTATAAGTAATACCCTTCCAGGGATGTAACGGCCCTTCACCTGTGGTGTTGGACCTCATAACACCCCTGGGGGGGCATTAATTACACATTAAGACACACCCTGTCGAGCATTATTGCTTATGTAATATTAAAGTCAGGTGATCTGTCATGCATTGATAGGTAAAGAACAGATGAGTGAGTATGCCTGTTGAGTCTAATGTATGTCAGTGAATGAACTCAGAGCTGGAGCTATCATTCCTTAACTCTAATAATGGATTCCCTACACTTGCTTGAGGTGAAAGTGCTTGAGCTTCAGTATTACTTTGTAAACAAAAAGATGCACAGCATAACACTGAATGCTGTTTCCTATAGAAAATCATTGCCAGTGTGATTTCTAAGTGTGTCCCAGCAGTAGTTTGCTTGTTTTGGCAGATTTCATAGGTTAATAAGTTTATAGGTGTGTACTAGGCTAATGGCCCTGGAGCCTTTACAAGCCTAGCCCAAAAAATTGCCCAGGCACCGTGCCACGCAATGTTAGTTCACCGTGCCCCTAACCAGTAGAGCAACTGAAATGATCCCTGGAGTGAACTTTCTGTTACCCATCCATTTGTCAAGATTTCTCTTTGCCTATACTCTGATATCAATCCTGATAGGGAAGGCAGTCTCTAACCTGCAGTCCAAAAAATTCTTGACATATTCACATTCTATTATCTTTCCCTGTCTTGTTATTTACTCCCATTACCATGGTTCCTTTGGCAGTTTTCTCCAATAAATTCTGCCCCCTCTTGCCTATCCCTAATTGCAGTCATCCCTACTGGAAGAATCTCCTTTCTCCATTCCCGTGTTGGTTTAGTTCTTAGAATACTTTCTGTTACTTTATGGATATAATATTCTGCATGATTGTTACTCTCCTTAAAGGCCTGCATCCAAAATCCCAGTCTCTCCTTTCTTGAGCTTCCCCGGTGTTTCATTATCATCCCTTTCCACTTTGAATTATAGTTTTTATCTTGTGCTATGTATAGGAGTCTTAAATGTGTAGCTCTGAAATACCCCTTCAAATTGGGTAATCCCAATCCATCCTGTTCTACTGGAAAAATCAACTTATCCTACTTGAGTCTTGCCGTCTTCCCCTCCCAGATAAAGTCCATCAACTCTTTATTAGTTAATATCCAGATCTTCTCCTCTGGTTGATAAAATATGCCTGACCCATGTATAAGACTAAAGGGACTAAAAATATTTTAATCACTTGTATCTAACTATCGATTTCCATATAACAAAGCTTCCATTTCTCAGTTTTTGTATTATCTTTTGTTTAGTCTCTTCCCACATATCCTTAGCTGCCACAGTAGAATAATTTTTAATCCATACTTCTAAATATTTAATTTTATCATGTCCCCATAATATGAGTATTCCTGAACCAGTTCATGTGTGGGTACATAATTTACTGCTATTGCCTTTGTTTTAGAGTCATTAATTTTGTATCCCAAAAAGATCTGAAACCATCTCAAAATGTTCCAGAACACTGTAATATCTTTTTCTGTTTTTGTCAGGAATAGAATAATATCATCTGCAAATAAAGCCAGCTTTTCTTGACTACCATATCAATCACATCCTTGAATTTTTGAGCCCCTAGAAAGGACTGTCGCCAAACTTAGGCAGCCTATAACAAAGAAGGTAATGAGATCCTGCAGCGTTATTAGAAATATTTCAGAAAATCAATGCGAGTTTCTATAAAGCAGAGAAATATAAACATCAAGAAAAGGTATAAATGGAAATGTTTATGGAAGAGTTAAATATGCGAAGGTTAGAGGTAGATCAGGCTCAATTACTAACAGTTAGGATAAGAGGAGATGAGATAAAAATGGTGATGTATAACCAGTCTAGAAAGTCCCCAGGAATAGATGGTATTCCTGTGGAAGTTTGGAAGATAAGAGGAAAAAAGTGATAAAGATCTAGAAGGTTTTGTTTAACAGTATCTCAAGATGAGAAGGACCACTGTCCTGGAAGAAAGCAGTGGTAGGTGTAATACCTAAAAAGGGTAAGGATCCATCAGATCCAGCTTCATACATGCCCATTACAATACTAAACCATGATTATAAAGTGTTCATGTTTATAATGGCTAAAAGAATGACTAAAGTAATGCTAAAACTAATAGATATGGATCAATGTCATTTTGTGGAGAGGAGGCAAACATTTGACAACATTAATAGAACATTGATGATCCAGAGGGAAGCAGAATGTAAGAAAATACAATTGTTGTTGGTGGGTCTTGATGCAGAGAAGGCATTTGACAGAGTAAGCTGGGACTTTATGAGCAGGGAAATAGAAGCGTTTGCATTTCCTGATAAATTTATAAGGTTGAGTAGGAGAATATATGTGGGATTGGAGGTGAAAATTAAAGTGGGTGGGGTCCTCGTCTGATAATTTCTGCTTGAGCAGAGGAACCAGGCAGGGGTGTCCTCTTTCCCTTTTATTATTTGCATTATATTTAGAACAACTGGCCACTGGGTATCCATGAGGCAGAAATGTTGCCTGTTGCACCTCTCTGCTGCCAAAGCATGGTGTTCTCGGGTCTATATTACCAGATCGAAAACCCATTTCAGTGAACACCACAAGACCGACATGTATAGCGCAAACCACAAATACGCCGAACCTCCTAAACTGCGAATTTTCAAATCTCAAAACATTATAGTCGGCCAACACCACCACTCACTACATACTACATACCCAAACATAAAAAATAAAACACATACATACACTAACCAAACCCTACTTCTAACCCTACACTAAACCTTACATACAAATAACACATACATACACTAACCAAACCCTACTTCTAACCCTACACTAAACCTTACATACATTACCTATCTATGCACTTACCTTAACTCACACCCTAACCCTAAGGTCCGTAACTATCACACACTTACCTTACGGAGCTATACCGCAGATGGGCCGACCATGACACTTCGACACTTCGTGTTTTTCAGTTCTGAACATTTGCCGTTACCGTAGTTCGCGCTATACTTGTCAGTCTTGTGGTGTTTGCTGAAACGGGTTTTCGATCTGGTAATATAGACCCGGTGTTCTCATTCTCAGTAATATAAAAGATTATGAGTGAGTCATTGGTCATAACCAGTTTATTATGTATTCTAGACATCACTCTTGAGGTGAATCTTGGCATCCATATCAAGCACACATAATAATGGGTTATGATCAGAGATGCAATCATAATTCTTTGTAGTGCATAGAACTTTATCTTTTCCATGTACTACTAGTTACAGGAAAAAGTGCTAAGTGTTTTGCAGGCTTTCAGAGCTGTATAGCACTTAGCGAGTGCTGACAGGAAGCCAACATAACACATTTTCTTATTTTACTAAGAAAGGCAGGGACAGATTACTGGCAGGGATAGCAGGCAGAAAGAAAGCTGCTTTTAGTTTTGGCACTCTTGTTTCCTATCTGGTAGTGGCAGGTTTAACTGCCTAGCATGATACCTGATCTAAACGTCCTCCCTCCAATGCAGGTATGGAAGTTTGCACCAATGGGCAGAGTCTAAATCATGTCCTCAAATTTCAAACAAATGTTCATATCTCTGGAACCACAGGTGTTACTAAAGAAGTGTAAATGACAAATTCTTCAGGACAAACTATGTTTATAGTGGTAGTATACTTTATGTTGTATATCTTAAACTCGATTTTATAATTCACAGTAAACACAGCAACTGTTAAGTATGTAATATTTTGCAAACCATGTACAATATCTCAGCAATCACTCATTACAAACAAGGTATTAAAGTACAGCAAGTAAAATGTATGCATAATTACTTCATGCCTGTAGGATGCACAGAGCAGACAATACTAAAGCAACAACTAACTTTGTTCTTTATCTGCAGTCTCCTGTAGCTCCATCAAGAAGCTTCCAGATGTGACTCTGAAGATAGTCCAACTATATACAAAATGGGTCTGAAACCTTCATGTTCATCTCTGCAAATGTTCACCTCATTACTCTTAGCTGCTGTTGATTTTTTACAAGCATCCTATGCCTTACATTCTTTTTTCTGTACTAGATGTACAAAAAGTAGAGTATTAGTGAAGCACTTCTTGAAAAGCTCTTCTGTTGAAGTGAAACAGGATGGCATTCAATGACCTCTGAAAGCAGAAGAATAATATTTGTCTTGTCTTTATTTCTCTAGGTAAGAAATGTCTCCCGTGCACTATAAATCATGTTTAGTGTTTAGAATATGACTCATCTGTGATTACTATTAACCAAGCATATTCCCTACTTTTTTTTTTTTTTTTTGCAGTTCTTGATTTAACCATTGGTTTTACTGAAAACCTTGCATAATAATCTGTTACTTTTCTCTGAAGAAGACTAAATTCAAAGGCATACAGATAGCAGTAGGAACCCTTTACCTCCTCTGTCTTGCAGCAGGACAGTACCTATTATCTCTAACCAAGAATCCATGACACATAACATAAACTGAGTTTCAGTATTGCTGGTCTCTCTAAGTAGCAATACTAACCCTTTATTTCTCCCACATCTGCTTCTGTACAGGTAATAAAGAGCTTTGACCTTGTTCCCCAAGTCACCCAAAAATCCATTGTGGCAGATCTAGAAAAAAAGCACAAATTCTAGACAAAGTGTTTATTATCTATATTATTTCTTCCTGCACTTGATACACATGATTGAGAATATGAGCTGTAGTGCCTGTGATACACATGGTTGAGAATATGAGCTGTAGTGCCTGTGGTACATGGCTCGAGTCCCTCACCCCTCATTTGCCTTCTGCGTGACCTTGAGCAAATCACTTAACTAGACATTGCTTACAGGTTGTCCCTGAAAAGGGACTGTGTGCCCAGTGGGTCTACCTACTTACCAAATGGGCATTGTTATTGCTTCCACTGCCTTCCACTAATACAGAACTTTTTATGACAAAATACCTTTATTTAGCTGACAATATAATAATAATAATAATAATAATAATAGCACTACTACTAATAATAATAGTATCTTTTTACATAATTCAGATACTTTCAATAACAAATATAAAAAGAACCTTGTTACGTATGTTTTCATAGTTCTGAATAATCAAATTTGGAGCAATATTAGCTACATTCTATGTTTCCACTGGTCTCCCATCTTACATATTTCAGTAGTGCCACTAATGTTTTTGCACAAATCTTTTACAAACTCATAGAGCTATTTAAGTATTTCTTCAAAACTAAATGGACAATGTAAACCTCAAAACATGTTTAATATTACTTAATGTATACACTATGCCATTTTACCAATTTATCTTACAGAAAATCAAACCATTTCATTGATATACTCCATTTATTAGTGATGCATACATTTTGGAAAATACTTCTCATTATTTAAGCACTTCCATTATGCTTCATTTTTAATCATTTTAATAATATACAAGTAACAATACAGCTTATGTAAAATATAATAAAACAAAACTCAATGAGCATGTGCTTCTTGTGGGCTCACCCCTTCATATTCCAAGGGGATTCAGAGCTTTGCAGCTAATGACCACATTCTGATCTAGGTGAGACCACTGAATTAATTTTGATTATGTGAAATATGACATCATCATTATCGATAGCCTTATTTGCAGTACCATTATGTAATAATTTTTCTGTACAAAGCTAATTAGATTATGTTTATCCCATAATATCATTACCTGTACTTAACATCTTAATCAAGTGGACCTTTATAAATGCACATTTGATGGTATACATTCATAAGCTCGATGGCCACATCTCCAACGCTGCTGCTGAGAACTGCGAACCGCAAAATTCAAAACCTGCGAAACCTGAAGCGCCGAATTACAAAACATCATCCCCTTTTTGACCCATGGTAGCACTTGTTTCGGTGGTGGAGCGATTGGGAATGTTGAATGTCTATATTTTTACGACATTTAGGGACGTCGGCGTAATGGAATTCGGATCAACGGTTCGAGGATACACCCACTCGGCAATGTGCCTTCACACATATAAATGTATACCACATTTGATACCTGTTATTATTTATTTATTTAGTTATTTAACGACTTTTGATTATTCGGAAAGTCCAACTGGATAGCAGCCTATCTTCAGCTGAGGCCCAAGGAGAAAAGCTCCAAAGTATTCCAAAACATTTTAAGAACAATAATTATACAATCTTTAAAAATAATACAAAAATAACTACAATTTAAATAATTATTATTAACCTTATCCTAGCTTTCTTACTGACCACAACTTAACAACACTCATACACATATATGTCAGAGAACTTACTTATACCAAACATAACACTATCCTAGGGTATTGCCTTATTTACAATACTCAGAGACACACATCCCCTTATGTATGCAAGGAAAAAGAACATTTTTATTTAAAACCCACCATGTTGAAAAGGAGTATAAAGAACTTTTGGTACTGTCCCAGAACCCTGTGCCTACTCCCAATCTTTAAACATGTTCAGTACTGTTGCAAATTATAACTTGTGTATCCCATATACTTTATATGCCTCCAGAAGCCTTAGTTCAAACTAAAATGTATAGGTCAACAGTTAATATTTAATAATCACCTGTCCACCTGTTACATAGAAACGTTGAAAAAATATTGTGTATCCTTTAGTACAATACAGAATTCAGTCTTCACATAATCTACCCACATACTTAAATAGATGGCATCTCTGAAAATGATACACACATTTTCAGAATGATTTCCTTGCTGTTATCTATATTATGTTTGTAACTATTCATAACCTTTCAGAACTGACTTTGGTCACTCAATCAACTCATTCTTATAAATAGCAATACCTTCAAATATCAAGTGGTGAAACCTTCATAAATTTGTACTCATTACAACGACATATGTATTTATTTATTTTATATATTGACATTTGATTACTAGAAAAGTCTGACTGAGTAGAAGCCCATTTTCAGCAGAGTCCCAGGGAGAAAAGCTTCAAATTATTACAAAACATTTTAAGAACAATATTTTACAGTCTTCAAAAATAAAACAAAAACATCTGCAGTTTAAATAATTATAACAAATTTAGATATAATATAAAATCATTGGTTAAGAATCAGTACAAGTTATATAACAATCATTTAATATTTAGAGAAAGTTTCGATAGTTTGTAGAGAAATTAAATTTAAGTTAATCTAATACAAACAGGAATTGCAATATGAAGTGAGGGAAAAACAGGCGTATGATATATTTAGAGAGAAAGTCAGGGAAGAGAATTAGATAGCAGTAAGGAAGTAAGTGAAGAAGGGAGAGTAAGGAGGTATAAGGAATGGTAAGTTACTTGTTTACATTTATAGTTTATCTTGGTTTTGAGAAAAAACAGAGCCAAATTTTACCTAGAAAGTCTTTCAGAGTGGTTTTGAAAGATGGGAAGGAGGATATTGACCTGACAGATGCAGGTAAGGAGTTCCAGGCTTTAGCAACCTTGTGCAAGTACAGACAATGCCCAGCAGATTTGTTAGGTTTTAGCCAGACAGAAATTTTGGTCACTGGACCACAATGACTGACTGGGAACACAGTTGTGAAGAATGGCTTTGAGTGTTGGACAGACATAGATGCTGGATAATTTTATATGTGGTAAGAAACTGTGTATGTATATGTTAGTTGACGAGGCAATTGAAAAAGGGTAATTGTGAATGTGGAAATTGAAAAAGGGCAATTGTGAGATGGAGTTCAGGGAAGAGTTAAGACAGGCACTGAGTGGCAATGAACAGTTACCGAATAGCTGGGTAACTACAGCAGAGCTAGTAAGGGAGATGGCTAAAAAGGTGCTTGGTATGCCATCTGTACAGAGGAAGGACGACAAGGAGACATGGTGGTGGAATGAGGAAGTACAGGAGAGTATACAGAGAAAGAGGTTGGCGAAGAAGAAGTGGGATTGTCAGAGAGATGAAGAAAGTAGACAGGAGTATAAGAAGATGAGGTGCATGGCAAAGAGAGAGGTGGCAAAGGCTAAGGATAAGGCATATGAAGAGTTGTATGAAAGGTTGGACACTAAGGAGGGAGAAAAGGACCTGCATAGATTGGCTAGACAGAGGGACCGAGCTAGTAAAGATGTGCAGTAGGTAAGGGTGATAAAGGATAATGAGGGAAACGTACTCACAAGCGAGGAGAGTGTGTTGAGCAGATGGAAAGAGTACTTTGAGAGGCTGATGAATGAAGAGAATGAGAGGGAGAGAAGGTTGGATGATGTGCGGATAGTGAATCATGAAGTGCAGTGGATTAGCAAGGAGGAAGTAAGGATAGCTATGAAGAAGATGAAGAATGGAAATGCTGTTGGTCCAGATGATATACCTATGGAAGCATGGAGGTGTTTAGGTGAAATGGCAGTGGAGTTTTTAACTAGATTGTTTAATGAAATCTTGGAACATGAGAGGATGCCTGAGGAATAGAGAAAAAGTGTTTTGGTACCGATTTTTAAGAATAAGGATGATGTGCAGAGCTGTAGTAACTACAGAGGGATTAAACTGATCAGTCACAGCATGAAGTTATGGGAAAGAGTAGTGGAAGGTAGGTTAAGAAGGGAGGTGATAATTAGTGATCAGCAGTATGGTTTCATGCTAGGAAAAAGCACTACAGATGCGATGTTTGCTCTGACAGTGTTGATGGAGAAGTACAGAGGAGGTCAGAAGGAATTGCATTGTGTCTTTGTGGACTTAGAGAAAGCATATGACAGGGTGCCTAGAGAGGAGTTGTGGTATTGTATGAGGAAGTCGGGAGTGTCAGAGAAGTATGTAAAAGTGGTACAGGATATGTATGAGAGTAGTGTGACAGCGGTGAGGTCTGCAGTGGGAGTGACGGATGCGTTTAAGGTGGAAGTAGGATTACGTCAAGGATCAGCTCTGAGCCCTTTCTTATTTGCAATGGTGATGGACAGGTTGAGAGATGAGATCAGACAGGAGTCCTTGTGGACTATGATGTCTACAGATGACATTGTGATCTGTAGTGAGAGTAGGGTGCAGGTGGAGGAGACCCTGGAGAGGTGGAGATATGCTCTAGAGAGAAGAGGAATGAAGGTCAGCAGGACTAAGACAGAAGACAGTAACCTTTCTTTTGACTTAGATCATCATGAGGTACTCTTTCCTTGTTCTGTGTACTTCACTGATCAAGATTGAGTGATTCGAATGTATCGAATGTATCAACCTGCAAAAAGACACCCTGCAAAAATTCCCCAAAAAAAAAAACCCAAAGCAAAAATAAAGGGGCTCTAAAAACCTAGAAATAAATAGAAAACTGACCGCCTGCTCATGAATTCACTCCACTCTATTCGATAGCAAGATGTGCCTGACAAGTACATGGCCAAGGACATACTCAACCCGAATTAATGGACATGCTCCACCTCAAAAACCAGAGAGACAGAGCCAAGAGAAAGCAAGACTTAAAGGATATAAATGGGACAATAGGACATGCAGATTCATCACCCAGAGACTCCCCAGCCCTAATTCACATGTGAGACAGAGGTCCATGTGAGACTTGCTCAACCTTCTGCTCTTGATCAGTGGAGGAGAATGAGAGAGGTGGGGTTCGTAGGGAGGATCTCTGATCGGGATCATCTCTACTAGACTGCAAACTAATGGAGTATATATATATTTCAACTCAAGGGTGGGTCAGGTGACACAAGCCACACCTCTAGGCTTTAAATATAAATGCCCTAGGGCAGATAGCCTAGTATGAACATATGAACCTAATATATGTGTGTGAATGAGAGGAAGGATAGAAGAATGGTGAGGATGCAGGGAGTAGAGGTGGCGAAGGTGGATGAGTTTAAATACTTGGGGTCAACAGTTCAGAGCAATGGTGAGTGTGGAAGAGAGGTGAAGAAGAGTGTACAGGCAGGATGGAGTGGGTGGAGAAAAGTGTCAGGAGTGATTTGTGACAGACGAGTACCAGTAAGAGTGAAAGGAAAGGTCTACAAGAGGGTAGTGACACCAGCTATGTTATATGGATTGGAGACAGTGGCATTGACTGGACGTGGCAGAGTTAAAGATGTTAAGATTTGCATTGGGTGTGACGAGGGTGGACAGGATTAGGAATAAGTATATTAGAGGGTCAGCCCAGGTTGGAAGGTTTGAAGACAAAGCCAGAGAGGCAAGATTACGTTGATTTGGACATGTGCTGAGGAGGGATGCAGAGTATATTGGGAAAAAAGAAGCTGCCAGGTAACAGGAAAAGAGGAAGGCCTAAGATAAGGTTTATGGATGTGGTGAGAGAGGACATGCAGGTGGCTGGTGTGACAGAGCAAGATGCAGAGGGCAGGAAGAAATGGAAACAGATGATCCGCTGTGGCAACCCCTAACGGGAGCAGCCAAAAGAAGAAGAAGTTGATGAGGCAATTCTAACCAGTATAGGCCTTTTGGTGTTATACAGTGGTAGGTTCTGAAAGTGGTATTTGCTGAAAATTTAGCAACTCTTATTATATTTATTTAAAATTTTGTTGACTGGCTATGTGGATTGGTCCTAGGACCTTTTCAGACATGACCTGGGTACAATAACAAAGAGTCACTAACCAGGTACAAGTTAGGTAAATCAGTGAAACACTGTTAAAATGTGTGAATTTCAAAGCAAGTACATCAAACAATACCCCAAATAAATGTATTAATGGGTGAAACTTGCTTAATCCAATAGATATTACTAGTAGCATAAGTACAGAGAGAAGTCTTCACATGGTAGACACCATTCATTTTTATATTAGTAGCAAGGTTGCAAAGAACAGTATTCAGCAATGATTTCCTGAGATTGCAAAGAGAAACTGTTGACAGAGAGTTATGATAGTGTCTATTTACATATATACAAAGTGACTTACACTGCTTAAGCTGACAGCTGCATGGCTGCAGGAGAGTTTGAGATGATTCATTCACAAGGGATGCATGTTCTTGGCCTTTATCTATAAAGCATGTCAATTAATGTGTGGTTTCTAAATGTTGGGTATTTGTGTGTGTCTCTATTTATCTATACATAACATATATAGTATGTACATATAAAGGTCAAGTTCTGTAAAGTTTGTGGAATCTTATGTGTTTCATCAACATCATTGCAAGAGTTGTGGATAAGCCTGTAATGTAAATATGCCTCAGTAAACATAGAATATCTGAGCACAAAACAGAGCTGAGCAGCAGCATCGGCACACTGTCGAGCAGTCACAGTCACCCCATAAGTGATGAAAAATGTCTGATAAAGCTTGATGTACATTAACAATGTAATGGAAATTATACTATTCCAATGTAAGCTGCATGAGATTGGTAAGTAATACATATCATCAGCAATCTCTCCAGCAAGCTTCGACACAAAGACAAAATATCTCCTTAAGTCATTAACTAACAAAATGTATTTGCTAAATTGATGAAATTGGTAAAATTTATAATAAAAATTTTAATAAAGGTAAAGGGCAATCACAGCCATATCACTGTAGCCATCAATTGGCACAGGACATGTGTGGGGAACAAAGGTAATGGACAATGCGAAGGAAATAAAGAGACAGAAAAGCAGAGGTGGGGTATGGGTGAAAAAGAGGGGCACACAAGAAGGCATGTTTGAATAGGAAAATCTGAGGAATACTCAAAAGAGCATGATCATTCTTTTTTCTTTTTGGTGGGAATAGGCCCCATTTTTTTATTTTTTAGAGAGTAGAAGGGAGGTAAAGACAGGGAAAGAGGAAAAGAAGGGCAACACAGCAGGTATATACGTATTTATTTATTTGGTATTTGTTAACCGGATTGGTCCAACTAAGCAAAAAGCTAATTTTTAGTAGAGACCCGTGGAGAAAAGCTCTAGTACAATAAAAGCAAAGCAAAACAAAAAATAAACAGTGAGGGATGGTGACATTATATAAACAAAGATGAGATATAAAAAACAATAAAACAGAGCGGACCACATACTGCAGAACTCAACTTTAATGAAAGCTGAGTGCATTTGTCAGAACTGTTTCCAACTTCTTCAGAACACCAACATACAAAAATGAAATGTTTAAATAGATACATCACAGTCACATGATACTAAAGCCACTCCCATCTGTACTGAATTTAAAATTGCAGTCTTCAAAAAAGCATAATTTTACATAGTTCCAAACCTTGCTTATTACAAAAACACTTCAATAAAATAAGTGTATAAAAACACATGCGTACTAAATAAACAGAAAAAGCATCATTGTGATGGCTAAAAAAGCACTTAAACACAAATCTAAGAGAAAACATATTCAGACTTCAGTTTCAAAACACTCCTGATTGAGACAGACTCATTTAGCCTGGGGGGCTCCAATGCATTACTCCTGAGTTGCCAAATCAACTCCTTGTATTCTACAAGCAATTCATGAGGTCCACCCCTTTGATCAAAGCCCACTTTTTCTATATAGGTGTATTTAAAAAATGTGTGAGATTTTTACTCACATGTTCTGCAAGTGCATTTCTTTCGTCATTCTTGTTTATGTCATATTGATGCTGGTAGATCCTACTTTTAAATTTATTCTTGGTCTTACCAATGTAAAATGACAAACATTGTTGACACTCAGCAAGATAAATTACATTGTTGCTCTGGCAGTTCAACTTCTGACAAAATGTAAAACCTCCCCATCTGGGTATACAAATCTCTCCACCTTCCTTTACATGCCTACATTGATTACAGTGTCCGCATTTAGACATGTGGCCAGGGTGACTTTTTACTTTCAAGTATATTTTTTAAAACACAGATCTTTCTTATAAACTAGGGCAGTCACGGTGGTGCAGCGGTTAGTGTTGCCGCCTCACAGCAGGAGGTTCTCTGGTTCGATTCTCAGCTGGGGTGCCTTCTGTGTGGAGTCTGCATGTCCACCCTGTGGTCGTGTGGGTTTCCTCTGGGTGCTCCTGTTTCCTCCCACATGACACAAAGACGTGGCGTAGATAGATTGGACACTCTAAATTGGCCCTAGATGTGAGTGCATGCATGTGTATGCCTTCTGTGGAAGGTTGGGCACCGGGCTGGCAACTCGACACTGTAAAACTCCACTGCCAATCATGAGCAGACAGGTGATCTGCTGTGGCAACCCCTAACTGGGAAAAAGAAGAAGATCTTTCTTATAAACCACTACAGGATTCTTCCCCATTTTCTCCACATGTTCACTGTCAGCCCTAAAAGTGTCCCAGTTGTGTTGTATTATGTCCCTAATGCTATCAAAATGTGTATTGTATGGCAATATTAGGGATATTTTGAAAATTAACTGTGTCTTTCTTACCATTCAAGGTAACTAAATCACCATTTGTCCCAAGTAATGGCTTAAAGATGCCTTCCTGTCTTTTCCTGATAAACTCCCAAAAGATATTCTCCAAGAATATAACTGGATACCCTCTGTTGATCAGCATATCCTTCAAAAGTAAACATTGTTCATTAAAATTAGAGTCATTACTCACCATACGGGTGAGTCTCACCATCTGGCCTTTGACCAGAGACTTTTTTTGATAGATAGGATGGTGGTTTTTGAAATGAAGTAGTGAATTAGAGTAGATAGGTTTTCTGTATATGTTAGAGTCAAACCTACCTTCACCTCTATTCTTTGAGATGGTCACATCCAGATAATGAGCATATTCTTCACCTATTTCCATGGTAAACTTAAAAAAACGATGTTCTACTGTTCAAATATACAAAAAATTCATTACGTTTTTCCTTGCCACCTTTCCAAAAAATATGACAATGTCATCTAAATATCATCCGTAAAGTATCCAACAATTACTAAACTCAGAGTTGAGGACATATTGACTTTCCCATTGGGCAAGAACAATGTTGGCAAATGGCGCACAATCTGCACCCATTACCACACTATTAAGTTGTCAAAACAACCGATTTTCAAACATTATGAAGTTGTTTTCTAAGACAAGGTTCATTAAAATGGTAATAGTCAATGCTTTGTCATGGTCTACACAAGGGTGGTTACATAAAAACTCATAAAACATATCCAACCCCTCAGAGTGTGGGATGATGGAATAAAGATCACATACATCAATAGTGACAAATAATAGTTCTTCAGAGTATAAGTAATTTGAAAATTTTGACAGAAAATCCCAAGATTCCCTGAAAATATATTTATGTTCACTCAGGAGATTCTTAATGTACACATTTATATATTTAGCTATAGGCAGGGTTTTTGAGGCCTGTGCATCCACAATAGGCCTCAATGGTGGGGGGGGGATCTTCTAAACTCTTATGAGTCTTAGGTATGCCAAAAATGGTGGGGGTCCTAGGGTAGGGAACCTTCAGAAATCCAATGTCACTCACACTAATCTAGCTGTCCAACATCAAATCTTTTAGTGCAAGGTCAAGCCTATGATATGAAATATTCATTTCAGTGACCGCAACTTCTTCATAGGTATCTGTATGCAGTATAGATAACATTCTGTCACTATATTTGTTCACATCCATAACCACTAGGCCCCCACCTTTGTCATGTTTCATTACTCTGACCTGATGCATGCCACTGATGTCCTTTAATAAAGTTATTTCTTCCTGTGTTAAATTATGGTGAATATAGACCCCATTTTTCTCCCCTACCTTTTTCCTGATATAATTTTTACACATCTCCAACCCCTATGGATTGCCCCTTTGAAACCTTTAAGTTGTTCTCCACAGGCTGTTTTAAAATACTCTGATTTGATGGCTCATCCGATCTCTTTTAATTGCTTCTTCTTCCAAAATATATCTATCTACTGTCCAAATTCAAAAGCTGGGCTTCCCATAACTAGTGTCAAGTGTGCATTTTACCATGGAATGGTCAGAGATGGGAGACTGCAGTAATTTTTATTCTTCTGACTGACTCTAAATCCCCTTTACTTATAAACCACATGTCTAGTCTACTTTCAACCTCCTTTGTGGTCCAACAAAGTTGTGTTCCCACTTCCCTGTTCAGTGGATGATATGTCCTCATAGATTGATCAGGTCTAAGCTATGCATACAACTTTTATTTTTTATTTATTTTACATTTGTTGACCAGGTTAGTCCAGCTGAGTTGAAACCCTTTTTCTGCGGAGACCCGGGAAGAAAAGCTCCACAAAAACATAGACACTTAATTTTTTGACTAAAGTGACATGATACATAGATATTGACAATAGTATCGCACAAGAAAAAAAAATACAGCTTAGTTTAATATGAGTGACATATAGATGCAAATATTAGCATTGTACAATAAATAGATCCATCATGTATGTTCTGGAGAGACATAGTAAGGCACAAAATGTCTATTAGAGTCTATAGCAAAATAGATAGGTGCAGGGTGGAGACGTTATATGAAGAAGGAGTAGTAGAGAAAGGAAGTTGGGTGACAGAGTGAGAAAGTGGGGGAGCAAGTAGGGAGGGAAGGGTAAGGTCAGTCAGGGGGATAATTGCACTGGCATAGTCTTGTATTGCTTAGGTGATTTTTTACTGCATTTTTGAACTGGTGTTTAGATGTAGTAATTCAAATGTGTAATGGAAGTTTATTCCAGCTGTTTGCTGGGGAATAGCTGTGGAAGTTCTTGCCAATGTTAATCTTTGGCTTGTATAAAGAAGAGAGATGTTGTTCTGAGCTCCGAAGAGTTCTAGGAGGGCTGTAGGGGGAGATGATAGATTTAATGCTGGGACAGAAAGAGGGCTGATGTAGAATAGTGTGAATTATTTGAAGTTGAGAGAGGAGAAGGTTGTTGGAAAGCTCTAACTAGTTTAGTTTCCTGAGTGCTAAGCAGTGGTGAGAATAGTATGGGTGTTTAGCAGCAAATTTGGCCACCTTGTTGTATGTGGATTCCAGTTTACAGAGAAGTGTAGTTTGTAAGTTGGTGAGGATATGGGAGCCATAAAGAAGGGTTGGTAGTAGGTAGGCATGGGATAGGGCTGTCTTAGCTTTACTGGATACAAAGTTTTTGTTCCTGTAGCGGAGTCCAAGCTTTTGGTGTCTTTTTTTAATGTTACTGAGAACATGTAGGTCATATTTTAGTTGGTCATCGATGATGACCCCAAGTAGTTTGTATGGGTTTCTACTGTGATGGGTGTGTTATTGTGGGAAGAGATAAAGAAGGTTTAAGATAATACATAGTTTTTGGGATGAAGAGCAAGAGTTTAGTTTTCTTTGTGTTTAGAATTAGCTGGTTCTTGTTGAGCCAGCTTTCAATAGACAGGAAGGAGTTTTGAGTTGCTGTATGTAAATCTGGGAGGGTATCGGCTATGGTGATGACTGTGGAGGCATCAGCATATTGTATTATAGATGATTGTGTTGTGGATATAGATAACTGGTTGGTGAGTATATTAAAGAGTAGAGAGCCCAGTATTGAGCCTTGAGGGACCCCCATCTTTATGGGAAGTTCTGGGGAGATATCATTAAGCCATTTAATGGATTGGAGATGATTACTGAGGTAACCAGGATATAGTAGATGAGGATAGGTTGAGTTCAGAGAGTTTGTTTAAGAGGAGGGGGTGAGATATGGTGCTGAAAGCTTTTGAGAGGTCAAGAAAGAGGCAAGAGACTAGTTTGTTCTGGTCTCTGGCTTGTGAGATGGTGTTGATAAAGGATATGAGGGCTATAGAGGTACTGTGGTCAGGGCAAAAGCCATGTTGGGTGGGGGTTATTAGTTTCTCTTGCATAACGTATTGTAGGACTTGCTTGTATGCACATTCTTCTAAGATTTTAGAGAGGGGTGATAGGATTGCTATGGGCCTAAAGTTGGATAGTTCGGTAGAGCTGCCACCTTTATGGATAGGTAATGTGTAGAATTTCTTCCAGATTGCAGGGACTTCAGCCTCAGTAATGGAACAGTTGATGAAAATAGATATGGGTAGGGCAATGGAGTTGGCTGCTTTCTGTAGGAAGAGTGGAGGGAGACTATCTGTTGAGGAGGGCAAGGTTTATGTTTAAGAAGCAGGGATTTGATGTAGTTGGTGGATAGAGGTTTTGGGAGAAGGGTGATGAGATGTTAGAGGGTTTGAGAGGATAGTTGGTGGGGTATTATCAGTATTGAAATTATGATGGTTGATTACTTTGTTATTGGAGTTTATGAAATAGAAGTTAAATTTGTAACAGTCTGAAGTGGAGTGTTAGAAGGGGTAGACTGGGTAGGGATTGCCATGATAGATGATTTGGTTAACTGTATGCCAGAATTGGCATAATTTGGTTAACAGTATGCCAGAATTTTCAGAAAGAATTTTTCCTTTCAATTCCCTTTTCATGTGTGATGATCTGTTCTTACCCTGTGGATTCTGCTTAAGTCTGCATTCAAGCTGCATTGAAGTCACTCCAAATCAGCATGAGCTGAGTGTCCTTAGATAGCTGATTAAGCATCTGTTCAAACTCCTCTAACAGTGCCATGTTATTCTCATTAGGTCCATAGACATTAGCCTCTATAATGTTCTCATTTTGCTGTTGAATTTGAGGATAATCCCCCACCCTTGAGAGTTGTTTATGTTTTCTGTAACTTTCAACCTAGTAACTTGTGCAAGAGTACATTCAGCCCCTTTTAGAGGCTAAAGCACATATTAGATATTTAGTCCCTGCCCATTTTCTTATATAGCCATCTGCACATGCTTTCCTGATCTTAATTTCCTGCAGCAAAATATTTCTAGTGAAATACTGTTAATATACTTATGAAGAACAGCTACCTTGACTTCTGTCAAGACTCCTTTCATGTTTTAGCTGACACATGTAAGAAAATCTTCCTTAGCATGTCTCCAAGGGCTGTAACTCAAGCAGTTGCTCAGTATAATTTGCACAGTATCAAGGTTCAGAAACATCCACCTTTTGTGCTCTAATCTAGATGACACCTTTATCCTGGATTTGAATAGTGTTCCCCTAACCAAACTCTACTAGGCCAATAGAAACTCTAATCCCAGATTGTGAAATTATAACCAGCTCCAGTTGTGACTATCCCCAAACAATGTGGGCATCCATATGAAGCAGAGGAACTCCCTAACCCAATTCAAGTGTAACTTGGACAACTGGATGGAGAACAAGAAATTCATCCCTGCCTTGGCACCTGTGTGTCTAATAGGCACAGGCAACCTGTAAATGGTTAATCTCCCAGGCCTCTGCTTGTAAATGTTTCATCTCCCAAGCCTCTGCTTACACTTAACAAGGGTACCAGAACTTGTCAGAGATTTGGATGCATGGCTTGGCTTAAAAAGGCCCTTGTGGTCATTAGCCTAGTAAACACCTATGAACCTTTGAACCTATAAGCAGAAAGAGCTTGAGTTCTAAGTATCAGCAAAAGTATAAAAAGGGAAAAAAACTTCATTATCACAAAGGCCCCACTACAAACTGGTCTGGCTAATTGTGTTCCACTAAAGATCACGTCCAAACATAATGGTTGCTGAGCCTTCCCTATATTACCTTGATATGCCACTGTATATCTAAGGTTATTCATAACATGGAGGGAAGGCAGTCTGAAAGCCGTCTACTGTAAATATTAATGCTTTACATTACATTTAACTAGTGCACACAAAATCCTGATAACACAGAAATAGAACTTGAGAACTCCCATCAGTTAATCCTTACATTGCGATCTTAGTCACAGCTTGATATAATGGCTGATCCTGGTATCCATAGCATTTAACTGATCATATGGTACTTTGTACAGACTCATTTCCTGTGCAAAGCCAAATATTTGGCCCCATTGCCAGTTTAATCTCTACCAACAGAAGATTACATCTCATAAGTTGTGTGATGCTGTAAATCTAAAAAAATATAACCACAAGACAGGCCCCAATTTCCACTACCCATTGCAGTCTAAAGTTGCCACCAAATAAATTATTCAAGTTCATACAGAAACAGCTTTACTCAGATGTAGGCAATCTTCCTTTCATATGTACAAGGGAAGGTGTTTTGCATCCATGTGACTGCTGTCCGCTACATCAGGATGACCAGATTCTGGGACTTCCATGATGGCTGCACACTAATCAACAGCTTAACTTCAGCTCTCCAATTGTGAAAAAAAAGAGACAAGGGCAAGGAATTCTTGACTCCTTCAGTAAATTCAGTTATTGGCTAGTGAGTACACTGCCTGGATGCTAGCAAAGACGAAACTAAGAGAACCTGAAAGAAAATCATCTAGAAAAGGTGAAGAGAAAACATTGACTAGGAAGAATCCTGCAGCTGTTCAAGAAAAAGCTCAAGCTCTAGCTTTGGTGCAAGACATGGCATCCAATAATCTAGAAAAAATTAGTCAAATATGCTTAGAGCTGATTGAAATAAACAAAATGTTGAAGGAGTACATCAGGTAAAATAACAAAAGACTGAAAAAATGGAAGAAGCTTTAAACATAAAAGGCTAGCTGAGACTGCTTAAGAAGAGAAGTTTCAAAAAATTCTAGAATTAGAGGACAAAGCATAAAGGGAAAACCTGAGATTTTCTGCTGTACCGGAGAAACTGGAAAGAACAGACTGTATTAATTTATGGAGGCACAAATAAGTAATTGGACTAGTATTCAACAGTAGGATTTTTTAGCTGAAAGGGAACATCATGTGTATGCTCCAAACTTGGCCATGAGAAATCAGCCAAAACTTGTATTAGGAAAGATGTAATCCCACTGGCAGAAAGAGTTGATCCTGACAAATTGTGACAGAAGAGCAAAGTATTAAAGGTTGGAGACAGCAGAGTGTTTGTGGAAATTATTATTCACCATACACCAGGTAGAAAATAAACACATTTATTCCAGCAATCAGGAAATGTCAAATGGCATGTGTAAGATTCAAGCTTTCTTCAGAGTAATTTTTGCTGGAGAATCAGTTATTTTGTGATGCAGAACAGTCTAAAGGGGAAATAAAAGTTTGTTAAACAAAAAGTGAGCTATCAAGCAGCAGGGAACTCTGTTTCTTATTCTTATAATGATAAAGTTTCTAGAGACTTTGCCAATGAAACATTTTCCAAATGTTTCAAAGGAAAATGCTTGAGAGGCAGAGGAAAGCACAAGAGTTGACTAGCAGAATGTGGACTACATTGGAATTGAACCAGAGTCTTCATTTGGGAGATGTAGATGAACAGAAAGAAGGCTAGCAATGTGGAAACTAATTAATAAATGTGACACTACAAAGCATCAGTCACATTTGTTTTTACCAGGCTGAGGAGTGGTGATTCATCACTGTGACATAGCAGAAATTCCCTGAGGCTCCAAGAGCAGAATAAGTTTTTTTATTTATTTATGTATTTTACATGTGTTGACTGGGCTAGTCTAACTGGATATATGTCCATTTTCAGTAGAGGCTCGGGGAGAAAAGCTCCAAGCATAGGCAGTGACATGACATACATTATATGCAGTAGTAACATGATTTGCAGTACATTATTTAGATTATACATAAAAAAAAATTATACAGGGTTATACATAAAAAAAAAACTTATGCAGAGTCCTTTAGTAAAGCTTAGGCTAAGATCTCATACAGAAAACAAACATAATATAAAATTAGTTTTTTTGTTTTTTGTTTTTTTTTTTTGCCTGGTTTACAGATGTACAAACTTATGTTTACATCTAGTGTAGAGGATGACTAGCACTTTTAGAGTAAGTAAACGCTTATAGAGTTCTAAGAAGGAAATCTCGTTAAATACTATTTAGAGGTTAGCTTACTATACTGGTAGGCGTCAGACCGACAGAGCAGAGAAGTATAGGGAGAGCTGGATGGGGAATGAGATAGCAGTCCGGGTTAGAGCAGGGACATAGCCAGTGCATTTTAAGATATTCTTTAAGATATTTTTTGAAAAGCAGTGTGGAAGAAAGAGTTGGGAGTTCATTTGGAAGCTGGTTCCAGGTTTTTTCCCACTGTGTTAGTGAATAGTGAGTCTCCAGTCTTGCTGTTTGATTTAATAGTGGAAACTTGGAGCTTATTAGCTGAGCGTAGTGCTGCAAGATTTTTGTATGGGGTAATCAGATTAGTGAGGATTGGTGCATTCTTAGGGTGGTAAAGGATATTTTGGGTGATAATAAGTCGTTGACAAAGTAGTTGGTTCTGCAGTTCTAACCATCCCAGTTCTTTGAGGTTGTGGCAGTGGTGGGTTCTAAATGGGGCACCAGTGGCAAATCTGGCAATGTTGTTATAGCTGGTTGCGAATTTACTAAGGTTATTTTTAGATAGATTGGTATAAATGGCAGAGTGTCTTCTGTGTGGAGACATACATGAATGGGCGTACCTTCGTTGAAGGTTGTGCATCAAGGCTGGCAACTCAGCATGTAAAAATCTACTGCCAATCATTAGCGGACTGGAGTTCCGCTGTGGCGACCCCTAACTGGGAAAAGCCGAAAGACACAACAACATTAATATGATCATCATAGCTGAGGTTGTGGTCTATTGTAATTCCTAGGAGTTGGATTGTAGTATCTGGAGATATGCTAGTTCCATTGTTATAGGTTACTGTGAAGTGAATTTGTGGTGACTTTTGGGTAGGAGCAAAAAGCAATACTTTCATTTTTTTGGGGTTCAGGAGGAAGCAATGTTGCATGAACCAATTTTCAACAATGTTAAATACTGTCTGGGTGAGGGTCTGGAGTGAAGTTATGGGCTTAGCAGAACATATTAAAGTAGAATCATCTGCATATTGTATGCAGGTGGCTTGTGGAATTTTGGCATTTAGATCATTAATAAAAATTGAAAAGAGAAGAGGGCCTAAAATAGAGCCTTGAGGTTCTTCAGTGTTAACATGGAGGGGTGTAGATAGATTGTTATCCCAGAGCACTGCTTGCTGTCTGTTTTCTAAATAGGATTTAAACCAAAGTGATGCCTGCGGGACAAGTGCTAGGTCTTTTAGTATATCAATAAGTAGGTGATTTTTGTTTTACATTTATTTCATTGAATTGCACTTCCTGACCCTTATAGTTGTGCTATACAGCTAATCTACTACATTTTGCACTGTTAAAAAGCCTTTTTTACTGTTTCACAGCATTTGTATACTATTTTATACTGTTTTAACTGTATTTCCATTGCTAAGTAGTGTTTCATTACTGTAACTGCATTTTTACTGAATTACTTAACTGTAAACTGCTTTGCTCATACTGAGAGTTGTATTTTCTGTTAGTGAGTGCTCTAGTTGTGCTTTTCTATGCATTTTCTAAGAGTTTTCTATGTTCTAGTCAAGTAACATAGTCTGAATACAGATCTGCTGCATCCAGGTCTGGTTGTTTTGCTTGCTGAGTTTCCTGTAGCCATCTTTTGCTGGTAGAAGCCTGCCTTCTCTGTTAGTGAGAGTAACAGGGCTGCCTGACCTTCTCTAGCATGAGTGATTGGTTGAAAGTGCAGGGGCTAGCAGGACTGGGCAGTAATCTGAGCTTCTAGATTCTCCCATCTTTTCTGGTATTTAAATCATGTGTTTGCAGGGGGCTGTGCTTGTTTTTTATCAAGCTGAGGAGTGGTGATTCATCACTGTGACGTAGCAGAAATTCCCTGAGGCTCCAAGGGCAGAATAAGTGTTTTTTCTACATTTATTTCATTGACTTGCACTTCCTACTGCTTATAGTTGTGCTATACAGCTAATCTACTACATTTTGCACTGTTCTAAAGCTTTTTTACGGTTTCACTGCATTCTTGTACTGTTTTATACTGTTTTAACTATGTTTTCATTGCTAAGTAGTGTTTCATTATTGTAACTCAAATGCTATGGAACAGCTGGTCACCACTCCCACAAGAGGGGAAAACATATTGGACCTGATCATCACCAACATGGGGACTCTATGTTCCATACGAGAGGTATACCCCTCATTGGTAAGATCTGACCATAAATTAATCTCACTGGACATCCATATCCTGTTCCCACCCCCAGCCAAGGAAACCACGGTGAAGAACTTCTCAAAAGCAAACTTCACACTTCTCAAAACCGAGGTGGAATCCTTCAAAGCCCCCGGGCCAGTGGAAAATACGGCCCAAACCACAGAATCCTTTACAGACACATTTTATGGACACCTACAGGAATGCATGGATTGTGCTATCCCAAATAAAACCAAGACTCACTCCTCCAAAGGCAGGAGACCTGTCTGGTGGACCCCAGCCATAAATAAGCTATACAACAGAAGGAGGAAGCTACTACATGATAGAGCAAAATCCCAAAAAGGGAAGGCATCTCTGATCAGTACTAGCAAGAAACTAGGATCCCTCATAAAATCATCTAAGGCCAGCTTCGAAAGAAAAATTGCACAAGACGCTAAAGATAATCACAAGCCCTTCTTTAGTTATGTCAGGAACCTGGGTGGCAACTCCCAGATATGCCCTGAGTTAGTGCAAAATGACAAAAAATACACTGAACCCACAGACATTGCCAACATCCTGGCAGACAGGTTCAGTGCAAACCCCCCCCCTTCCACCCCAAAAGAGCAAATATCTATCCCAACAGAGTGTAGCCTCCCTGACATCACAGATGCACAGGTGAGAGCTGCCCTCTCTAAAGCAAAAAGCACAGCATCAATGGGACTGGACGGTGTCCTGGGCTGCGTCTTACACAAGCTCCAAGAAGAACTGAACCCTCACATAAATTCACTGTTCAATCTCAGCCTTACTACAGGATATGTACCCAAGGAATGGAGTACAGCAACAGTGGTCCCACTCCACAAAGGTGGTGCCACAACGGACCCCAGAAACTATCGCCCTATAAGCCTGACTAGCCTGGTCTGCAAAGCTATGGAGCGTATCATCATGGAACTCATAAACAAAGACATTGGGAACCTCCAAACACTGGATCCTACCCAATTTGGCTTTGTTAAGGGCAGATCTTGCCTCTTGAACCTAGTCGACTTCTTTGAAACAGTCACCAAGGCCATAGATGAAGGGAAGGTAGTCCACACAGCCTAGCTGGACCTCGCAAAAGCCTTTGACACAATACCCCACTCGAGCATCATAAATAAGCTCACCAGCTTAAATATCAACCCGTATGTCACAAGATGGTTTGCAAACTGGCTCAGGGATAGAACCCACATGGTCAGAATTGCAGGTGCCATGTCAGACTCCAAACCAGTTACAAGTGGGGTCCCACAAGGCTCAGTCCTAGAACCTCTCTTGTTCGGTATATATTTCTCTGAGGTACAGGCTAACACGGGAGGACTATGGCTGACCAAGTTCGCAGATGACTGCAAACTGGGTGCCATGATCAACTCACCAACTGACACAAGCATCCTCCAAAAGGGTCTCACAGAGATGGATAACTGGTGCCAGAGCCATGACCTGAAGCTAAATGCTAAAAAGTGCATAGTCATCCCCTTTGGGAAAAACAAAGTGCCCACAAATTACCACATAGGTGGTAATCCACTAAGTACAGAAGAAGTAATTAGGGATTTGGGGACCCACTACATTTTTACTGAATTACTTTAACTTGTAAACTGCTTTTGGCTCATACTACTGAGAGCTGTATTTTCTGTTCATGAGTGCTCTAGTTGTTGCTTTTCTATGCATTTTCTAAGAGTTTTCTATGTTCTAGTTAAGTAACATAGTCTGAATACAAGGATCTGATCCAGGTCTGGTTGTTTCATGCTTGCTGTAAGGTTTCCATCTTTTTGCTGGTAGAAGCCTGCCTTCTCTGAGTGAGTAACAGGGCCTGACCTTCTCAGCTATGAGTGATTGGTTGAAAGTCAGGGGGGCTAGCAGGACTGAGTAATCTGAGCTTCTAGATTCTCCATCTTTGTATTTAAATCATGTGCTTGCAGGGGCTGTTGCTTTGTTTTTATCAAGCTGAGGGAGTGGTGATTCATCACTGTGACGTAGTAGAAATTCCCTGAGGCTCCAAGGGCAGAATAAGTGTTTTTTCTACATTTATTTCATGCTTATAGTTGTGCTATACAGCTAATCTACTACATTTTGCACTGTTCTAAAGCTTTTTTATAGTTTCACTGCATTCTTGTACTGTTTTATACTGTTTTAACTATGTTTTCATTGCTAAGTAGTGTTTCATTATTGTAACTCAAATGCTATGGAACAGCTGGTCACCACTCCCACAAGAGGGGAAAACATATTGGACCTGATCATCACCAACATGGGGACTCTATGTTCCATACTGAGAGGTATACCCCTCATTGGTAAGATCTGACCATAAATGAATCTCACTGGACATCCATTTCCCACCCCAGCCAAGGAAACCCCACGGTGAAGAACTTCTCAAAAGCAAACTTCACACTTCTCAAAACCAGGTGGGAATCAAGCCCCGGGCCAGTGGAAAATACGGCCCAAACCACAGAATCCTTTACAGACACATTTTATGGACATCTACAGGAATGCATGGATCGGTGCTATCCCAAATAAAACCAAGACTCACTCCTCCAAGAGGCAGGAGACCTGTCTGAAGTGGACCCCAAGTTTCATAAATAAGCTATACAACAGAAGGAGGAAGCTACTACATGATAGAGCAAAATCCCAAAGGGAAGGCATCTCTGATCAGTGCTAGCAAGAAACTAGGATCCCTCATAAAATCATCTCCAAGGCCAGCTTCGAGAAAGAAAAATTGCACAAGGCGCTAAAGATAATCACAAGCCCTTCTTTAGTTATGTCAGGAACCTGGGTGGCAAATCTCCCAGATATGCTCTGGAGTTAGTGCAAAATGACTGAACCTGACAGACACTTGCCAACATCCTGGCAGACAAGTTCAGTGCAAACCCCCCTTCCACCCCAAAGAGCAAATATCTATCAACAGAGTGTAGCCTCTGACATCACAGATGCACAGGTGAGAGCTGCCCTCTCCAAAGCAAAAAACACAGCATCAATGGGACTGGGCGGTGTCCTGGGCTGCGTCTTACACAAGCTCCAAGAAGAACTGAACCCTCACAAAAGTCACTGTTCAATCTCAAAAGCGCCTTACTGGCTGGTGATATGTACCCAAGGAATGTGGAGTACAGCAACAGTGGTCCCACTCCACAAAGGTGGTGCCACAGGACCCCGAAACTATAGCCCTATAAGCCTGTAGCCTGGTGCCCCCTGCGTAAAAGCTAAGCCGATATCATCATGAACTCATAAACAAAGCACATTGGGAACCTCCAAACACTGGATCCTACCCAATTTTGGCTTTTGTTAGGAGGCAGATCTTGCCTCTTGAACCTGGTCGACTTCTTTGAAACAGTCACCAAGGCCATAGATGAAGGGAAGGTAGTCCACACACAGCCTAGCTGGACCTCGCTTAAAGCCTTTGACACAATACCCCACTCGAGCATCATAAATAAGCTCACCAGCTTAAATATCAACCCCGTATGTCACAAGATGGTTTTGCAAACTGGCTCAGGGATAGAACCCACATGGTAAGAATTGCAGGTGCCATGTCAGACTCCAAACCAGTTACAAGTGGGGTCCCACAAGGCTCCAGTCCTAGAACCTCTCTTGTTGGGTATATATGTTCTCTGAGGTACAGGCTAACTGGGAGGACTATGGCTGACCAAGTTCGCAGATGACTGCAAACTGGGTGCCATGATCAACTCACCAACTGACACAAGCATCCTCCAAAAGGGTCTCACAGAGATGGATAACTGGTGCCAGAGCCATGACCTGAAGCTAAATGCTAAAAAGTGCATAGTCATCCCCTTTGGGAAAAACAAAGTGCCCACAAATTACCACATAGGTGGTAATCCACTAAGTACAGAAGAAGTAATTAGGGATTTGGGGACCCAAGTAGATAGCAATCTCTCCTTTGACAATCACGTTGCCAAAGTGGTTCGAAAGACCTTCTATATAGCCCACCTTATCACGAAAGGGTTCACATCTAGATCAAGAGAGGTCATTGTGCCCCTCTACTCATCACTCACCAGGCCCATAATTGAATACAATGCCCCATTTGGGATGTACCTTACCCGACACCTGCAGCAACTGGAAAGACCTCAAAAGTACCTCACCAAGAGGATCAAGGGACTCAAACAGATGCCCTACGCCAGTTAGGTTAAAAGAAACTCCAGCTCTACTCAGTTGCTTACACGCCTACTCAGAGGCGATCTGTGCCTGACATTATAAAGCCATGTTCAACCCAGAATTAATGGACATGCTCCACCTCAGGAAATCCAAATCCCTTAGAGCTACATGCTCCAGGGACTTAAACCTCAGCACAGAAATAAATAGGACATGCTGGAGGGACAGATTCATATCCCAGAGGCTCCCCTCACTCTGGAACAAAATCCCAATCCATGTTTGGCAGAGCCCCTCAATGACCCTCTTCAAGAGAAATCTTGACGAGTGGATGGGAGATCATAGGTTTACCCCTGGGATCTCTTCTGTGTCCCTACTAGACAGAGGCACAGTAAACTAACATTAAAAGGGCTATCTTCTGTGACCTACTCTACAGAGGCACAGTCAACTAATCTAAAAGGGTGGCGAAAGCCAGACACACACTGGCTAGGCTTATAAATGCCCCAGGGCAGATAGCCTAGTATCAACCTATGAACTGCATATTTACTGAATTATGTAACTGCAAACTGCTTTGTTCATACTGAGAGTTGTATTTTTTGTTTGTGAGTGCTCTATCTGTGCTTTTCTGTGCATTTTCTGAGAATTTTCTGTGTTCTAGTCAAGCAGCATAGTCTGCATACAGGTTTGCTGCATCCAGGTCTGGTTGTTTTGCTGAGTTTCTTGTAGCTATCATTTGCTGATTGTAGCCTGCCTTCTCTATTAGTGAGAGTAACAGGGCTGCCTGACCTTATCTAGCATGAGTGCTTGGTTGAAAGTGCAGGAGCTAGCAGGATTTGGTAGTAATCTGAGCTTCGAGATTCTCCCATCTTTTCTGGTATTTAAACCCTGTGTTTGTGCGGAGCTGCTCTTGTTTGCTGAGCAATGCCGCTGTGCTGATTTATCCCATTGCAAGGTATTCCGGCTTCAAATTTACCCTTACTAGCACTAGCTTGATCCTTTATAGCCTCTCTACAAACACAATCTACTAGTACCTATCTCAGGTCTTTCCACCTTCACCCCCCTTAACTCATCCCCCTCAGTGATTCTGACAAATATGGATGGACAGTTTCCTACAGTATTTCCTGCCAATCTAGTTGACATGGGCATCCTGAGACAGTGTAACAACTGTCTCATGTACACGGACAACCCTCTCTTACTATCAGCTAGGAAGACAATTTGTGAGAGATGCAATTACATTAGTCTACCTGGCACTGTGAAGGTTGTCTGCACAAACACCACACCTTAGACATCACCCACACCAACAAAACACACATACGCTGAGGTTCTTAATAAAAACATGCCTAAACAATAGAGACCTCCAAGACAAAAACACATGCAAACTCCACAACCTACCACACCACACATCACACATAGTCCACATCCCTGTGTCTCACAGCCATTAAGGCTTAACCATAAACTCAATATATTAATCATAGGAGACACCAATGTGAGACACACAGATGTGCCCCTCACCATGCTGGATAAGGAAAAAGTCACGGTAAGTTGCTTGTCAGGTGCTAGAATCTGCCCTATCACACATGCACACTTGTCTCACAACAACAGGTACTGTTATGACTCTGCCATAGTCCATGTTGGTGTGAATGACTTGAGACGTACCTCTCTGGACTATATGAAGAGCTGTATGTTCAAGCTCACTGAATATGTGTTCCAAACAGGTATGTCACTAGCCTTTAGCAGTATTCTACTGTCACCCAGAATGATGCCTCAATATAAACAAAAAATTATTGACTTTAACAGCTGGCTTAGTTTCTGGTATCATTCTAAAGGGATTCAGTACATGTCGGCCTGGGAAGACATGAATGACAGACCACGATGCTTTGCCAGAGATGGCCTGCATCTGCCTCCCTTGGGCTTCAGCCTTCTGGCAAAGACTCTTGCCTTCCCAATAGTGCCTTTTTTAGGCAATGTCCTAATAAATGCGTCAATGAATTCTGAGCACCAAAAGTGTTTTGTACATGGCTTTTTGTATCCCCTCCTCAATACTCTGTGTAATATATTATTTAACTCCCCTATCTTCATTAGCACTCTTCAAGAAAAATCTTGATGACTGGATGGGAAATAGGAAATAAACCCTGAGGATCACTTCTGTATCTCTGCTTACGTAGGCCCTTGAGCCGATAGCCTAGTACCTACCTATGAACCTATGCTTGTATGTATGAGAGAGCGATCGGTGAATGAATGAATGCAGAGTGTTTGTATGAATGTAGAAGTGCCTGTGTGTGTGTATATGAGAGAGTGAATGGTGAATGAATGAATGCAGAGTGTTTCTATGCATGTAGAAGTGCCTGCTTGTATGTATGATAGAGCGATCAGTGAATGAATGAATGCAGAGTATTTGTATGAATGTAGGAGTCCTTGCATGTGTGTATCTGACCTGTGTGCTGTGATGCTGTATGCTCTTTTAATGCCTGTTTTTTCATGTCAGTAACACACTTCTGACATTATTATATATTTCAATTCTTGTTACCAACTGCATTAATTTTGTGGATGACTATATCCCACACGCAGTCTCAGGGATTCTGATGAAAACCCAGTCTCTCCAGCAAGTGTTGTCAAGTTGTGCCTTCTTCACTCTGCAGAGGCCATAAAGACAGCTATGATATGAGGAAAGATTAGATGTAAACCATGTGCCAAGTAATATCTCATTTTGAAGACAGTATTGCTGGTTCTAATACGGTAAAAGAATTGTGCCAGTATGTTTGACACATGTGCAGATATCAAAGTTTGTGTGAGACTTATGGTTATGGAAATTATGATTTTTTTCATATTTTGGTAAATAACTGCAAGGGAGCATCTGAATGTGCCAAGTAATATCTCATTTTGAAGACAGTATTGCTGGTTCTAATATGGTAAAAGAATTGTGCCAGTATGTTTGACACATGTGCAGATATCAAAGTTTGTTTTGGACTTAGGTTATTAAAATTATGATTTTTTTTCATATTTTGGTAAATAACTTTACAAGGGAGCATCTGAATGTGCTAAGTAATACCTCATTTTGAAAAGATTATTTATAGTTCTAACATGGTAAAAGAATGGTACCTGTATGTTGTACTCATAGGCAGATATCAAAGTTTGTTTCCGACTTAGGTTATGGAAATTATGATTTTTTTCATATTTTAGTAAATAACTTTGCAAGGGAGCACCGCATTGTGTGAAGTAATACATAATTTTGAAGACAGTGTTACTCCTTGCGACATGGTAAAAGAACTGTGTCTAGGCACTGTACACACGTACCAATATCACAGTTTGTTTAGTCTTGTACGAATATGAAAATTATACATTTACAATACTTTTCATTATTATGCCCATATCTTTGCGAGGGAGCATGGTGATCACACAAATGATGCGTCATTTTGAAGCTGACATTCAGATGCACAACTTTTACGCTAATATGTAGGCTCTGTCTGTTACAGGTGATGAGATATTATGCTTTGTTTATTTATCAATTATGAGAAATAATATACTAATCATATTTCTGTGAATATCTCATGAAAGGAGCGTCAGACAGTTATGGTTAAAGTATCATTTTAAAGCTGACATTCATACTAACAAATTAAATTCAAATTGTATGGGTCTGCATGGTACATAGACCAAGATATTGTGCTTTGCTTTTCCAAAAAGTTAAAAATATTGCACAATATCAGCATTCCTTGCCAAATATTTAATTATGACTTTGATATGCACTATCAACATTTACAGTGTTGGAAAGGTCAGTGTCTGCTGAACAACTTTCACGTTTACATTTTTAGTGTAGCTCTTATAGTTACAGAGTTATGAGCATTTGTTTTCTGTATAGTATTACAAATGGATTTTCTGAAAATGAGCTCAGGCTGCACTGTTGTTCCTATGGTGGAATTAAGCAGGCAGCTTTTCTGGAAAACTGCTCTGGAGTGAATGAGATAGCCTCTCTACAAACACAATCTACTAGTACCTATCTCAGGTCTTTCCACCTTCACCCCCCTTAACTCATCCCCCTCAGTGATTCTGACAAATATGGATGGACAGTTTCCTACAGTTTTTCCTGCCAATCTAGTTGACATGGGCATCCTGAGACAGTGTAGCAACTGTCTCATGTACATGGACAACCCTCTCTTACTACCAGCTAGGAAGACAATTTGTGAGAGATGCAATTACATTAGTCTACCTGGCACTGTGAAGGTTGTCTGCACAAACACCACACCTTAGACATCACCCACACCAACAAAACACACATACGCTGAGGTTCTTAATAAAAACATGCCTAAACAATAGAGACCTCCAAGACAAAAACACATGCAAACTCCACAACCTACCACACCACACATCACACATAGTCCACATCCCTGTGTCTCACAGCCATTAAGGCTTAACCATAAACTCAATATATTAATCATAGGAGACACCAATGTGAGACACACAGATGTGCCCCTCACCATGCTGGATAAGGAAAAAGTCACGGTAAGTTGCTTATCAGGTGCTAGAATCTGCCATATCACACATGCACTCTTGTCTCACAACAACAGGTACTGTTATGACTCTGCCATAGTCCATGTTGGTGTGAATGACTTGAGACGTACCTCTCTGGACTATATGAAGAGCGGCATATTCAAGTTCACTGAATATGTGTTCCAAACAGGTATGTCACTAGCCTTTAGCAGCATTCTACTGTCACCCAGAATGATGCCTCAATATAAACAAAAAATTATTGACTTTAACAGCTGGCTTAGTTTCTGGTATCATTCTAAAGGGATCCAGTGCATGTCGGCCTGGGAAGACATGAATGACAGACAACGATGCTTTGCCAGAGATGGCCTGCATCCGCCTCCCTTGGGCTTCAGCCTTCTGGCAAAGACTCTTGCCTTCCCAATAGTGCCTTTTTTAGGCAATGTCTTAAGGTCAAAACTACCAACATTTGAATCTCATCTGAATGCAATTTAAAGGTCATGCTGCTGAACGCTAGGAGTCGCAAAAAGAAACTGCACTCATTGCAAGCATTCTTAACTCTGGAAGATGCTGACATTTGTACAGTCACAGAAACCTGGTTCAAAGCTGCAGAGAGCACCCCAGCCATACCTGGTTAGTCATCTTATCATACATGCAGACCCCAAACTGAGGGAAACAAAGCCAAAGGAGGTGGTGTTTAAATATATATTAGAGATATACACAACTCCAGACTACTCAAACAGTATGACACACAGGAGGCACTCCAGGTGCAGTTAATGGTTGATAAGACTCCTCTTCAAATCATAGTTAGCTATGGGCCCCCAAATTTGACTCAAGATGTCCATGGCGCCTATCTGGACTTCCTCAAATCTATTAAGATTCAACCCTATAGCCTGATCCTGGATGATTTTAACTACCCAACCATTGACTGGAAGAACTACTCGAGCCAGAACACAAATGCTCAAAGATTCCTTGACTTTGCCAGTGTCTTGGACCAGCTAGTTGACACCCCTTCAAGATGTGACAACATCTTGGCCTTGGTACTAGCCAACACAGGAAACCACTGCAACATCCCTGCAGTGTCATCAGCTAGGGTTAAACAAAAAACTTCTCCAAAGCTGATTACAACCTCCTGTGGGAAGGTCTAAACAGTTTCACAGCCCCCTCCCCAACAGTAGGAACTGGCACTAAAGTCCAAACCTACACTTTTATATAAATTCATGGATTCAGCAATACCTGACAGGGCAAAATCCTTCTTCTCAAGGAAGAGAAAACCGGTCTGGTGGAGATTGGCTATAAATAAACTCTACAACAAAAGGAAAAAAATTGCTGTCCAGGATCAAGAAGGAACAGGTGCCAAATTGGAAGCAATATCTCCTTGGCCTAAACAGACAAATAAGGGCATTAGTGAAGTCCTCCAGAGCTAGCTTTGACTCCAAACTGGCCACATCTACTAAAGGCAACCATAAGGCCTTCTTCACATACATCTGCAATCTAAGGTAAAACACCCAAATCTGCTCAGAACTGATGGTAAAGGACACTATGTACACAAATGCCATGGATATAGCCAACCTGCTGGCAGACAGGTTCAGTGAAAATGTCACCCATCTGCCCCCCCCATCAGTAATCCAGGATATCCCCAACACCAGCCCTCACCCTTTATCTCTAGGGAACAAGCCATTACTGCCCACTCAAAGGCTAAAAACACAGCTTCCATGGGACCTGATAACATCCCACGCTGCGTCCTGCATCAACACAGGCAGGAACTCACAGCACCATTAGGCACACTATTCAACATAAGCCTGAGTACCGGTTTCATCCCAGCTAAGTGGAAGATGGCCATTGTCATCTCTCTGCACAAAGGTGGAGCATCCACTGATCCAGGCAATTATAGACCCATCAGCCTAACTAGCCTGATTTTCAAGGCTATAGAATGCGTTATCATGGACCACATTAACAAGGACATTGGCAATCTCCAAATGCTTGATACCACACAGTTTGGTTTTGTCATGAGCATGCCAGTTAAATATGGTATATTTCTTTGAATCAGTCACCAAAGCCATGAACGAGGGGAAGATGGTGTACGCAGCATACCCTGACCTGGCCATGGCCCTTGACACTATTCCCAACTCGGGCATAATAAATAAGCTATCTCAGCTTGGTTTAAATCCATATGTGACCTGATGGGCAGTTAATTGGCTCACTGATAGAACTCACTCAATCAAAATATGGGAAGCTACCTCAAGTAGTACACTTGTAACGAGCAGAATACCCCAGGGATTGGTCTTGGGGCCCCTGTTGTTTGGGATATACTTCTCTGAGGTGCAAGCAAAAACCAGAGTTCTATGGCTGACCAAGTTTGCAGATGACTGCAAGCTGGGCACTGTCATCAACTCCCCTAGTGATGGAGACATACTGCAAGAGGGTCTCACCTAGACAAATGGCTGGTGCCAGAAACACGGCCTCAAACTAAAGGCATCATTATCCCCCTTGAGGAGAGTGACATCTCCACAAATTATCACATTAATAACAATGTCCTAAGCAGGCAAACAGTTGTGAGGGACCTGAGCACCCAAGTTGACAGCAATCTAACTTTTGACCACCATGTTGCCTCCATTGTATGGAGAGCTTTCTACATGGCTCACCTCATTAGTAAGGGTATTTCATCCAGGAACAAAGAAATAATAACTTCCCTGTATTCTTCTCTTATCAGGCCCATCATCGAGTATAACACCCATTTTGACATGTACCTCATGAAGCACATTCAGCAACTGGAGACACCACAGAGGTTCCTGACCAGGAGAATCCAGGGCTTCAAAAATCCATCCTACAAGGATAGGCTAAAAGTCCTGTCCCTCTACTCAGTCTTATACAGACTCTTCAAAGGTGATCTATGTCTGGCATACAGAGCAATCTCTGACCTCACCTTGATGAAATTGCTGCATATCCACAAGCCAAACTCCACTCATGTGACCCACACACAAAAGCTCAACTTGGTCTGCAACATCAATAGGACTTGCTGGCAGGACAAATTTGTCTCCCAGAGACTCCTCCATCTGTGGAATAGACTCCCTCTCCACATCAAGCAGAGTACTTTATTATCTCTCTTTAACAGTAACCTGGATGACTGGATGGGAAATAGAAAATACACCCCTGGTATTCTACCTGTGTCCCCACTGGACAGAGCCACCAGGTGCTGATTTGTGGGAACATGGGCTAATTTATTGGCTAGGCTTATAAGGGCCTCAGGGCCAGTAGCCTAGTAACTTGCTATGATCCTATGATGCTATGGCTGTACAAGAAAAAAATGGAAAGAATGGACTTTGGTTGACTTTGTTAAACTTGTGGGAGACTGAAAGGCTTTTACCCCACTTCATGTCATTATTGTTTGGAATGACACTAAGGGAAAGGAAGAGGTAGGAAAAGGTAACTTAAGTAAAATAATTTATGTTCTTAATATTTCTACAAAACTTTTTCTGATATAAATTACATGTTGTGCTGTAAAGTATTTTCAGATATTGCTGTATGTGATAAATATGCTAAAGTAAACAGATATCTTTTTCTTCTTTTTGTAATATTTAAAGTGCAGACATTGTGATGCAAAAAGAGGAAACAAAGGCTGGACGAAAGCCTGTTTAAGTTAATACTCTGTAATTCTGGGTTGTTGACATGGGGGTTGGGGTGTATAGGTAGAGCTTATATATTTTCTACAAAAACAGCAATACAATAGCACACTGAAGTCCAGTCACGAAAAAAAACAGCCACATAATATATGTTTTCTCTTACTTTTGCAAAGGTGACTATTTAGATTAAGATCCTTGGCTTAATCTAATAAGTTTTAAGTGGAAGTAAATACATAACAGAACACTAAAAACTAATGATATTGTCTCCTTTAGCAATAAATGTTCAGCATGTCTTTAGAAACCTGCAGCTGAGATCTACATTTTTTTCTTATTTTCCATGGAGATAACCCTTTTTATAGGGCAATAAAAAGACAGATTACTGGTTTCTTTGAGGCCAAAAGTTAGTTAATGTTTTCTTGTAACCATGCAAGTTGTCTGTCACATCTGGGAGGGGAATAAATATAAAACAAGAACAGATGGCAATTGGTGTAAGAAGGAGCATAGGCAGTAACATCAGCTTTAGCATGGATAACCTTAACTTTAGGTCAGATAATGACTATGTGTGCAGTTGTCTATTTGGGCAATTTTCCTTTTAAAGTTTATTATTTGAAGAAGGATTTTCATTAAAACAAAATATCTTGTAAAAAGTGACATAAGTTCAAATGGAGAGGACAAGACACAACTGTATAAAAGATCAACATGCCAAACATTAGTGGGTGCATATATCTCTAAAATATAGATCTAAAAAAAGCTGTCATACGTAATAGGTGGGAATAATAACTTATTGTCATAATGGCAACACTTTCCATATTATCTTGGAATGTGAATGGTCTCACAGGTATAGACCAAAAGGAAAGAGTACTAAATCGTATTAAGAAATGCAGATTGCAAATACCAATGCTACAGGAGACACATTTGTCAAGAACTCAGCACTGGAATTTGATAAAGAAGGGATTTCAGGATGAATATTCAGTATTAGGGACAAAGGAAAGGATGGATTACTTATTTTAACTGCTAGAGGAGCTTCAATAGTAGTAGAAGAGTGATAAAAACATAATAATGGTAGATTTGTGGTTGTAAGAGACTACTGACAATGCAGGAGGATTACACTGGCATGTATTTATATTCCCCTTAAAGCTGCTATTATGGAGATAAAAAATGGGAAAAATTATATTCCACTTAGTACTATTATGGTGATTAAAAAATGGGAAGATAATCAGCTTTCAAGGAAGAATATTACTTGTAGGTAGGGAACAGAATTTGGTATGGAACATCTGGAGGACTTAGAAGGAAAATATAAGAAAAGAAGGTAGATTTCTGAAAAAGTTTCTGAAAATATTTGGTATAGAAGGAATGAATTCAGTAGTAGGAACCCAAAAGCATTTACATATTATTCCCCAAGGTACAGTAACTGGGTTAGACTAGATAGAAATTATATTTCAAAAGAAAATATGTATTTAATGGAAAGCTTTGGCACACATCCAATAACTATTTCAGATCATGTGCCAATAATAACTAAGATAAAAAAGAGGGTAATGAAGTAAAAATGAGATAGATTTATGTGGATGGGGAGTCAGTTCCATAGCAGTGGTATCCTCTACCAAATATATCTGTCACTCCAAACTGTTCTGTTGATGTTGCAGAAGTGGTTTAGATCCTTAGACTGAGTAGTTCTGATACAATTTGACTTGCTGATGTGCAGTAAATCCATCAGTAATGCATCAGAGGATGCCTTGTATACTAGATACAAGTCACCTTTTAGCAATCTATAGGATACTGTGTATAGTAACAGGGCTTTGAGTCAGTCCCTGTAGGACATGTTGTTTAGGCTTTGTATCATTTTAGTAAGGTATCTCTGGGAGTTTTCTAGTTGTTGTTTGTGTCTCGACAGATACATGTGAAAGGGGGGCATTATATTCAATGCCTGGCTTAATGAGGGTTGAGTAAAGGGGATAATGACATCCCCATATCTAAACACAACCCCTTTGTTTATAAGCTAGGCAATATAGAAGGAATTTCTTAAAACAATCATCTAACATGTTGGTCAAAAGTTAGGTCTGTATCCACATAAGTTCCCAAATCCCAAAAAACTGGATCAGCTCTTAGGGATGTATTATCAATGTAGTAGTCCCCCTGGGGTAGATGACTTCACAAAGGATACTGTAATGCATTTTTTGGCATTTAGTTTCAGACCATGATTTGACACCAGTTACCTGTTTGAGACAATCCTTCCTGTAGGATGCCTAAGTCATTTGGGGATTCAATTACTGCTCCTAGCTTGCAGTCATCTGCAAATTTAGTCATCCAGAGCCCTTTGCACTGGGTTTTACTTCAGAAAAGTAGATGTCAAACAGGACAGGTCCCAGCACAGCTCCAAGGGGACTCCACTGATTTTTGATCATTTGCATCCTATCCATGAGTCAGTTGGCAATCCATTTGGTGACATGGGGCTTTACTCCCAGTTTGTTTATGCCTGAGTGGGGGAATTGCATCAAACTCTTTGGCCAGGTTGAGGTATGCAATGCGTGCCACTTTGTTGCCTTCATCCATTGCTTTGGTGACCTTTTCAAAACAATGCAACAGGTGGAATAAGCCTAACCTGTCCTTAATAAATCCAAATTGAGAAGAGGCTAGTGTTTGTAGGTTCCCTATGTCCTGATTGACTAATTCCATGATAAGTCTTTCCATGGCTTTGCATACAAGGGTGGTCAGACTTATGGGCCTGTAATTGCCCAGGTCTGCGAAGGGTCTTACCTTATTCAAGGGTGTGATTGTAGCTGTTTTCCATTCATTTTCTACAATACCTGTAGGGAGGCTAAGACTGAACAGTGTTGTTAGGGGCATGGCTAAATCATGCTTCATGTTATTTAAGATGCATCCAGGGATATTGTAACATGCTATTGATGCAGTATTTTTAGCTTTTTATGGCACTTTTAGGAATTGGTGTTGTGTGATAGCTGGCGGTAAGCTAGTTTCAGATGTATCTTGAAAGACAGAAGCAGAAGAGAGAGGGTTAAAGTTTGAGATAATTTTATTAGCCAGTTGGTTAGCTATATCTTCAGCCGCAGTGTAGGTAACATGTTTCACAACCAGCTCAGTGCACTGCTGCATTCTGCTTTTGAGACTATGAATATAATTAAAAATACCTTGTGATTGTCTTCAAATTGTGTAGCTATTGTAGTCTCAAACTTGGCTTTGGTGGATTTTATTAAGCTCCCAGGTTTAGTTCAGTGACACGGGCTTTAACAGTCTGAGAATTACTCTTCTTACTTTTGGTCAAAATTCTTTTCCTTCTATTATAAAGCTTGTTGATATTATGGTTCCACCATGGGTATTTGTTTCCTGGGTTTGCCTGGCTCTTGTTCCTATGGGTTATACATGCTGATATTGTGGAGTGGTGTACATTTCTACATTCTCTGTGAAGTTAACTGGGTTTGGTGGGGATTTGAAACTAGTCAATGTATGGCTTGGGACTAGGTAGTGTTTGTCTTAAAGAAATTTCTAAAGGTACCTTTTGTGGAAGGGATCTCTGGTTTCAGTTTTATTTTGAAGGAGACTGCTTTATGGTTCAGACCTAACAAGTGATGAGGATACACAAGATATGGTGCAAGATACTCCCATATTAGTAAGGACAAGATACAAGGTATTATTTCCCCTAGTGGGTACTCTGACTAATTGTTCTAGGTCATTTGTATTGACAAAGTCCAGAATGTCTGTATTTGTACTAGCGTAGTGTAGGTTCCCCAGTCTATAGTTGGATAGTTTATATCACCTAGGAAAATGGTATTGGATTTAATATTGAGTGATTCTATTTCCTGTAGATAGGCACTGTGGCTTTCTTTTGTCACAGAAGAAGTTCTATAGCTAGTTAATATATGCTATGGGACCTTTCTGATGGTTATTTGGATATGAAGAAGTTCTAGTGCAGCATGCTGCTTCACCAGCCTTGATGTGAGTCTCTTCTGAATGTAGACTGATACACCTGCAACATTTCCCCTCCTGTGTAGTAGCTGTTCTGAAGATGTGGAAGTTATTATAGCCTTGTACAGCTGGAGTGCTCTTCACTATTTTAAACAATGTCACAGACACTATGCAGACATCAATGTTCTAAAGGGTAAGAAGGGCTTGTAGAGAGTAGAGTTTCTTGTTTAGGCTCCTTGCATTGGTCAGTAACACCTTTATATTTGTAGAATAGCAGGTGTGTTGTACCTTTAAGAAGCATTTCCAAAGTCAGTGTGTGCATATAAATACAAGCACGTGTTAGCTTCAGTGCCATTTTGAAGGTGCAGCCAGAATGTTAACATCCATGTGTATGATAGCTTATTTGTTTATAAGTTAAACTTATTTAACCTCATTTATGATGTGTTTGCATACAATAAAGCTGCTTGAACAAGAACCCATGATGCTCGCCTGTTTTTTTCTGACCTGGCAAGTGACAATATCTTCCTTCAATTGTTTTGTTATGGTGGTAGGTTTATCAGGTTGGCATTGATTGCCTAAGAATGGCACAATGGGGTGGACAATGTCTTTGCCAATAAGTGAAACCCTAGAGAAGAGAGACAAGTCATCCTTGATGAAGCATTGTGGTCTGTTGAGCATATCTTCCCAGACTGACAAGTATTTGACTCCTTTTGAATGACACCAAAAAGTAAGCCAATTATTTAAGTCAATAATTTTTTGCTCATACGTGGCATCATCCTTGGAGAAGGTAGAATGTAACTCAATACTAGGCTTTTTTGCTCATATGTGGCATCATCCTTGGAGAAGGTGGAATGTTGCTCCATCATGTCTCTCTTCATGTAATCCAGGAAGGTACACCCCAAGTCATTGACACCAGCATTAACTATGACAGAGTCATACTGGTACTTGTTCAAGAACTTGAGTGCATGCATGATTTGACAGATCCTGGTACCAGACAAGCATCTAAATGTCACACTTTCCTTGCTCAGCCTGGTAAGAGACACATCTGTATGTCTTACAATGGAATCACCTAAAACAAGAATGTTTGGCTTGGTCAATTCCTGCCTCTCGGACCCAGCATCTATGACTTTGGGACTCTTTGTGCTATGTGAGGAAGTAGGCTTAAGAAGCTAAGTGGACTTTGTTCCTTTGTTGTGTTTTGGAGGTCTTTGAGGTTTAGGCAAGTTAATCCTTAGAACCTCAGCACATGATGAATTATGTCAATTGTGATGGCCTTGGAGAGGTATGATGTGTGGTGCACTGCTGACAGTTTTGGTGTCTGAGTTTACTGTGTGTGAGATTTTTGCCTTCAATGACATCATGTACATCTCTCACATACTGTGTTATGCTTCTTGATAAACAGATGGTCATCGGACAGCAACAGATAATTCTTGCACGGTCTCAAAATACCCATCTCAATCAGGCTGGCTAGAGAAGTTTAGGGAAGTGCTGGTCCTTGATACCAACAGGAAAGACTCTGGAGGCATGGGTAACTATAACTGCTTGGAGTTCAGTTTTAGAATAATGTTTGGGTCGACTTGCTACTGAGTATTTAAATTTCAATACAGAACAACTAGCCTGGAAACCTTCTGCCACAAGCAAGAGCCAGTAAACTAATAATAGCAAAAAAAAAAAATCACTAATTTAATATTAAAATAAGTGCAAGCAGTAATCAGTATAGTCAGTATTAAGTTATTTTAGCCTGTTGAGTAGTTTAATGGGAGAGACTTCACAAAATGATACATGTGCTTATTAAGCAATCAGACCCTAAGCTCTGAGATGACTGGTCTGGAACTGCCCCTGTGCAAGAACAAGTCCTGAACTAGCCTGACATACACTCAATACAAAAGAATGAAACCAAGGTGTAATAACAACAGTTAGACCACTTAAAACAGCAAAAATGCAGTGCAACTATGTACCAGAATCACTAATAAAGGCTTAAAGACTTTAGCTAAAAAAGATACAGACTGTTAAAATGAATTTAAAATCAGATCAACAAATGAAAACACTGACCTGTCTTTCTCTCTTGTGGAACAATTATTAAGTTCTTCAGAAGGTATCATTAATGAGTGGGATAAAATAAAAGTGGAGTTTAAAAATAGGGTATAAATGAAAGAAAAAGCAATAAGGTTAAGAAGTAATAAGAATTAATTAGAGGAGCTGACAAAGGTTAAAGTATTGCAGAATAAGGGAAATCTCACTGAACTAGATGGGATGCAACTGCCCAGTGCTAAAGAGAAAATAAGGGAGTGCTTGGAAATTATGCATGAATTTAGAAAGACTTCTGTTAAGCAACTGTTTTTTGATAATAACTCCAGAGTATAAAAACTTTTAGCACAACTTAGGCAACAGAAAGTAGAAAGGGTTGTTGCTAAACTTAGTGAGCCTACAAAAAGATAAATAACCTGAGATCCTGTAGAGGGATCAGAGATACTTCAGCAATTTTATGAAAAGTTGTAATAAAGCAGAGAAATGTGGACACCAAGAAAAAGCCCAAAAAATATTTATGGAAAACTTAAATGTGTCAAGGTTATAGGTAGATGATAGTTAAGATAGCAGGAGATAAGGTAAAAATTGTTTTATATATATATATATATATATATATATATATATATATATATATATATATATATATATATATATATATATATATATATATAATCTCCAGTCTCCAGGAATAGATGGCATTCTGGTAGAAGTTTGGAAGCTGTGGGGGGGGGGATAAAAATCTGAAAGGGCTTATTTAACAGTATTTTAAAAGGTGAGGAAGCACCAACATCCTAAAAAAATACCTAAAGACAGTAAAGATCAGTCAGACCCAGCTTCATATATGCTTATTTCAATTTTAAGCCATGGTTTTATATCTATAATGGTTAAAGGAATGACAAACCTGTTGCTAAAATTGAAAGATATGGATCAATGTGGTTTTGTGGACAGGAGGCAGACATTTTACAACATTAACAGAACAATGATGATCCAGATGGAAGCAGAATGTAAGAAAATACCACTGTTGCTGGTGGATCTTGATGTAGAAGAAAGCATTTCACAGAATAATGAAAAATTTTATGAGTAAGACAACTGAAGCATTTGAATTCCCTAATACAATGAAAAGGTTAATTAGGAGGATATATGAGGGACTGGAGAAAAAAATCAAAGTGGAGGTATTCCCTCTGATAAGTTGTGTCTGAAGAGAGGATCCTGGCAGGGGTGTTATCTTTCCCCCTTGTTATTTGCATTAGATTTAGAACCATTATCAAAGAAAAGAAAGGACTCAACAGCTCAAGGATATAATTGATGTGATATTCAAGAAAAGTTGGCTTTATTTGCAGACAGTATTATTTTTCTACCTGATAAAATAGAAAAGGACATTTCAGTGTTGTGGAACATTCTGAGACAATTTCAATGTTTTTTGGGATATAACATTTGTGAAGATAAAACAAAGGGTATAGCTGTAAACCATGTACCCACACACAAATTTATTCAGCAATTCCCATATTTATGTGGACATGATAAAATGAAGTATTTAGAAGTATGGGTTAAAAAGGATTCTGTTAGAACAGCTACGTATATGTGGGAGGAGACTAAACAAAAGAAAAAACAAAAACTGAGAAGCTGGAAGCTGTTGTCTGTAGATATGGATAGCAAGATACAAGTAGTAAAATGTTTTATTTCCTTTAATTTTATACACAGGTTATGTATATTCTTATCAACCAGAGGAGACATTGTGGATAGTAATTAATAAAGGGTTGGAGGACCTTATCTGGGAAGGAAAGAGGGCAAATAACCTGGATAAGTTGATCCTTCCACTAGAGCAAGGTGGATTAGGATCAACATATTTGAAGAGATATCTCAGAACTTCACAGTTAAAGCTCTTAGACATAATATGAGCAGAAAGTTGCAATGTAAAATGGAAAGAGGTGATGCCAAAACAGGGGGCAATTCAAGAAATAAAGAGAGACTGGGATTTTGGATGAAGATCCTTAAAGAGAATAACAGCGTTCACACAGAATATTGCATTCATAAAGTAGCAACAAGTATTCTAAGAACGTAGCCAACACGGAAATGAAGAAAGGAGATTCTGCCAATAGAGATGACTGCAATTAGGGATATAGAGAATAGGAAAATGGGGGGCTGGAATTTACTGGAGGAAACTGGCAAAGGAACTAAAGTACTAGGAACAAATAATTAGAGAGGAAAAGATAATAAAATGGGAAGACCCCAAGAAGACATTTGGACTTCAGGCTAGAGACAGCCTTCCCTATCAGGGACTGATATCAGAGTATTGTCAAAGAGAAAACGATAGGGGAATCCTAAGTGAAAGACCTGCACTAGTACAGTTTTTAGCTGAATTAGAACAGAAGCTGCTGTTAAAAAAAGGAAAATTAGTAGGGCATATAAAAGACAGCACAAGACCTATAGGAATCAATCAGAGGATGTTAGAAAAGATCGAGAAGAGAGATTAGATAAGCAATTTACAAAGAAACAATGAGGGCATATGTATGGCTCCGAAATATGCAACAAAGATTTAAGATTTTTCCTGGAATTGTTTGCATAGGTATTTTTATACCTCAAACAGATTCCAAGGAATTTATCCTCAGATATATGGCAAATGTTAGAGGTGTGATGGGAAAGAAACAGGTAACTGGGAACATATGTTTTGTGAGTGTAATGAGTTGGCAAACTTTAAAAGTTCCCTACAGAGTACTCTGTCAAAAATACTGGGCAAGCAAATGGGTGTAACTAAGGAAATTATTTTTTGATCTGGGATACATGATCTGAATTGTCTACACACAGTAAGACCTTATTGATTTTATTTTTTGTGGGTGCCAAAACAAGCAATAACTAGAAAATAGAAATCAAAGTCCAAGCCAACAATATTTAAAATGGTGACTATTGTAGCAAAGACAAAGAACTAGAAGTAGGTACTTTAGGAAAGGGTAGAAGCAAAATAGATAGAAAAAAATGGAAATTCTGGGATCAATGCATGCAGAAGAATGTTTTGGAGGAAGGGTGAGGTTTAAAGGAAAACAAAAATCGACCAGCTTATCTAATGTTGGACTGATTATATTGTACAGAAGAATATATGTGATATAAAATGTTTGTAATTGTGAACACGTTAATATGGTTTGTTTTCTTTTATATAAATGGAAGCTTGCCTATGTCACAAGTGGTAATTCATTAAAGGTGTTTAAAAACTTTGACCAGATTCTATCCATGATTATTCCACTGATATAATTTCCTCCACAGAAAAATCTGGGGTAGAGAATAACACTTCACCCTTTTCATCTGCACTAGTATAATCTTCTTGCTGGTCAAGTGGTGCAAATATATTTTCTGTTGACATGGTGGGATCAGAAAGCTGCAACTATGTTTTACATTTACTGTCCTTTCTGTGTTCCTCTTTAAGCATGATGCCATCTTTACCTTTTTTTGTTCTGGTGGTTTGATGGATGGAGATGAAGTTGGCCTGCTCCTTTTTTTTTTCTGCTGGGTGGACACCAGTTCCTGTTGTTTGACTGCCTCCATGTATGTGGGATTTGTCATTTGCTTCCTCCCTTTCAAAAACTTTTCTGCCTCTTTGAGGGTGTTCAGTATAATTTGCATACTATCCTTCTATAAGAAAATATCCACTAGGATCCAAAGTTTCATACCAAACTCAGTTCTATGTATCTCCTCAGGTTTGCAGCCTTGTTCTTTCTCCTGTTGTAAATTGAGGCACTGTAGTCAGAAGTGAAGTGCACTTCATCATCATCATCATCATCATCATTATCATCATCATAATCATCATTTGCACTTGACGACCTGCTACAACTACTGATCCAACTCCCTATCTTTATGCAATATCGTTCCCTGTCCAGGCGTATAAAGATGAAATGCATTGACTGTGACTGGCCATTGAGTAGACTTCTAGGTATATTCATATGTGCTGTCTCAATTATCTGGGCTGTTGCTCTGCTTAATAGCTTAGTGGCCTCCATTCAGACAAATTGTATGGGCTCTGTACCTTCACTCTTCTCCAGGAGGCCAGTGAACATTATACTGTTATGCTGTGCTCTGTTTTCAATGTCTATGATCTTTTAAAGCATCTGTTGAGAGTGCACCTGCATTTCTTGAATGTCCATAGAATGTGTTGCTACTATGGGCTGCTGATCCCTTATATCCTTATGTTGCTGCTTCAGGGGCAATTGTACAGCAGCTAACTTGGTCTTATGATTGGAGGTAACAGTTTTGATTTGTTGGATATCTCCTTTTGTGGACTTTATGATTTGTAATAAAGCCTTACTTGAATTGTACATGGCTATCAATTCATCCAACACCCCAGTCAAGTCTGTGACCATGTTGTCTTGTATAATATTAGAAAGAGTGTGAACTCATCTCTTGGAGTTTGTAAGACTCCCAGCCTGCTGTAGGAAATGTGGCTTTTTTAATTTAGTCAAGGTAGTTGTCTAACAAGCTTTTTTAACTAATATTTGTTACCCTAAAGAATGTGAACCACAAATAGTTGCACAAATAAGTGTTTCACACTGCACAGATTGTGGAAAACAATACACCTTGTAGCTTGAGAAGCAGAATAGCACAGTCATAAAAATAATAATTTTTACTCAATTGTATACCCTTTTTAAAGAAACGTTGAGCGCTTTCATCTTAAACACATTCAGACTGCATAAGAACTGACTTCAGATGTTACATCCAGCTTATATAAGCACACAGATTCAAAACGATAAAGTTAATTAAGTAAAAGGATACATATATAAAGGTACATATTTAAAGGGACAATGAAATTAATATAAAAGAATCAAATGAATTTCTAAAGATGAGACCTATATAAAAAGAGTATAAGATGGAGTAAAAATTATTATAGATATAAATAAAATATAACCCCTTTGTATCAACAAGATATTGAATTATAATTTTATAGATTAGCAACTCTTAGTTTCAGAACAGGGATGATAGATATGCAATCATTCGGCCCTGCTTCCAAGTTTGCTCCCAATAATAGTAGCCAGTACAGTTTGAAGCATTCAGTTTGGGTTTCCTATGTTCCTTCCCAGGGTCCAATGCTACATCTACCAACATGAAAAATGAAAAACAACTATTCACACACTTTTTTGTGTTTAGCCAAAGCATTATTATCAAAACTCCTTTTTATAGCATATAAATGTTCATAAATGTTCATAAATGTGTTAAATTTGTTTTCCAATATAAAATTCTGGGCACATGCCACAAACAGCAAGGTAAATCATTCCCTTACTATTACAATTAAGACATTTTTTGCTGTTAAATGTTTATTTTGTGCTACTAGGTAGTATTCAGATGTATTTATAATATGAGGACACTGGCTACTTGAACCACAGTTAAAGGTGTCAGCTTTACATTTACCGGTTTTGGATCTTTGTAGGTGTTCATACAACTCCTTAAGATTTCTTCCTTTTTTTAAAATTTTTTATACACCACAACGAGGTTGAAAAGGGAGCCAAGAAATATGGCAAAACCTCAAATTTTTCCCAGTATTTAAAAATGATGTTTTTAACCAGTCAGTTATAATAATTACATTCTAAGAATAATGTTCTATGAAAGTCGGTATTGTTCACTTCATTTATAGAATTATTCACCCTTAAATTCTCACAAGGTGCCACCCTACTCTTTTCAAATTAGGTATGTACTTCTTTCCCCACCCCTGAATAACTTCGTTCTTTATGGGGTTAATAAAAGTGTCTGGGTAACCCCTCTTTAAAAAGAATCTAAATATAGAATCATATTCTAGCAAAAAATCATCGTAAATTGACATCATTCTCACCTATCTAATAAACTGACCTTTAATGATATTACTTCTTTGGGATAATGGATGCTCACTCATAAAGTGCAAGTAGGAATTCGAGAAAGTATCCTTTTGTTGTACCCTACTCCTGTATCTACTATTTACCAAATCTTTAGTAATGTAGACATCTAAATACTGAAAGGCTTCAGTCTGTATTTTAGGAATACATTTTAAAAAGGGGGTAGTTTGCTGAATATATTCAAAAATGATGGAAGAGTCTCACCAGTTCCTGCCCAAAGAATACAAATATCATCAAGGAACCGAGTGTAAAGATGACAATAAATAAAGTATGGAGAATTTAAAGCAAATGTACTATCCCATATTAAAAGTGCTAGGTTAGCAAAAATGGGGGCACATGCCACCTCCATCACAAACCTGCTAATTTGGTTAAAAAGTTCCCCTTCAAAGTTCACATAGTTATTGTCTAAACTAAGTTCCATAAATTCAATAATAAGCCTTATGCCCTTGCTATTCAAGAAATCACAAGAAAGTAAAGCTTATCTGAACCATTCATTAAAGTGTGTATTATTTGTATGACTATGCTATTCTGTTATTGGAGCTACAAGGTGCATCATGTTCCACAAGTTGTGCAGTGTAAGGCACTTATATGTGCAGCTATTTGTGGTTTTTGGTTGTTTATTTGCACAAAACCTCTTTTTTGTGGTTACCCTAAAGACTGCTCATGTCAAGAACGATAGGTCCTTCATTCAGATGACCAATTTTCTCCCTGGTCTGTAGGGAATATCTGCTAAAATAATGTTTTCTTTCTTCTAAGGGCTTCAACCACTGATTTAGAGCTGTGTCTCCATGTGCATACCAGTGTGCACCACCCATGGAATAACTTTTTGAACTGTCCGAGTGTAGGTGCTCCACTGCTCCAGTTACAGAGCATTTACCCCTCTGCCACACTTCTATATACTAAGCACTGTCTCTGCCCCTTCTTGTTCTCCTCCTGCCTCACACCCTAGCTGTGCTTCCTTTCTCTACTGCTTTATTCTGCTCTCTTTTGTACTCTGTTCTCATGTCTTCCTCCTTTATTTTCCTTGTCTCTGTCTTGCACCCCACTATCACTAAACAGGCACTACTACCTCTTAATACTTTTTTACTTGTTCTGCCTGAATTATACTCTCTGACTGACAGTATACATATTCATTATGCTAACAGGCAAAAATAATGCATTTATTTTATTTATTTATTTAACATTTGTTTACTGGGAAAGTCCGATTGGACACAGGTCCTTTTTCAGGGGAGGCCTGGGGAGAAAAGCTCCATGAGTAACAGTAAATTTTAATGCACACATTACAATAATCAATAAAGTATAAAGTGAACAAAATGTAGTATACATAAGAAAATACAAATTTGTTACATCTTGACAACAAAACCTAGACTTTGAACATAACTAGTACTAACTGTAAAGTATGACTTATGTCAAGATATACGGTCATTTAAGGTTGGTAGAAATAAAAGGATTAAACACCGGGGAAGAAGTTGGATATGGTTGGGGTATACTGTGTTGTATCAGAGCATGCATGAGAGGTTAGTACAGGAACATAGCCACTTATTTTTTCTGATAAGCTTTAAGTGATGGCTTGTATGTATTAATAAAACATCACTTTATCTACATATTGTTTGTACTGGAACACTAATTACTCATTTGTGATTATGGTATTAACAGACAAAAGACTGTCTTGGGTATTCATAAAGAATTCCACTACTCACGCTAAGGGCTGCTGCAAAAAGGCCATGTATTTATGATGCTGTACTATCAAATTCAGTGATGCAACAGATACAATGAGGAAAGACCTTATTAATGGGTAATTTGCATGTCTCTGTGGCACTATTGACTAGTACGGATGTAGCTCAGCACTTCCTATAGTAAACAGTGGCAGCAGATGCATTCTGTTAGCACAAAGTTCCCCCTTATACACTCCTCCACACACACATACCACATATCCCATAGCTGTCCCTGTGCTGTCTGAACATCAGTAGTGTCTTCTTTGTTATTGCCCCTTTGAATCACAGAGGATTACAGTCAGCCATCAATGCCACACATTAGTGTTTCATACTTTATATATTTCAGATAATATATAGTAGTGCAAAATTTGTTAGACTAACAAGTTTCTAAGTGTTTAGGGGTTAATGTACTAGTTGTTCTTGATTTTGTCTTGTCTTGTACTATGAGTTTCAGAGTGTATGCCTGCTGTTGCTCATTCTCCCACCCCACTTAAACCTTCTACATCACAAACTGTTTCAGGCATTGAATAACTCCTGAGATCCTTAATATGTATATATATATATATATATATATATATCAATATATATATATAGATATATATATATATATGTGTGTGTGTGTGTGTGTGTGTGTGTGTGTGTGTGTGTGTGTGTGTGTGTGTGTGTGTGTGTGTGTGTGTGTGTGTGTGTGTGTGTAAAAAACACTAGCAGTTCTAACCTTTTAGTTAGTGCAGCTAATTATTTCTGAAGTTTACTGCAGTGTTTGATGCCCTTTTAGTGCCTTTAAGGCATGCTATATAATAGTGTCCCTGATGCCTAGTCATTCCCTACACCACATTTTGTTTATTTTTTATTTCTATAACTGCCTCTAAAGCATGCTAGCTACAGTATCCCTGGTGTCTATTGTTTCCCTATCTGATCCTTGTTATGTGTAAGTATATTAAGGCACGAAAAGCAGAGTACCTCCTGATGTTTTGTGTTCGCTTTAACTCACATGGCATACTTGTAGTTTGCACTGGCTTGTGATCACCATGACCAATACATTTGGAGTTATACTTGGTGGCTATTTTTCCCTATCTCTCATGTATTTAGAGTTCTCCCTGGTGACTACTGTCCCTCAACCCATGAAGCTGTACTTCTCCCTAATGGATAAGGGTTCCCCCACTGACCGATTGCTGCAGGTTTGCTTATCTGTGAGTATGTGGAAGTATGACAGCCACCCCAATCCACTCTTTCACACACACACACACACACACACACACACACACACACACACACACACACACACACACACACACACACACACACACACACACACACACAGCCCTCTCCTCTCCTGATCTCACTCGCAAGCACACGCATATATTCACCCATGCATGCACACACACACACACACACACACACACACACACACACACACACACACACACACACACACACACACACACACACACACACACACACACACACACACACACACACACACACACACACACACACACACACATACACACAAAGCGACCTAACACCTAATAATTAAACCCCCAACTGCTACCTCCGAGGCAGACACATACTCACACATACACTCACACATGCAGCCCCTCCAATACACTTATGCCTGCATACCCTAAAACTACCTGACCCCCTAAACTCCCCAACTCTTACCTATACTGTAATGAATGAACATGCCCTTTTAGCATTGTTCACTTCCATTAGTGGCCAGGGGCAGCCATGTTATATTATGCAGTTAAGTTTTAATCTGAAACAGTCGTGTAAATGGTTTACAGCTGGCAGTTTTGTGGGAGAGCACATGGCTAAATAATGTATGCATCTTCTCTGGATTGTCAGATCACAATTTGAATGACTGAAGTGACAGCCCACAATGGTGCTACATGTCTTTGTGCAAAAGCACTGTAGTGGGAGCTTTCTCTGAATTCGGAAAAGTTACCACAAGGTGTGCACCTTGTACATACCTGACAGTAACTTTTATGAATTCAGCCTTGTGTGTACTAATAGAGCCTCTGCCATTTATCTGCATACATGAAGACAGCAACATTTATACTCCAGCTGCTTTTTCTTGTCTGATGGCCCTTGAAGTACTCTGGGTGAATAAAAATAAAAATGCAATCTAATGGTTCCTTTTCTGGCTATCCATCTTCTTTTCAGATCACAAACATAACTTTAATTATTAGATACATTGATCTCTGTTAGACTGATGTTACTTGTTTGAAAGGTTTAATTACTGTTGACATTTTTATGATGTTATCAATTGCTTACCTATGTATTTGCTCTGCACCTTTGGTTGAGTGGATGAAGTTTGAGAATTTAATGTGGTGGTGAGTTTTGTTGTAATGTATTGTATTGTACGAGTTGACAGTGCACTTTTGGGATTTTTCCCCTTTTCTCCACTGTGGTGTGACCATGGAGTTGGTGCATATACATATATATATATATATATATATATATATATATATATATATATATATATATATATATATATATTTAATCATTTGTTATCTGAAGAAGTTTGCCTATTGGGACAAATGAAAAGCACTTTATTAAACTTTTTTGTGGTTCTTGGTTGTTTCCCATTGGACTTTGTATGCTTTCAGTTGTTTCAGTGTGTATTCCAGCACTACCTCTCATTACACATTTTCTGCAAGTCAGTCATGCCTGTGTAAAACTAATCATGCTGGTTGATGCCATACATATTGTCTGCAGTGGATTTCAAATGCCAAAACTATGCGGCTATGATTGCATGTAATCACATTGCCTACAGCGATACCCCTTGGCTGTAACAGTTTATGTATTCAATGTATATCATTTTAGACAGTCATTTATGATGTTAGCATTCTTGCAAAGGAGAGGCATGATAACATGCACTAATGTCATTTATACCTAATTAATTTCTACATTACATTACCCATATCCATGACTCATACCCATATGTAAGGGAAAAATGAGTACATGATCGAACACATATATCATATGTCCATAGGTTCATAGGTGTGTACTAGGCTAATGGCCCTGGAGCCTTTACAAGCCTAGCCCATAGAAGTGCCCTGGCATCATGCCACCCAATGTTAGTTCCTAATGCCTCTATCAAGTAAAGCCACAGTAATGATCCCCGGGATGAACTTTCTACTACCCATCCACTCATCAAGATTTCTGTTAAAGAGGGACAGTGAGGTGCTCTGCTTGACAAGTATGGGAAGTCTATTCCAGAGCAGGGGCTGTCTCTGGGTGAGGAACCTGTCCCTCCAGCATGTTCTGTTGATTGTGATAATGAGGCTGAGGCCTCTGGAGTGTGTGGTGCGGAGGGATTGGGATTCCTTTAGATGTAGCATTTCTAACAGAGCTGGGTCAGACATGGCTTTGTAAGTCAAGCAGAGATCACCTCCAGGTAGGCGACATGAGACAGAGAATAACAGGAGTCTTTTGAGTCTGTCTGTGTAGGACATGTGTTTAATGCATAGGATCCTCTTCATGAGGTACTTCTGTGGCCTGTCCAGCTTTTGCAGTTGTCCAGTGAGGGATATGCCAATGGGGCATTATACTCAATGATTGGTCTAATGAGGGAAGAGTAGAGAGAGACAATGACCTATTTCTTCCTGGATGCCAAACCCTTGGTAATGAGATGTGCCACACAGAAAGACTTTCTGACCACAGTGGCAATGTGGTGGTCAAAGTAGAGGTTGCTGTCAACCTGTGTCCCCAGATCTCTTATAATGCCTTCAGTGTTCAGTAGGCTCCCATCAATGTTGTAATTAGTGGAAACTGAATTTTTACCAAAGGGGATGATGATGCATTTTTTTTGGCGTTAAGCTTAAGGCCATGGTTTCAACACCAGTCATTGCTCTCAGTGAGGCCTTTCTGTAGGATGTCTGCATCACTTGGGGAGTTAATAATGGCTCCCAGTTTGCAGTCATCTGCAAACTTGGTCAGCCAGTGTCCCTTTATGTTGGCCTGGACTTCTAAGAAGTATATGCCGAACAGGAGAGGACCCAGGACCAATACCTGTGGGACTCCACTCGTGACTAGTCGGCAGTCCGACTTGGAGTCCACTACTTTCACACTGTGTGTTCTATCTGTGAACCAATTTGCAACCCACCTAGTGATATATGGGTTGATGCCTAGTTTGGTGAGTTTATCAATAATTCTTGAGTGAGGAATGGTATCAAAGGCCTTGGCCAGATCGAGGTGGGCTGTATGCACTGCCTTGCCTTCATCCACAGCCCTGGTGACTGACTCAAAGAAGTCAACTAGGTTGAACAGGCATGATCTCCCTTTCACAAACCAAATTGCATGGGGTCTAGAGTTTGGAGATTTCCTATATCTTTGTTAACTCATTCACTCCGGAGCAGCTCAGAAAAAGCTGTCTGCTTAATTCCACCATAGGAACAACAGTGCAGCCTGAGATCATTTTCAGAAAATCCATTTGTAATACCATACAGAAAACAAATGTTAACTCTTTAACTATAAGAGCTAGACTAAAAATGTAAACACGAAAGTTGTTCAGCAGACACTGACCTTTCCAATAGTGTAAAGGTTGATAGTGCATATCAAAGTCTTTATTAAATATTTGGCAAGGAATGTTGATATTGTGCATATTTTTTACATTTTTTGGAAAAGCAAAGCACAATATCTTGGTCAATGTACCATGCAGACCCATACAATTTGAATTTAATTTGTTAGTATGAATGTCAGCTTTAAAATGATACCTCAACCATTACTGTGTGATGCTCTTTCATGGAGATATTAACAGAAATATAATTAATATAATATTTCTCATAACTGATAAATAAACAAAGCATAATATCTCATCACCTGTAACAGACAGAGCCTTCATAGCAGGATAGAAGTTGTGCATCTGAATGTCAGCTTCAAAATGATGCATCATTTGTGTGATCACCATGCTCCCTTGCAAAGATGTGGGCATAATAATGAGAAGTATTGTAAATGTATAATTTTCATAATCGTACAAGACCAAACAAACTGTGATATCTGTACATGTGTACAGTGTACAGACACAGGTCTTTTACCATGTTGTAAGGAGTAACACTATCTTCAAAATGAGGTATTACTTGGCACACTGACATGCTCCCTTGCAACTTATTTACCAAACTATGAAAAAAAATCATAATTTCCATAACCTGACTCCAAAACAAACTTTGATATCTGCACATGTGTACAACATAAAGGCACAATTCTTTTACCATGTTGGAACCAGCAATACTGTCTTCAAAGTGAGGTATTACTTGTCACATTCAGATGCTCCCTTGCAAAGTTATTTACCAAAATATGAAAAAAGTTATTTACCAAAATATGAAAAAAATCATAATTTCCATAACCTAAGTCCAAAACAAACTTTGATATCTGCATGTGTGTACAACATACAGGTTCATAGGTTCATAGGCAGGTAAAAGGCTATTGGCCCTAGAGCCTATATTAGCCTAGCCAAACAGTACCCTTGCTTTTGTCACCCAAGAAAATTATTTTCCTGTGCCCCTATCAAGCAGAGCCACAGAAGTGATCCCCAGGGTGAATTTCCTATCTCCCATCCATCATCAAGATTTTTCTTGAAGAGTGCTAATGAGGAGCTTTGTTTGATATAGACAGATATTTTTTTTTTCCTGAGTAGGGGAAGTCTCTGGGACAGGAATCTATCCCTCCAGCATGTTCTGTTTATTGTGGTGACAAGGTTTAGGTCCCTAGAACATGTAGCTCGGAGGGATTGGGATTTCCTTCAATATGTCCAACAGCTCTGGATTTGACATAGCATTGTATGTTAGGCAGAGATCACCTCTGAGTTGACGATATGTGACAGAGTAAAGCTGGAGTTTTTTGAGACGGTCTGCGTAGTGCATCTGTTTGAGGCCAGTAATCTTCTTTGTGAATTATTTCTGTGGCCTTTCCAGTTGTTGTAGATGCCCTGTGAGGTACATACCAAAAGGGGCATTATACTCTATAATGGGTCTAATGAGTGATGAGTAGAGGGGGAACAATTACCTCTTTTTTCCTGGATGAGAAACCTTTTGTGATGAGGTGTGCCACATAGAAGGATTTCTTGACTATTGTGGCAATGTGATTATCAAAGGAGAGACTACTGTCCACCTGTGTCCCAAGGTCTCTTATCACACTTTCAGTGTTAAGTAGACTACTGCCTATGTAGTAGTTCATGGGTACAGAGTTTTTACCAAAAGGAATGACAATGCACTTTTTGGCATTGAGCTTGACGCCATGGCTTTGACACCAGCTATCTGTCTCAGTGACGCCCTTTTGTAGGATGTCCACATCGTTAGGAGTTTTGATTATGGCTCCTAGTTTGCAGTCATCGAGAACGTTGTTAGCCAAAGACCTTCTGTGTTAGTCTGTACTTCAGAGAAGTAGATACCAAAGAGGAGAGGACCCAGGACTGAACTCTGTGATACTCCACTTGTCATTGGTCTGAAGTTGGATTAGAGTCTGCTACTTTCACAGTGTAGGTTCTGTCAGTGAGCCAGTTGGCAACCTATCTTGTGACATAAGGATTTATACCTAGTTTAGTGAGTCTATCTATAATTCCAGAGTGGGGCATGGTGTCAAAAGCCTTGGTGAGATTTAGATAGGCTGCGTGAACTACCTTACCCTCATCTATGGCTTTGGTGATCACTTCAAAGAAGTCTATCAGGTTTAGGAGACATGATCTGCCTTTAACAAACCTAAACTGGGTAGGGTCCAGAGTTTGGAGATTACCAATGTCATTGTTTATAAGTTCTATGATGATACATTCCATAGCCTTGCAGACCAGGCTCATCAGGCTAATGGGGGCGGTAGGTCCTGGGGTCCATGGTGGCTCTCCCTTTGTGGAGTGGGATAACCGTTGCTGTGCACCATTCAGTGGGCACAAAACCTGAGGTAAGGCTATGATTGAACATGGTACTTTGGTGGGGTGCCTGTTCGTTCTGTAGTTTGAGTAGAATGCAGCCTGGGATGTTGTCAGGTCCCATGGATGCTGTGTTCTTGGCTTAGGAGAGTGTGTTTTTTACCTGTGCAGCCATGATTACAGGAACTTTGCATTCTTCCGGTATAGAGATGGGCCCTTTAGGAGGGTGAGAGAGGGGTAAGGTTAGCACTGAACCTATCTGCCAGGATGTTGGCAATATCAGTTGGTTCTGTATATTTAGTGCCATTGTGCTGTAACTCAGAGCAGATCTGAGTGTTGCCATTGAGATTCTTGGCATAGCTATAGAATGATTTGTGGTTGTCTTTAGAATCAGTGGTGATTTTTTTTTTTGTAACTAGCTTTGGAGGATTTTATGAGGGATCTCAGCTTATTACTGAGGCTGACCACAGAGTTCCTCCAATCATGGGATTTTACTCTTTTTTGCAACAGTTTCTTTCCTCTGTTGTAGAGTTTGTTTATGGCAGGGGACCACCAGATTGGCTTCCTTTTTTTGGAGGCTAGCACCTTGGTTCTGTTAGGGATTGCATGATCCATGCACTCATGTAAGTGCTTATAAAGTGCATTTATATAGGATTCAGCAGTCATACCTCTATTGTCCGTCAGCATGGGTGTCGTGAAGTTTGTCACTTCTGTCTTAAGAAGCGTGAAGTTGGCTTTGGAGAATTTTTTTATGGTGGTTTCCCTAATGGGGGATGGGGGTGGGATGTGGATGTCTAGGATGATTAGCTTGTGGTCGGATCTGACCAATGAGGAATTGACCTCTGGTGTGGAACACCGGTTGCACATGTTGATAATGACCAGGTCTAGGATATTGCTGCCCCTGGTGGGGGTGTGGATTAGCTGATCCAAGGCATTGGAATTTATGAATTCTAGAAAATGTTGATTACAAGAGTTGGTACATGACTAGCTTTCCCAGTTAATGGTGGGGTAGTTGAAATCGCCCATTATTAGGGTGTTAGGTTGTACCCTAATATTTTCCAGTGTATCAAGAAATGAGGAGTGGGAATCCTGGGGCATGGTGGAGGATCTGTAGCAAACTACAATTTGGATTGTGGTCTTGCCCAGAGTTAGTTGCACTTGGATAATTTCGGATGCATTATGCTGCGCAACTAGCCTTGAGGTGTGGATATCCTTAATGAATATGGATACGCTTCCACCTGTTTTGGTCCAGGTTAGGTGACCGAAAGGTGTGGTATGAATTATAGCCTGGTAATGCAGGGGTGCTCTCTGGAGCCTTGAACCAGGTCTCTGTCACTGCACAGATGTCGATGTTCTCCATTTTAAGGAATGTCTCGAGTGAGTGCATTTTGAGGTTTAGACTTCTAGCATTAAGTAGCATTACCCTCAGATTTTGCTTGCTTGTACCTGTTACGGTGGTGAATTTGTCATTTGAATCTTGTCTAAAAAAGGCACTATAGGGGTGGCAAGAGCCTTAGCCAGTATCCGGAATCCCAAGGGTGACAGGTGCAGGCCATCTCTGGCAAAGCATAGTGGTTTGTCGATCATGTCATCCCAGGCAGATAGATACTGGACCCCCTTAGAATGACACCAGAAGCTTAGCCAATTGTTGAAGTCAATCATTTTGTCCTTGTACTGTGGTACCATTCTGGGTGATGGCAGGACTCAGGGCTAGGGTCATACCTGCCTGGGCTACAAAACTGGACAGCTGCTCCATGTCTCTTTTCATGTAGTCCAGGGACATATGTCTCAGGTCATTCACACCAACATAGACAATGACAGAGTCATATTTGTACTTGTTGTGGAGTGACCTGAGTGCATGCATTATGTGCCGGATCCTGGCACCTGACAGGCAGCAGACAGTAACTTTCTCCTTGTTTAGCCTGGTGAATGGAACATCAGTGTGCCTGACTATAGAGTCACCTAGGACTAGAGTGTTGGGTACGTTGTTGTGCCTTATGAGGTGTGGTTGAGTGGCACACCGAGTTTGTGGGCTATGTGTCATTTGGGTTGTGTTGAGGGGGTGAAGGTTGCTTGTGTTTCTGCTTTGGAGGTCCCTGTTGCTTGGGTAGATTTTATTGAGAGCCTCCGCAAATGTAGATGTGTGTTTTGTGTTTCCATGTGCGTGTTTTAATGGTGTAGGTTTTGAGAGACTATGTGATGAGTGTGGTGTGGTGCAAGTGCTTACCTTCTCCTCTTGACTGTCTAGTCCAGTCTTGGGTGAAGAGAGCTTTACTTCCAGTTTGGCTATATAAGTGCATCTCTCACAGGTTTTAGTGTTGGGTGGTAGGAGGAAAGGGTTGTCTGTATACATGAGGCAATTACTGCATTGCCCCAAGATGCCCAGATTCATCAGGTAGACAGGAGAAAACACCGGAAGCTGACCCTTAGACATGCCTGGATAGGTGCTTATTTATTAAGTACTAAAAACTGTTTTCCTCTAGACAAGTGAGGAAAGTTGAGTGCTGTAGTAATTTGTAGCTTATTTAGTGCTTACACTGAGTTCTGAACAAGTGCTGAGCTCAAAGAAACAGATTTGAGTGCTGAAACTAGAAAACTGGCTAGTTCTAAGAAACAAAATTAAGATAGAAGGCTTCCCTGCAACACAGAAAGGCTTGGGGGCTCAGACGCTTACAAACAGTCCTGGATACAGCAAATCTGTATCTGGACTAGATGACTTACAGGAAAGGCAGGAAACAAGCTTAGAAATTATTTTTTTGGAACTATAGTCCACGGTGGTGGTGCTGTGGTAGAGTTGTCGCCTCACAGTACGACGTTGTCCTGTTCGATTCTCAGCTAGAGCATCTTCTGTGTGGAGACATGCGTGAATGGGCGTACCTTCATTGAAGGCTGTGCATCAGGGCTGGCAACTCGGCATGTAAAAATCTACTGCCAATCATTAGCGGACCAGAGTTCCACTGTGGCGACCCCTAACCGGGAAAAGCCGAAAGACACAACAACAACAACCATGTTGGAACTATCAATACTGTCTTCAAAATGAGATATTACCTAACACATTCAGATGCTCCCTTGCAAAGTTATTTACCAAAATATGAAAAAAAAAATCATACTTTCTATAACCTAACTCTGAAACTAACTTTGATATCTGTACATGTTTACAAAATACAGGGACAGTTCTTTTACCATGTTGGAACTATCAATACTGCCTTCAAAATGAGGTATTACTTAGCAGATTCATTATAAATTTCTGTGCCACACCAAGATAGCCAGCACTGGAAAAGGCACAATTACTCCACTTTCATTCATACCCATACCTCCTATTAAGGTTCACTTAATTGGGGGTTGCTATAATAGTTATGGTATTTCTTATATACACAACGTACACAGTTTGATTCTCAAATTTGAACGGAAATTTGCCTAGGATTAAAATGGCCTGAAAGGGCACTTAGCTTGGTACTTAACTATCTACCTGATCAATCACATATTTGTCTCCTTACAGCATTATTCATGCCATTACCTGTTACACACTTCAAACATTCCTGCATGTTGTAAACACAAACTCCCCGGACCAGGCTGTCAGTACACCAACCGGGGGTGCATACACACTGGATCTGATCCTCACTAATATGAGAGAATGCTGCACACCCCCTAGTGTAATGCCTTCCCTGATACGATCACTTACCTTTAGAACCTAGAACCCCTGTTAACCCTGGAATATTCAGGAAATACTAAAAAGGCTAACGTCCAGTCATAAATTTCGAGCCCCTATAAACCCAGAGAAAACTGCTGCCTATGCAGAACTGCTCATAAAATATCCCATAGACACATGTTAATAGCTGCCTAGACATAGCTGTGCCCCTGAAGTACAGAACTAACTTAAAAAAACAAGCCACCTGGGTGGAATCACAACATCAATAGGCTGTGTAACAGACAGAAGAAAATCATGTCAAAAATTAGGAGGTGCAGCAGCCAGCAAGATAAAAGCCATTTCAAACTAAACAAATAGCTCTGAGGTAAAAATATAATCTACCTAAGCCAAGTAGGTACCAAGTTAAATAATAATTTGTTTATGCTATTTTTTGGAGAGCTTTCATATCTCCTCATCTATTATCATATTTTTCCAAAACTAAACACCATGTGGGGCTCATTACCATGATTAAGAAATTATACAGCACTCAAGTTATAAATCTCTGAGACAAAAACTTGTATTTTTTAAAGATGTGCCAAGTGACTGTATCCAGAAAGCCTAGTAGCTCTTTTTAATCTGATTTATAACGCAGTCTTAAACAATATTAAATTATCCAATATTGTGAAATCTATAGCCCCATTCCGCACACTTTAGTGTTTTCAGACTGTTGTCATAAAGCAATTCCTTTGCAGCAGGCCATTATTGGAAAGATATTTTGAAATTATTTATAACCTAGAATGGCTTATTAACCAGTGATGTGAAAAATCATACAAATGACATGATCAAATGCAATGTAATAAGCATAATCATTTGTCTCTTGCACAGATTAATTAACTGCCAATATTTTATTTACATAAAAAGCAAATCAACGAAATAGCTGCCACAATGTCAGGCTTGCAATGTAAATTGAAATTGCATCCATGGGACCTGACAACATCCCAGGCTGTGTTTTACATGAACTACAGAACAAATTGGCACCCCACGTAAGTACCATGTTCAATCATAGTTTCATAGTTTCATAGTATAGTACTAGGCTATCTGCCCTAGGGCATTTATAAGCCTAGCCAAAGTGTATGTGGCTTTTGCCACCCCATGTAATGATACAAAAGTGTACAATTTAAATAAAATTTAGTTTACTGTGCCTCTATCTAGCAATGACACAGAGATTACCCCCGTGGTAAACCTACGATCACCCATCCCTTCGTCCAGATTTCTCTTGAAGAGAGTCAGTGAGGGGCTCTGCCTAACATGGACAGGTATCCTGTTCCAGAGTGCGGGAAGCCTCTGGGTTATGAATCTGTCCCTCCAGCATGTCCTATTCATATTTGTGCTGAGGTTTAGCTCTTTAGCTCTCGTGGCTCTGATGGATTTGGATTTTTTGAGGTGGAGCATGCCCATTAATTCTGAATTGGACATGGCCTTGTACGTAAGGCACAGATCACCTCTGAGCAGGCAGTATGCTACTGAATAGAGCTGGAGCTTTTTCAGTCTGGCAGCATGTGACATATGCTGGAGACCCTTGATCCTCTTGGTAAGGTACTTTTGGGGTCTCTCCAACTGCTGCAGGTGCCGGGTGAGGTACATACCAAATGGGGCATTGTACTCAATCATAGGCCTGATAAGGGAGGAATATAAGGGTACAATGACATCCTTTGATCTGGATGTGAATCCCTTCATGATAAGGTGGGCAAGGCAGAAGGTCTTTCTAACCACTTTGGCAATGTGGGTGTCAAATGAGAGGTCACTGTCAACTTGGGTCACCAGGTCTCTGATTACTTTTTCCATACTTAATGGATTACCACCTATGTGGTAATTTGTGGGTACTTTGTTTTTTCCAAAGGGGATGACTATACATTTTTTGGCATTTAGTTTAAGGCCATGACTCTGGCACCAGTCATCTGTTTCTGTGAGGCCCTTCTGGAGGATGCATGTGTCAGCTGGTGTGTCGACTATGGCGCCTAGTTTGCAGTCGTCTGTGAACTTTGTCAGCCACAACCCCCCTATGTTTGCCTGCACATCTGAGAAATAAATGCCGAACAAGAGGGGTCCCAAGACAGAGCCCTGTGGGACTCCACTTGTGACTGGCTTAGAGTCTGACATAGCTCCAGCTATTCTGACTTTGTGGGTTCTGTACTTTAGCCAGTTTGCAACCCATCTTGTGACAAACGGGTTTACATTTAAGCTGTTGAGCTTGTCTATGATGCCTGAGTGGGGTATTGTGTTGAAGGCTTTTGCCAGATCCAGGTAGGCTGTATGAACTGCTTTGCCTTCATCGATGGCTCTAGTGACTGTTTCAGAAAAGTTCACCAGGTTTAAAAGACAGGATCTGCCTTTTACAAAGCCGAACTGGGTAGGGTCAATTGTCTGTAGGTCCCCGATGTCTTTGTTTATGAGTTCCATAATGATCCTTTCCATAGCTTTGCAGACCAGGCTGGTCAAGCTTATGGGGCGGTAGTTTCCAGGGTCTGTACAGGTGCCACCTTTGTGGAGTGGGACCACTGTAGCTGTACGCCAGTGTTCAGGGACGTATCCTGTAGCAAGGCTAAGATTAAACAGCATTCTTATGTGCGGGTTTAGCTCCTCTAGGAGTTCACGTAGCATGCAACCCGGGACACCGTCAGGTCCCATGGATGCTGTATTTTTAGCTTTGCTGAGGGCAGCTCTCACCTGGACATCTGAGATTTCAGGGAGGTTGCATTCAGCTGAGATATTTATTTCGTCTTTTGGGGGAGAGGGAGGGGAGAAATTTCCACTGAACCTGTCTGCCAGTATGTTGGCAATATCTGTGGGTTCAGTGTATTTTTTGCCATTATGATCTAACTCTGTGCATATCTGAGGGTTTCCGCCCAGGTTTCTAACATAACTGAAGAAGGCCTTGTGATTATCTTTAGTGTCCTTAGTGATGTTCTCTCGAAGTTGGCCTTTGATGATTTTATTAGCGAACGTAGTTTTTGCTAGTGCTGATCAGGATGCCTTCCCTTTATGGGATTTTGCTCTGTGTTGCAGTAGCTTCCTTCTCTTGTTATAAAGTTTGTTTATGGCTGGGGTCCACCAGATAGGATGCCTGCCTTTGGTGGAAAGGGTCTTGGTTTTATTTGGGATTGCATGATCCATGCATTCTTGGAGATGCCCGTAGAAAGCATTTGTAAAGGATTCAGCAGTGTGGGATGTGGTTTCCACTGGCCCAGGGGGCTTGAAGGATACCATTTCAGTCCTTAGGAGTGCAAAGTAAGCTTTTGAGAAGTTTCTCACTGTGGTCTTTTGTGCTGGGGGTGGAGGTGGGATATGAATATCTAGGGTTATTAGTTTATGGTCTGATCTCATTAGTGAGGGGTATACCTCCGGTGTTGAGCATTTTGTCCCCATGTTTGCGATGATCAGGTCAAGTATATTATTTCCCCTTGTAGGGGAGGTGACTAGTTGCTCCATCGTGTTTAAGTTGATGAATTCCAGGAACCTTTGGGCTAGGGTGTTGGGGCTTCAGTAATGCACCCAGTCTATGTTTGGGTAGTTGAAGTCTCCCAATATGATGGTATTTGGTGAGACATTCATATCCTCCAGTGTCTTCAGGAAGGCTGAATGGAGTTCCTGAGATTGTGAAGGTGGTCTGTAGCATGCTACAAGTTGTATAGCAGTTTTGCCTACAGTTAGTTGCACATGGATGGTCTCCGATGCTTTGTGCATTGCCACTAACCTGGAGGTGTGGGTGTCTTTAATGAATATGGACACTCCCCCTCCTTTTGTGGTTCGGCCCCGGTTTTGGGGCCGAAATGCATGATACGAGGTATAACCTGGTAGGGCTGGGGTGCTCTCAGGAACCTTGAACCAGGTTTCAGTTACTGCACAGACATCAATGCTCTCCATACTGAGGAGTGCTTCGAGAGCCTGCATCTTGAGATTTAGACTTCTGGCATTGAGCAGCATTACCCTTAGTTTTTTTCCTTTATTGTTTTCTAAGGTGGTGGGTTTGTCTTTTGAGCCTTGCCTAAAAAAGGCACTATGGGGGTGGCAAGAGCCTTAGCCAATATCCAGAAGCCCAGTAGTGACATGTGCAAGCCGTCCCTTGTGAAGCAGCGTGGCTTGTCCAGCATGTCATCCCAAGCAGACAGACATTGGATCCCCCTAGAATGACACCAGTAATTGAACCAGTTATTAAAGCTGATCATCTTGTCTTTGTATTGTAGCATCATTCTTGGTGAGGGCAAGATGCTGCTCAGGGTCAGGGTCATACCGGCCTGGGCTACATAATCAGAGAGCTCCTCTATGTCTCTTTTCATGTAGTCCAAGGAGGTACGTCTCAGGTCATTCACGCCGACATGGACAATGACATAGTCATATTTGTACTTGCTTTGGAGTGACCTGAATGCTTGTGTTATGTGGCAGATCCTAGATCCCGACAGGCACCTCACCATTACCCTCTCCTTGTTCAGCCTGGTAAGCGGGACGTCAGTGTGTCTGACTATAGAGTCACCTATTACTAGTGTATCAGGCATGGTGTTTCGCCTTAAGGGCTGTGATTGCTTGGCACACTGACTTTGTATACTATGTGTTAATTGTGAGAGTTTGAGGTGGTGTTTTCTTGGATGTCTGCTTTGGGAGCCTCTGTTGTTTTGGTAAGTTTTTTATTAGAGCCTCCGAGTATGTCTTTGTGTTACTATGTGTTTGGTTTGCAGTTGTAGTTGGTTTATGTGAGACTGGGTTTGTTGTGTGTGTGGTTACCTTCTCCTCCTGTCTGGTCTTGATAGTCCTGTGTTGAGAGAGTTCAGCCTCCAGTTTGGCTATATAGTTGCATCTTTCACATGTGTTTGTGTTTGTTGGGAGGAGGAGAGGGTTGTCTGTGTACATGAGACAATTGTAACATTGTCTCAGGATTCCCAGATTAACCAGCTGAACTGGAGAGGACGTCAGTAATATACCACTTGACATGCCAGAATAGTATAAGGGGGTGATGTGTAACTGGGTCAGAGAGAGGACTTTGAAGGGAAGTGGGTATTAGCACGGGTTGTAGGTGGATGTAGTGCTTACGTTAGTTTAAGGGTGCTTCACTTAAAAGAAAGGTTTTAGGAGCAAGTGCTAGGCTTATGATAAAGCGAATAGACTGATTTTGTTGAAAGTAGAGCTTTCTTAAGGGAAAAATTAAAGTGCAGACTTGGCGGATCCAGGAATAGTTTAAGCCTGTTTAACTGGCGCTGTGCTATGCCCACAATCATGCAAATCCGCGCAAACACGGATTTTAAACAGGGAACTTCAAAAGAGCTGGAAATGGTCCAAAATGACCAATTAATACAAGTTCTTGTGCTGAGGTCACTCCTTCAGGGACAGATAGGCTGCTCAAGGCTCCCCACTCTCACTGGTGAGCAAAGAAACTTCCTTCTATCCAAGTAAGGCAATGGACAACACAGAAACTACACCATAGTCCAGAATACAGCAAAGCCTGTATACTGGTCTAAACTAGTCAAGAAAGGCAGGAAAACAAGGATATGTTTTTTTTTTTTATTTTTAGGTTAAAAAGTACACAGAAATGCAGGAAAAACAGTAATAAATCACTTACTCAGGCTAGCTCACTTTAGTGGGTAGCCTCAACAGTTAAATTTAACAACAAACTTTCGACCAAATGTAACTTTAAGTGCAGATAATGTACAATGCAAAAAACAGGTAATAAAGCAGTTTAAACTTGTTCAAAGTAAGAAAAGGAAGGTCTCTCAGGTAAAAACAGCAAAAGCATACTTAGATCAGGAAAGTAGCCACTTTTCTCAGTTCTCTGCTGCTAGCACCACTCTGCAGGACCACGAGGAGCTGTATCTGAGTAGTATAGACAGAAAAAAATGCTCAGGGGCGGATTTTAAACAGGGAACTTCAAAAGAGCTGGAAATGGTCCAAAACGACCAATTACTACAAGCTCTTGTGCTGAGGTCACTTCATGGACAGATAGGCTGCACAAGGCTCCCCACTCCCACTGGTGAGCAAAGAAACTTCCTTCTATCCAAGTAAGGTAGTGGACAACACAGGAACTACACCACAGTCCAGAATACAGCAAAGCCTGTATACTGGTCTAAACTAGTCGAGAAAGGCGCGAAAACAAGGATTTTTTTTTGTTTTTTAGGTTAAAAAGTAGACAGAAATGCAGGAAAAACAGTAATAAATCACTTACACAGGCTAGCTCACTTTAGTGGGTAGCCTCAACAGTTAAATTTAACAACAAACTTTCGACCAGATGTAACTTTAAGTGCAGATAATGTACAATGCAAAAAACAGGTAATAAAGCAGTTTAAACTTGTTCAAAGTAAGAAAAGGAAGGTCTCTCAGGTAAAAACAGCAAAAAAATACTTAGATCAGGAAAGTAGTTGCTTTTCTCAGTTCTCTGCTGCTAGCACCACTCTGCAGGACCACGAGGAGCTGTATCTGAGTAGTATAGCCAGAAAAAAAGGCTCAGGGGCGGATTTTAAACAGGGAACATCAAAAGAGCCGGAAATGGTCCAAAACAACCAATTACTACAAGCTCTTGTGCTGAGGTCACTCCTTCAGGGACAGATAGGCTGCTCAAGGCTCCCCACTCTCACTGGTGAGCAAAGAAACTTCCTTCTATCCAAGTAAGGCAATGGACAACACAGGAACTACACCACAGTTCAGAATACAGCAAAGCCTGTATACTGGTCTAAACTAGTCGAGAAAGGTGGGAAAATAAGGATTTTTTTTTTTTTTTTTTTTAGGTTAAAAAGTACACAGAAATGCAGGAAAAACAGTAATAAATCACTTACACAGGCTAGCTCACTTTAGTGGGTAGCCTCAACAGTTAAATTTAACAACAAACTTTCGACCAGATGTAACTTTAAGTGCAGATAATGTACAATGCAAAAAACAGGTAATAAAGCAGTTTAAACTTGTTCAAAGTAAGAAAAGGAAGGTCTCTCAGGTAAAAACAGCAAAAAATACTTAGATCAGGAAAGTAGTTGCTTTTCTCAGTTCTCTGCTGCTAGCACCACTCTGCAGGACCATGAGGAGCTGTATCTGAGTAGTATAGCCAGAAAAAAACTCTCAGGGCGGATTTTAAACAGGGAACTTCAAAAGAGCTGGAAATGGTCCAAAACGATCAATTACTACAAGCTCTTGTGCTGAGGTCACTCCTTCAGGGACAGATAGGCTGCTCAAGGCTCCCCACTCCCACTGGTGAGCAAAGAAACTTCCTTCTATCCAAGTAAGGCAATGGACAACACAAGAACTACACCACAGTCCAGAATACAGCAAAGCCTGTATACTGGTCTAAACTAGTCGAGAAAGGCGGGAAAACAAGGATTTTTTTGTTTTTTTGTTTTTTAGGTTAAAAAGTACACAGAAATGCAGGAAAACAGTAATAAATCACTTACACAGGCTAGCTCACTTTAGTGGGTAGCCTCAACAGTTAAATTTAACAACAGACTTTCGACCAAATGTAACTTTAAGTGCAGATAATGTACAATGCAAAAAACAGGTAATAAAGCAGTTTAAACTTGTTCAAAGTAAGAAAAGGAAGGTCTCTCAGGTAAAAACAGCAAAAAAATACTTAGATCAGGAAAGTAGCCACTTTTCTCAGTTCTCTGCTGCTAGCACCACTCTGCAGGACAACGAGGAGCTGTATCTGAGTAGTATAGCCAGAAAAAAATGCTCAGGGGCGGATTTTAAACAGGGAACTTCAAAAGAGCTGGAAATGGTCCAAAACGACCAATTACTACAAGCTCTTGTGCTGAGGTCACTCCTTCAGGGACAGATAGGCTGCTCAAGGCTCCCCACTCCCACTGGTGAGCAAACAAACTTCCTTCTATCCAAGTAAGGCAATGGACAATACAGGAACTATACCACAGTCCAGAATACAGCAAAGCCTGTATACTAGTCTAAATTAGTCAAAAAAGGCGGGAAAACAAGGATTTTTTTGGGGGGGGTTTGTTTTTTAGGTTAAAAAGTACACAGAAATGCAGGAAAAACAGTAATAAATCACTTACACAGGCTAGCTCACTTTAGTGGGTAGCCTCAACAGTTAAATTTAACAACAAACTTTCGACCAAATGTAACTTTATGTGCAGATAATGTACAATGCAAAAAACAGGTAATAAAGCAGTTTAAACTTGTTCAAAGTAAGAAAAGGAAGGTCTCTCAGGTAAAAACAGCAAAAAAATACTTAGATCAGGAAAGTAGTCACTTTTCTCAGTTCTCTGCTGCTAGCACCACTCTGCAGGACCACGAGGAGCTGTATCTGAGTAGTATAACCAGAAAAAAAAACACTCAGAGGCGGATTTTAAACAGGGAACTTCAAAAGGGCTGGAAATGGTCCAGAATGACCAATTACTACAAGCTCTTGTGCTATGTGCCCACTGAGTGGTGCACAGCGACAGTTATCCCACTCCACAAAGAGGGAGCCACCACAAATCCCGGAAACTACTGCTCCATTAGCCTAACAAGACTGGTCTGCAAGGCTATGGAACGTATCATCATGGAACTTATAAACAATGACATTGGTAATCTCCATACTCAGGACCCCACCCAGTTTGGGTTTGAAAAAGGCAGATCATGTCTCCTAAACCTGATAGACTTCTTTGAAGCAGTCACCAAAGCCGTAGATGAGGGTAAGGTGGTTCACACAGTCTATTTAGATCTCGCCAAGGCTTTTGACACCATTCCCCACTCTGGAATTATAGATAAACTCACTAAACTAGGTATAAATCCCTATGTCACAAGATGGGTTGTCAACTGGCTCACTGACAGAACCCACACTATGAAAGTAGCAGACTCCAAATCCAACTTCAGACCAGTGACAAGTGGAGTACCACAGGGTTCAGTCCTGGGTCCTCTCCTGTTTGGTATCTACTTCTCTGAAGTACAGGCCAACACAGAAGTTCTTTGGCTAATGAAGTTTGCAGATGACTGCAAACTAGGAGCCATAATCAAAAGACCAAAAGATGTGGACATCCCACAAAAGGGCCTTGCTGAGACAGATGCCTGGGGTCAAAGCCATGGCCTCAGGCTCAATGCCAAAAAGTGCATTGTCATCCCTTTTGGTAAAAACTCTGTACCCATGAATTACCACATAGGCGGTAATCTACTTAACACTGAAAGTGTGATAAGAGACCTTGGGACACAGGTGGACAGTAGTCTCTTCTTTGATAATCACATCGCCACAGCAGTCATTAATCCTTCTACGTGGCACACCTCATCACAAAAGGTTTCTCATCCAGGAAAAAAGAGGTCATTGTTCCCCTCTACTTGTCACTCATTAGACCCATTATAGAGTACAATGCCCCTTTTGGTATGTACCTCACAAGACATCTACAATAACTGGAAAGGCCGCAGAAATACCTCACAAAGAGGGTTACCAACCTCAAACAGATGCCCTACGCTGATTGTCTCAAAAAACTCCAGCTTTACTCCATCGCATATCGCCTACTCAGAGGCGATTTCTGCCTAACACACAAAGCTATATCAAACCCAGAGCTTTTAGACACGCTCCACTTAAAGAAATCCCAATCCCTATGAGCTACATGCTCTAGGGACCTAAACCTTGTCACCACAATAAACAGAACATGCTGGAGGGATAGATTCCTGTCCCAGAGACTTCCCATACTCTGGAACAAACTACCTATCTATATCAAACAAAGCTCCTCATTAGCACTCTTCAAGAAAAATCTTGATGATTGGATAGGAGATAGGAAATTCACCCCGGGGATCACTTCTGTGGCTCTGCTTGACAGTGACACAGGAAAATAATTTTTCTTGGGTGGCGAAAGCCAGGGTACCCTTGGCTAGGTTTATATAGGCCCTAGGGCCAATAGTCTAGTACCTACCTATGAAACTATGAACCTATATGTTATACTAACAACCCTAGAAAGGGCCAACAGTAAATAAACTCTATAGTGGAAAACAACATAGTAGAATAGAGCTTCAGACTGGACTCTGTCCACTGAAGTGGCCTTGTCACCTACCACGTTTTAGAGGACATGCTGAGAGTAAGTTCTGCTTCTAATGAAATGAGAAATTGCATTTTCTTTCCCTCTCTGCACTATTAAAGTGTAATGAATTTGGCTGAGAGTTCACGGCTGGCTAGTCTGAATGAACCTGAGATCTGAGTTTTTAATACAACTGCCCAGATTTCCTACCAAATCTTCACATAAATCATTCGATCCCATCTTCAATGAGATCTTCATAAGCCTTATAAGCTGTTGCAGAACTGAACAAGTTTACTGTATCTTAATAGTTTACAACCTGGAATTAAAACTGTCATATGTACCGCAACTGAAAGCCAAATCGATGCTTAATACTTTTTTTTTCACAAGAGCTGCACACATATCCTGACTGTTAGATAAAGAAACTTTTGGCATCTTAAAATTCGCTCTAAGAAGATTAAAAATCTACAAACTGCAGATTATCCAGACCCATTTTGGACAGCGCAGGTACAAAAAGCCCATGCGCGCAGTCCTAGACACACACACACACACACACACACACACACACACACACACACACACACACACACACACACACACACACACACACACACACACACACACACACACTTTAGTTTTGTGTATAGTATGGACGAGTTGGAATACGGGACAGAGGGCAAAAGAGGTGTAATGTAAATGACAGTGTGCAAAAGAGACGGACTGCGTAGGGAAAAAAACATCTTACCAATAATGGTGTACTGTGCGAAAAACTTTGCAAGGAGTTCATTTAGCAGCTCAGTCTATAAGGGCATGGTTTTAACAGCAGATTGTTGCAGTCTAGATGGGAATATTAGGCAACCCTTACCTCTCAGCTTCCAGATTTTCCCACAATGTTCAGATTTTTGTATCATATTTTTGGCCTGGTCCTCATAAATTTGTCTTTTTTTTTCTGGCAAATCACTGAGTAGTCACTAAATAATGCCATACATTTAGAGTTTCAGACTTCATATCCCAAAAAACTGCTCACGACACTAACACTGTTATTCTAGCAACTTTCTTAAGTGTTTCAAATCAATATTTACATTCTGTCCCTATTTCTGGGGTGTGTGTTCCTCCATTATTTAATAATTTGCTAAGACAGCTGATTGGTATACATGCATAAGATCGCGAACAGTTTGCAAAAATCACACAACTGACATTATGATCCCTTTTTCTTCAGTATGCATGGGCAGGGTAGGTACTGCAAATTTTCTAATTTGTGCAGAAAACACAGAAATAACCCGGCTCAGATGGTTTTGCCCATGTCTTCCCCCTGTACTAAATTAACCCATCAGTATGAAAATGAAGCAAAGTCTAGGCTAAAACATGCTACCACGTTCTTCTAATATTATACACAATTTAAAGACCTACACTTCAAATTACATAGCACACTCTTCAAACACTAGGCCAGTTACAACTTAAAAACATAACAGTAATGAGTTGTGAATTTAAACTAGACCATTTTACTTTAATAGCTTACGCTCATGAAATTATAGTATAAGCAATATTCCTGGGGTCATGCACTCTAGATTAAACAAGCAGACTCCATAATTCAGCCGGGACCATTAATGCTCTTTTGGCTCACTTATACCCTTATGACGTGCCTATTATCTGAAAAAGCCATCAGATGACAGTACAACGATAGCAGACTCACATTTTGTGCTGCTTTAGATGAGAGTGTGTTAAACTGCTCTTGGGATCAAAAATATAAAGTACAGAATTCCAACAAACAAGTACAGTACCTCACCACTTAGGGGGAAGGAGGAAAAGAAGGTAGTTGTTGCGGTGAGCTGACGGGGAACTCTACACTACAGTGGCTGAATGGGAACTCCTGGTAGCACCTATATGGTGGTCCATGAAATCCTTGACTGGCGAAAATAAAATAGAAGATCCAGTAGCAGGTAAAATCTCCAATTCTTCACAGAAAAAAAGGAAATACCTGCTGCTGGACCCTCTTTTTATTAGAGGAAAACAAAATAAGTTTAGGTTGGGGGTAGAGGTGTTATGCAAGTGGTGGCTCAAAATGTAAGAATCTGACTGGCTGCCACCGCTTGCTTTATCAAGAACTTTTAAAAAGTATTTTCTGAAAGAACTTCAATGTTACCCTAATGCAAAAACACACTGAATCATAACTAGATATGGTAAATTACATATTCACTTACAATTTCAGAGTGTTTTACATTAAGGTGAACTACAAACCTGCAGTACACTTTCTCTTGCTTGTGGAAGGCACTCGGGGGTAACGGCTTGAAATTTGTATCTTCTCATGGCGCGCTCGGGTTTAAGCACACAGGCGCCATGAGAAGGTACTCAGGGTTAATGAGTTAATTAGGTCCATGATGCACTCCATAGCTTTACATATCAGACTTGTCAGGCTAATGGGGTGATAATTCCCAGGGTCTGTAGTCACTCGCTCTTTATGGAGAGGAATGACTGTAGCAGTGCACCATTTGGTAGGGCCAAAGCCTGAGGTGAGGCTGTGACTAAACAGGGCACACAGATGTGGTGCCAGTTCACTTTGTAATTCATGTAGAACACAGCCAGGTATATTATCGGGTCCCATGGAAGCTGTATTCTTGGCCTTGAACAATGACGCTTTAATCTGAACTGAAGTAATGTTGGGTGCCTGGCCTTCTTCCAGTATTGTGATTTGTCCTTTATGGGTGAGAGAAGGGTAAAGTTGGCACTGAATCTGTCAGCCAGTATGTTGGCAATATCTGTTGGCTCAGTATAGGAGGTACCATTGTGCAGTAACTCAAAGCAAATCTGGGTATTGCCGTGAAGGTTCTTGATATAGCTATAGAAGGCTTTCTGATTGTTTTCAATGTCTGTCGCAATTCTGCCTTAATAGCTGGCTTTAGAGGATTTGATGAAGGTTCTCAACTTTTTGTTGAGGCTAATAAGGGACTTCACCTTTTTCTGCAACAGTTTCTTCCTTCTGTTGTAGAGTTTATTAATGGCAGGGGACACCAGATTGGCTTCCTTTTTTTGGAGGAGAGCATCTTGGTTCTGTTGGGTATGGCTAGTTCCATGCATTTATGTACATGTTCGTACAGTGCATTGATGTATGATTCGGCAGTCATGCAGCTATTTTCCATTGGCATGGGTGCCGTGAAGTTAGCCACCTCTGTTTTTAGGAGTCCAAAGTCAGCTTTGAGAAGTTTTTCAAGGTGGTTACCTTTGCAGGGTGTGTGGGTGAGATGTGGATTTCCATGGTGATTAGTTTATGGTTGGATCTGACCAGGGAGGGATTGACTATTGGTGCAGAGCAACAGTCGCCCATGTTAGTAATAACCAGGTCAAGGATGTGGATTATTCTTGAAAATCTATGGATAATGACAAAAATGCACTTTTATCCATGGTATAAAACACGTTAAAACACTGAGTTTAACTTTCATAGCTGGCAAGAAAACATTTGTCTGTACTTGAAACACATAAATAACCTTTAAAGGAATTAGTGTACAACTGTGGGATTCAAACCTACACATGTAAAGTAGGTAGGAGGGTAGTCAATGACTCCACATACAGTTCCAACCCTACAACTGTAACACAATCTATGGACTTCTTGTACTTGCATTGTGATTACAAGACTCACATATTTAAATCATGATGTCATGCATTGTTCTTGCATTCATTTAACTGATAAAAGATAGAATGGGTTATAAAAGACTGTGGTGAAATTTAAACTTTAGAGATTATATAACTGCCATTGTCATCCCCTTCCACAAAGGTGGTGCCACCACTGACTTGGGAAACTATCGACCCATTAGCTTGACAAGTCTGATCTGTAAAGCCATTGAGTGTATTATGGATCTAATATACAAGAACATAGGCAATCTCCAAGAACTCAACCCCACCTAATTCGGGTTCGTCAGGGGTAGATCTTGCCTATTGAACCTAGTTCACTTCTTTGAGACTGTCACCAAGGCCATGGATGCAGAAAAGTCAGTACATACAGCTTACCTTGACCTGGCCAAGGCCTTTGACACAATCCCCCACTCAGGCATCATCAGAAAGCTAACACAACTTGATGTTAATACCTTTCTTGTCAGATGGATGGCCAACTGGCTCACAGATAAGACCCACAAGGTCAAAATAGGTGCCACCACTTCCAAAAGCAAACCTGTCACTAGTGGTGTTCCCCAGAGATCTGTCATGCGACCCCTACTGTTTGGCATCTACTTCTCAGAGGTCCAAGAAAAGACAAAGGGCCTGTGGCTGACCAGGTTTGCTGATGACTGTAAGTTGGGTGCTGTCATTGACTCCCCAAATGATAATAACATACTATAAGAGGGTCTCACAGCAACAAATGGCTGGTTCCAAAGTCATTGCCTTAAGTTAAATGCAAATAAATGTATTATCATACCATTGGCAAAAACACAGCTCCTGCTGATTACAACATCAACAGCAACCCCCCTAAGCACACAACCTGTGGTGAGAGACCTGGGTACTCAGGTTGATAACAATCTCACATTCAATCATGTGACGGCAGTGGTCAGAAAAGCCTTTTACTTGGTTCATTTTCATAAGTAAAGGGATTGCATCCAGAAAAAAAGGAGGTTATTACCTCCCTGTACTTCTCCCTTATTAGACCTATAATTGAGTATAACGCCCTGTTTGGTATGTACCTCTCCAAACACCTGCACCAACTGGAAAGGCCACAGAAATACCTCACAAAGAGACTACATGGCCTCCAACACCTGTCCTATGTGGACAGGCTTAAATCACTATCATTCTACTCTGTATCATACAGATTGCTGAGAGGTAATATCAGACCTTGCCCTACTAGAGATGCTCCATATCCTAAGTCTAACTCCTCGTGCATTAACCGATTGATAGGCCTAAATCTAATATGCAACATCAAAAAACCTGCTGGAGAGACAGGTTTATCTCCCAAAGGTGGACCTGTCTCTGGAATAGACTTTCCATACATGTCAAACAGAGTACCTCACTGACCCTCTTCAAGCACAACCTTGACATGTGGATGGGAAACCACAAATTTGTCCCAGGGGTTCCACCTTTGTCCCTCATTGACAGGGGTGACAGGTGATAACTGAAGTTTTTTTTTTTTTTTGGTGATAAACTCTAGGCCAGGCATGTAAGGGCCCCAGGGCTATTAACCTAGCAACCTCCTACGATCCTAAGATATATATTACACAGCATTCGCACATACATCATTATTAACAGAAGTATACTGTATGATGTTTCTAGAAGTATTGCTGATAACTGATAAAAGAACTATAGGCTTCAACATACCACGGCCATGCTAGATGTGTAAAATCTATAATGTATACAGTACCAACCAACTATAGTTCTTCTGTATGTAAAGTGTAATAGAAAGTAAATTACTGCCAAGACTTTATCCCAAAAGGGTTACAATGAGACTTGAATCCACACATAAGCCAACAACACTTAATTTCTCCTATTGTTTAGCTGGTTGAGCTACTGGACATCACATTTCTTTTAATGTTTTAGAAGTCTATATTATAGACTAACAGTATTAGTAGTATGTGTGGCATCTGTAGTAATATATGAGTATAACAGATAGTCCTGCATAATGCTTACACTGGCCCAGTATATATACTGATAACTGCAGAATGCAGTGACATGCGAATATAAAGTTTAAAGAGTAAAACGTATTATTTTGCCTTGTAGATTCATGGAATACACTTAAAAGACAATGCATCATCTAAAGACATATGCTTACTACATACATACATATATGATACTGTAGTTGTTAAGGTGTGGAGTATGTAACTGACTGTAGTCATCAGATGGCTGGGGTCAAACCTCTGCAACCTTCCATCAGACATCTGCATCCCTTTTGTGTAGATAATTATAGCACTGCCAAATCTGCAGTGCAGTTCGGTAGATCCCAGTCCATTGGCAGTGCTCCCTCTCTATCTGGTTCCAGTTGCTGATCATCACAAAGTTCCTTGGGCATGTTTACATCCTCTCCTCATGTCCAGCTTAAGCAACAGGCATCTGTGTCCTCTGTACTTCTGTCCAGTTTGGTTCCCAGACTCACAGAAACCTTCTCTCAGTCAACATCTTTGGTATGGTTGTGGAAGCCTTTGCTGGAACGCCTTTCAAAAAATGCTAACCAGGGTCCCACACAATTTGCAGGTTGCAATGGTAAGATAAAAATATGTATCAATATTAAATTTTAAAATTGATGTGTATAGGATGCTATCTGACTATCAGAGGGCATCAGGCAGATGTCACAGATATTTTTGTTTACTGATACCTATTGGATAGTTGTTCTGAATACTGTACACTTACAACAAGCTTTTGGTTTGGATTTCAAAACTTATGCAGGCATTCACTAATGGGATTCCAAAACACTGAATGCTAATGAACCTTATTAATTATGCATAGCACAAATGGCGCTTAAAAGCTGTATGTGCTTAGCTAACATGCACCTGGCAGTGCAGTGGTGTAGAGGTTAGCATTGTCACCTCACAGCAAGAGGTTTTCTGGTTAGATTCTCAGTTGGAGTGCCTTCTGTCGGGAGTCTGCATATCTTCCCTGCATTTTCATGGGCTTGCTCCAGTTTTCTCCCACATTCCAAAGACATGCATCTTGAGCATTTATCCCTGGACCTCAGCTGAAAATGGGCTCTGTCTTAGTTGGACTTTCCTAGTAAACAAATGTTAAATAAATAAAAAATAAACAAACCTCACTCTGATATATAGTTGACTGAAAGCTATCTTCCAAAGGTAAGCTGTCACACACTTGCATTGCTCTGGTGGAATATAGGGTCTATACCATATTCTCAAAAGCCGACAATGTTGAATCTGACATTGTCAACACGAGAATATCGAATGCTCAGAATCTTCGTAAGGGGAGATTTCTGTTTACTGCAATGTAGTGCGGTCTCGGAGTTGATATATTTAAGTAACGGGGGTGTGGGGGTGTAGGGGGGATTGCCCCCTTGCTTAAACCCATTAGGGTACATTTTTCTTTTTTTGTTTCTGTCTTTTTATAAGGTCGACGTTTGAAGACATCAACCATATGGTTTCGATCATATGTTGTTCGATGTTTTCAACCATCGATCTTATAATATAGACCCGCAATATAGTACTATTATCACCTTCCTGTGATCATAGTATGCTGTGTAACACCACTAAAACATAATTTCATGCATATGATATGTGAAACTCTCTGCATTACAATATGTATGTTACATAAATAATGGAGATAGACTTCAACAATATGCATGCATATGCATGCATGTCCATCACTATCAAGGAGGTTTTCATCATATGCACTAGTATGGTTACAAAAAGCCATCCCTCATAAACTACAGATCCTGATGGAATTTGCATATATCTGTAGTTAATGCAGATTAACTTATAATGTCTGAAGCAGGTTTGCACAGAATGATGACTTATGGGATTGTCCACAAGTTTCATGTTACTGATACCCTCTGATATTTAATCATATAGTGGTAGCCATTATTACATTCAATGGGATAAGGGCAACATTAGGATGGCTTAGCATTTACATTGTTTGTTATTGTTATATGTAGCCATGACTGCATAAGTGGTTATTTTCATAAGTTAATGATAGTTCTGTAAAATTTTTACCAGTTGTGTTGTTTGCCATATCATGAAGGTCACATTTGTGATGCTGTCTATCATTAACTGCGATAACATTTGAGATTCATTCAACATGCTTGAAGTAGAATTGGTAGGCATGGTTGGATGTGCATGTAATTGTGACATCAGCAAAGCTTTCAGGAGCAGCCACAGTGTCACCAAATAAATATAAGTACTCTCAAAGGTTAAAATATTATCTAAAAGACCAGCCACAATAAAAATCTTAAATATATTTAATAATAAATAATAAAAAAACATGAAAATACTAAATATCTATTTACAATAAACACCAGAAATATTAAAAATAACACAGATGGAAAGGTTCACACAGATACAGAAAAATACTGCTTAACCAATCTCACTATATTTTCCTGACTGAATAAAGAATTACTCTTCCCTAGTTCACTTACTAGAGAAGGCAAGATGATGTGGGTGAGTGGTCCTTCTTTGTTAAGTTTCACAAACAGACTGTTCTGAGACTTCTGTCTCATCTAGTATTAAAACATAATTTTTATTTATTTAATATTCATTTACCGGGAAGGTCTGACTTGGAACGGAGCGAATTTTCAGCGTAAGGCCCAAGGAGAAACCCTCCAGACACGTGTCTTTGTAACACGGGAGGAAACCAGAGCACCCAGAGGAAACCCACACAAATTCAGGGAGGACATGCAGACTCCACCCAGAAGGCACCCCACCCAGAAATTGAACTGGAGAACCTCTTGCTGTGAAGTGAAAATGCAAGTGCTGCACCTCTGCGCAGTCCATTTCAATGCTGGATTACAGAATGACATCCCATAAATCTGGTCACCTGAATTCTGGTTCCCACATTACCCCCCTTACTAGAAGCTGAGCCAGAATCTTGCATATATGTGTCACCATCCACACAGATAGAGTTTTGTTAAGTTGTGTTATAACATCTGAAAGCTATAGCACCATTTCAAAACTTCTACCCTTCCAGGGTAGCAATTAGTTCACCCCTAAGGACAATACAGTGGGATTCCTGGTCCTGGTTTTCTCAGACATTTTCCTTCTGACTGCAATTAGACCTATGAGATACAATCTTTTTGGCCTAAACCAGGTGATTTAATTTCAGACTATTTTTCAAAGTTAACTGGACTCAGATTAACCTCTTCTCTTCCAATATCCTCTGTTACAATATATTTATTTCCACAGTTACAATATAGTCTGCCATATATGTGTGTATTTATTTTATGTGCAGTAGGACCCACTACTGGTACATTTTTAACACAAGCCGCTTTACAAATACATTTTTCAACACAAGCATCTGTACAAATCAGCTTGATATACAAATGACAGATAATTCTTTACAAAATTCCTGCTAGCTATGCCGGCATATGTTACACATCCACTGCCCTGCTCCTCTTGGAATAATTGGTACTACCTCACATCATCACAGGTAGCATGGGCAAGTGCATACAGGTCAGAGCCATAAAGTTGCTGTGAATGTTCATGTGCCAGAAATAGTAAAAAAACACTCAGATTATCAGAATGCCTAACCACATTACCCTTTCTATTGGAGACTACACCATGAATCACATGTATGTCCCCTTCCAGGCTGCTGAAAGGACCACCTTGCAGTGGCCTGTTTGCCATTGGCTGTACTATCAGAGTGAGGCACATCACATACCACCACAGGATCAGTGGACAAGCTACAAGAGGAGGAAGGTAATGGACATGTTTCAATAGGAGACAGATAATACATGTCACATACATTCACAGAAGTCAGATGATGCAGCATAGAACTGACATTTTGGGCAACTAAATAACTACAGTGTTTGTGATTATATGGACTTACCAGGTCATCATGACTGTGTGTTGTTCAGGGACCCTATTAATCAGAAGATATGCCAAGTCCTTTACATATCAAGAAAAAATGGAAGACAGTATTAATACAACTACTAAAACCTACCTGACAATTTCTCCTCTGACTCTACTGCTGGTGATGAGGGTTGAAATACCACTGTCATGTAAAAGGATAAACATAAACAACTCATTAGTAAGCACATACAAGGCAACATGTAGCATTCCATCTGAGGTGTAGCACACAATAAACAATGTATACACATACCAGATGGCAAATATGACATGCAGATTGCAGGTGTTCTATGCAACTAAACAAGACCACATTAGTCATGAAAGGCACAGATGCCAAACACTTGCTCAGTGGTCTTTCATGTCATGATATCCGTTCTGTTGTATGTATCTTCAGCAGGTGCTATCAGGGTTGTGTATGGTATCATAAGCCAAGATTCCAATGGATAACTGCACTCACTTGTTTTCAGGGGGACTGAGAAAAAAAGATTTGTTCATATTGCTTCCTGTTGCAATGCCTGACTACTGCTTACTGTATAGTGGTGGTCATGAACTTACCTAGTTGGGGCATCTCTAGTATTTCACCATGTTGGAAAGTAGACCTCAGAGCACTTTCCCTACAAATTACTGCATCAAGCATGCTACCTTGGTGTGTTGCCATAATAGTAGTAATCAGGCCATTGGCAAGTCACAGCTCCTGACAAATGAATGATGGCCACCCCTTTATATTGATGTACCTTTCCACACTGGATACCACTGGAGTTTTGACTGGATTGTGGACATGGTATATTGCACCAAATACATGGCAGAAATTGGCAGCAGCATAGAACTGGTGCCATTCTAAAGGGATCCAGTATCTGTCTGCCTGGGATGACATGGTCGACAGACCACGATGCTTTGCCAGAGATGGCCTGCACCTGTCACCCCTGGGATTCCGGATACTGGCTAAGGTTCTTGCCGCCCCTATAGTGCCTTTTTTAGGCAAGGTTCAAATGACAAATTCACCACCGTAACAGGAACAGGCAAGCAAAAACTGAGGGTGATGCTACTCAATGCCAGAAGTCTAAATCTCCAAATGCACTCACTCGAGGCACTCCTTAAAATGGAGAATATCGATATCTGTGCTGTGACTGAGACCTGGTTCAAGGCTCCAGAGAGCACCCCTGCACTACCAGGCTATAACTCATACCACACTTTTCGGCCATGTAACCTGGACTGGAACACCAAAGGCAGAGGTGTATCCATATTCATTAAGGATATCCACACCTCCAGGCTAGTTGCTCAGCATAATGCAGCTGAGGTTATCCAAGTTCAACTAACTCTGGGCAAAACCGCAATCCAAATTGTAGCTTGCTACAGATCACCCACCATGCTCCAGGATCCCCACTCCTCTTTTCTTGATGTACTGGAAAATATTAGGGTTCAACTAAACACCCTAATAATGGGCGATTTCAACTACCCCACCATTAACTGGGAAAACTACTCATGTACCAACTCCTTCACTCAACGCTTTCTGGAATTCATAAACACCAATGCCTTGGATCAACTTATCCACACCCCGACCAGGGGCAACAATATCCTAGATCTAGCCATTGCCAATATGAGTGACCAGTGTTCCACACCCAAAGTCAATGCCTCATTGGCCCAATCCAACCATAAGCTAATTACCCTAGATATCCACATCCTGCCTCCACCCCCATTAAGGAAACCATAATAAAAATTTTCTCCAAAGCCAACTTCATGATTCTTAATACAGAAGTGGTGAACTTCATGACACCCATGCAGATGGACAATACAGTTACAACTACTGAATCCTACACAATTGCACTTTATAAGCACTTACATGAGTGCATGGATCATGCTATCCCTAACAGAACCAAGATGCTATCCTCCAAAAAAAGGAAGCCAATCTGGTGGTCCCCTGCCATAAACAAACTGTACAACAGAAGGAAGAAACTCTTGCAAAAGAGAGTAAAATCCCACGAGTGGAGGAGCTCCCTGGTCAGCCTCAGTAAGAAGCTGTGATCCCTGATAAAATCCTCCAAAGATAGTTACAAAAACAAAATCGCCACTGATTCTAAAGACAACCACAAAGCATTCTATAGCTATGTCAAGAATCTGAATGGCAACACTCAGATCTGCTCTGAGTTACAGCACAATGGCACTAAATATACAGACCCAACTGATATTACCAACATCCTGGCAGATAGGTTCAGTGCTAACTTTACCCCCCTCTCACCCCCTAAAGAGCCCATCTCTATACCGGAAGAATGCAAAGTTCCTGTAATCACGGCTGCACAGGTAAAAAACACACTTTCCAAAGCCAAGAACACAGCATCCATGGGACCAGACAACATCCCAGGCTGCTTTCTACATGAACTACAGAACAAACTGGCACCCCACCTAAGTACCATGTTCAATCATAGCCTCACCTCAGGCTTTGTGCCTGCTGAATGGCTCACAGCAACGGTTATCCCACTCCACAAGGGGGGAGCCACCACAGACCCTGGTAACTACTGCCCTATTAGCCTGATGAGCCTGGTCTACAAGGCCATGGAACATATCATCATGGAACTTATAAACAAAGACATTGGTAATCTCCAAACTCTGGATCCCACCCAGTTTGGGTTTGTAAAAGGCAGATCATGTCTCCCAAACCTGAAAGACTTCTTTGAAGCAGTCATCAAAGCTGGAGACAAGGGTTATGTGGTTCACATAGCCTATCTAGATCTTGCCAAGGCTTTTGACACCATCCTCCACTCTGGAATTATAGATGAACTCACTAAACTAGGTATAAATCCCTATGTCACAAGATGGGTTGCCAACTGGCTCACTGATAGAACCCACGCTGTGAAAGTAGCAGACTCCAAATCCGACTTCAGACCAGTGACAAGTGGAGTACCACAGGGTTCAGTCCTGGGTACTCTCCTGTTTGGTATCTACTTCTCTAAAGTACAGGCTAACACAGAAGGTCTTTGGCTAACGAAGTTCGCAGATGACTGCAAACTAGGAGCCATAATCTAAACTCCTAATGATGTGGACATCTTACAAAAGGGCCTCACTGAGACAGATGCCTGGTGTCAAATACATGGCCTCAAGCTCAATGCCAAAAGGTGCACTGTCATCCCCTTTGGTAAAAACTCTGTACCCATGAACTACAACATAGGCGGTAGTATACTTAACACCGAAAGTGTGATAAGAGACCTTGGGACACAGGTGGACAGTAGTCTCTCCTTTGATAATAACATCGCCACAGTAGTCAGGAAATCCTTCTACATGGCACACCTCATCACAAAAGGTTTCTCATCCAGAAAAAAAGAGGTCATTGTTCCCCTCTACTCATCACTCATTAGACCCATTATAGAGTACAACGCCCCTTTTGGTATGTACCTCACAAGACATCTCCAACAACTGGAAATGCCGCAGAAATACCTCACAAAGAGGATTACCGACCTCAAACAGATGCCCTATCCTGACCGTCTCAAAAAACTCCAGCTTTACTTCATTGCATATTGCCTACTCAGAGGTGATCTCTGCCTAACATACAAAGCTATGTCAAACCCAGAGCTGTTGGACATGCTCCACTTAAAGAAATCCCAATCCCTCCGAGCTACATGCTCTAGGGAGCTAAACCTTGTCACTACAATAAACATAACATGCCAGAGGGATAGATTCCTGTCCCAGAGACTTCCCATACTCTGGAATAAACTACCTATCTATATCAAACAAAGCTCCTCATTAGCACTCTTCGAGAAAAATCTTGATGATTGGATGGGAAATAAGATATTCACCCCAGGGATCACCTCTGTGGCTCTGCTCGACAGTGGCACAGGAAAATAATTTTCTTGGGTGGCAAAAGCCAGGGTACCTTTTTAGCTGGGCTTGTATAGGCCCCAGCACCGATAGCCTAGTAACTACCTATGAACCTATGAGGTCTTTCCTTCATGGCTGTTGCTGGAAAGCGGATGTATTCATGTACATTGGTGCACATTGCTGCTTAGAGCTGTGCAAGAATGTGACTGGCAGCTGTCTGGGACAGTCCTAAGGCATCTGCCATATGCCTCTGAAATATCCCAAAGGCCAGCGTATCTCAGACTCAGGCACACTCTTGTTTCACTGGTACTGGGTTACCACACAGACTCCAAGCAAACATATAGGGTGCATACAGCCTGCACCAGCTCTTTGTCTAATCTGTATATATCTATTATTTCCTGTTCAGAGAGATGGCTTCTCTGTAGCCTGAACTGGTACCTGGCTGTCTGTCTTCTAGGATGCAGATCATCCTTTATTATGGGTTGTAGTACCCTAGCCTGCTCTAATGCATTAAATGCTGGGTGCATGTTTTTTTTTTTTTTTTTAAGTTGCATTTGTGGAATCCACAGGATTACTTAGGAATTTGGGGAATATATTAGCTGTAAAATTAAGCATATATGGCCTCCACCAAGTGCTTACAGAAAACTGGCAGTGAAGTACTCTGTCATATTTAAATTGCTTTGGGTGCAGCCTTTGTGGTTTAGAATCCAGTGGGTGCACATGGAATCCACAATTATCTTACAAAGAACAGATAATTACTTGGTCTTGTTTCAGCATCTCTTATGGAATTATGTCCACTGCAAATGTGGTGATGTCCTGATTTCTTCCTTCCGCATGCAGCTCTGTCCACAACTATATTTTGGAATCCAGCCCAATATTCTGCATTGTCACTATACTGCAGACTCACTGGTTACATTAGTTGGCAGCTGTTGCTTGCTGGGACGTTATTCGTAGGACTCTGCTTCGGTTATCAGATAGGCAGACACTGCAGAATACTTAAGTCCACTGATCAGTTTACACCCTGCAGACAAACATGAATGTCAAGTGACTGTCATTCAGGGAGCACCATGCAAGGATCATTGTAAGGCATACAAACCAGTAGAAATGTTAATCTTAACTTGAAAGTTCGTTGCTAGGGACAGAAGCCTTCTTTTTGGGGTTGAACAAATAAATATCTAAAAGTCATCGTCGGTTCATTCTAACTTGAGTTTAGTTTTTTTCTGATCTTATATCAATAGATTTTAGCAGTTACGTCTTCCTGTTTGTCCTTCAAGAGTCACATGCTTCTTATCAGCAGTTTGTAATTTATCTTATCTACTTTAGATAGTTATTTGACATTTGCCGATAGTCCGACTGAGCTAAAGCCCCTTTTCAGTGGAGGCCCTGGGAGAAAAGCTCCACAAACAAACACATTAGTTACACACAATAGTCAAAGAAATAATTTTGCATGTACGTTACAGTTGTTGGCAGATAAAACTAATATCAAAAGTTCTAGAGAAAGTGTCTATTGAGGTACATCACAGGATACACAGTTTATCTGTTAATACAGTTTAACACAGAGTAGTAAATGTAAATTATAATACTTTTGACAAGAAAGTTGTCATAGAGACGTAAACAACTGATGGTAAAAGCACTAAATATTTCTCTTCAATATACTATTTTATCTATTATAAAGTAGGAATCGGTAGAGTAAAAGGTTAAAGGTCAGGAAAGCTTAATAAGTGTAGGATATGCTAAGAAATACAATCCAGAGTAAAGTAGTTCAGAATTCATTGGAGAGGGATGAAGATTTGAGGAAGTTAAGAGTGGTGAGATAGAGATGACAGGTATGAGTGAGGTGGAGAGTAAGTCACTTCTAGGTAGAAATCTGGAGTCACTTCTAGGTACAAATACCACATTTGAAAAGTGTTGTATATTTAATTTACAGACCCTTTCTCTTTGCTGTCAGCATTATCAAGAGAAAAAAAAATAATAATAAAAGCTGTACTTGTTAATAAATTACTCCATGTCACCAGCAATCACTGTGAGCTACCCTTCCCTTTAAGTATACGCCATTCCATAATTACAGCTGCTGTTTACTGCTGTCTCACCTTTAGTTGCTTTGTACTACATCCTTTACCCTAAGACTCCCTGTTGACAATCTGGCCCCTTTCTACACTGATCTTTTCATTCTCTGACTTTCCCGCCTAGTTAGGTAGTCTATCAAGGTGAAAAGGGTGAGATCCAAGGATCGATGCTTTTATCCTGCATGAAGTTTGGAGATTTTGCCCATAGCCCTCTTCACGACAGCATAATACATATGTTCTCCAAGAACATCAAGGCCAGTGGTTATATATGTTTCGGGGCTTATACTCAGTCCCCTACTGGTGAGAATTTGTTTTGTGGCTGCACATCCTGAAATGATACCCATTCCATTCTAATGTCAGTAGCACAGGGGACTACAGTATCCCCCTCCTCCAAGGACCAGCATTAGCCACTTAGTCCCACCTTTTCTAGCCAATCTCTCCCATAGCTGAGTCATTAATTGTTGCTAAATTGTTGAGTAATGGTCAGTTTTAGCTCCTTGCTCCAAACGGGCAGTTAACTTCACTTTCTTTTGAAATGGTGAATATGATTGTTGAATTATAGCAGCTAAAGTTTACATTTTCTTCCTGTTACCCCATATTCCACAACAGTATTTAGTGGAACATCTCAACAAAGTTCTGTGAGTGCAGTCTGTTAACTTTGTAAATCTATTTTTTCTTTGATTACATAATGTTATAAATGTTTCATATAATGTCTCTGTTACTACTGATTGTTTTTTTTTTTTTTTTTTTTTTTTGGGACACACCACTGGTATGTCACTTTAAGCACTAATGCATAGCTTGTACACCCTGCAGGTACCAGTAGCTACCAGATAATTAATTTAGGGGTACATCAGCTGTGATATGATTCCACTCCCATAAATTTATTATATATGTCTATATTGGAAGTTTGCACCTTCAGTTTTGTGAAATACGCGTTTAGTGTTATACAGGACTACTTTTGAGTTTTATCCTTTAAACACATCCGTTCTAGCTGAAATCTTTATTCTACTGTATTGCCCTATTTAACAATGAACACTCCATAGGAAATCTTACCCTATGTTGAGCATTTCCAGTGCCAAAATGAGACATACACAGTCAGAAATGGAATTCATTAAGGTTATTCTGATTAAATAATATACAATGCAAGCCAAAATCTCATAAATACATAATTATTTTTTTTCATCTGTGAGTCAAATTAGTCAGTAAAATTAATAGTATCATCATCTGAATAACACCTAATGATTTCTCATATCCTCAACAACCCAAATGTAGGTAGACCAGATTTTTTTTTAATATTGTGGTTGGTTCATTCATCACTCTGAATGGCAAGAACTGAACTGTAAAAAAAAATAATATATATATATATATATATATATATATATATATATATATATATATATATATATATATATATATATATATATATATATATACACACAGAGTATTTTTGTTTGCCTTCCAGGTCTGCTGTTGAGCAACTATTTGCTTTTATGAACTTTCTCTAAGCTCTGCAAACAATTGTTGTGGGGTTTGATCCATTAGCTGACAGGTTGCTTCAGAATTTTAGAGGTGGAGTTCTTCATTATGAAATGAATCATTTTTTCTCCTTGTCTTTCTCCACACACCCATGTAGGACTCACACTTTCAGTTTCAAAACTGAAGTTGTGACGTATTCTAAGATCAGTGTTTCACCGGTCCAACTTCAGAACTCAAGAGATCGGTATTTCCTAACTCATGCTGTTTTACACAAGTCATTTCCTAGAAAAAGGAGCTATTTTCTCCGAGTTTGCTTAAAGCATGCATTTTTCTGAGTTTACTGAAATTCCAACACCATTACACTGCTGTTGAACAGTTTCTGCCTGGCTCACTTTTGACACAGCCTCCTATGGAGTCTGCCAAGAAATGTTTATAAAATTGGTTTTAATAGTATTTTCTTTAAAATGGTCCAGGCAGTGTTTTTTTTTAAGATATGCCATAAATGTGTAATGTGTACACTATACTACTATACAGATAACAGTGTGCTCCAGCAGTCAGAACAGCAAAATACTGCTTAGGGATGTAAAAACCAAAGACTAACATCTCAGTAATACAGACATGAATATAGCATAAGGCAGCATAATCTTTTTGTTACTGGATATGATTATGAACCAGCAGATTGGAGTTTTATATCCCACCAAGGAATGTTAACTGTCAGAACAATGAAGCTCTTTAACCTTTTACTGCGTCATTGCAGACAGATTCCATGAATAGAAGCAGGATGCCATGTGAGGTAATATAACAGAAAGTAAAACTATCAGCTGTTAATGAGCTATATCCTGCAAACCTCGCTATGATTATTTCATTCTCTGCTTACATGATGTACAAATATAAAAAGTGTTTAAACAAACCACAGCATCTGAATTACTGTTAACAGGCATTTCTGTCAAATGGATCATGCCTAACAAAATGGCATGGCATACCTACCCAAATGAGTCTTACCCAACTAAAAACAGAATTTAAGATAAAACAACTTCATCATGTTGTCTTACACAAAATAGCAGCCATAATATGCTATCACATTGTCTGTAGAACAATGGATTATTACATTCAGTGTTAAATTTTAATCTCTACATATATAATGCAAGTAAATATGAAGAAGGATTATACACCATGTGAGATAATATTTTCCAACACGTACTAACTTGATAGTATAGGAGTTAAAGCCCTCATTGAGCTTCAGATGACCTGAGGATTGGTGCCTGACCAAGGCTCTAGATGAGCTGACAGCAGAAGGTGGAAGTGGTCAGTGGATGCTCTCTCTTCCATGCTGAGTGGAGGGTGGCATTTCAGTTGGTCACAACACTGCAATCTGGTTGAAGTTAGATGTCCCAGCACATTCAGTGTGAGAGCCAAGATTGAAAACCACCAGACAGCAGTAGGTGCTGGCCTTGAACAAACTTACGCAAACAGTAAGGGGGCTTCAAAATGGAGCATCCATGTACTCAGGCTGTTAATGGAGAAACAGAGTATAAAAATGCAGAGGCAGCCTGCTTGATAGAGTTCCATGTCTGTCTCTTACCCAATAGAAATGAATGAGAAAGCTGGATGACAAGAGGGCTGAGGGTTGTAATGTACCAGTGAGAAAAAGACATATGAGAAACAAAAACAGCTTAACCAATAGCACACCTGAATAGAGTTCAGCACCACCTTAAAGATTTGTCTGCAATCTGTCATTCTAAAAATAAGTATAACAGTAAAACAACAGTGGTAAGCACTGACAAATGTACCTCATCATCTTCAAAGTGCATGCTGCTGTGGAAGAAAAATGTAAACACACCAGGTGAAAATAATTCTATGTGGCAATTCCATCCTCACTTATGTTAAGCTGCACAGCAGGGTAAGGTTTGTATTTTACTAACAGAAGTCATATTGCATAGCCTTATTACTGATGATGCATAAACGATGTAAAGGTAAAGCGATGACTTGTTGATCGAACTACCATTTCATGTAAAGCGGTGACTTGTTGATCGAACTACCATTTCATGTATTTAGATGCAAAGAAAGAGACAGAGAAGGCTTACTCATTATCCTATAAATAGTTGTACATATGTTAAATGTATTCAAGTGCTAATCTTTGACCTTTACACAAGTCTTTATGCAAAGGCAGTGGGTGGTATTCCGAGAACTACTTGTGCAAAACACAATCTAGCTTCTTCCTCTCTGAGTACATCACTGTTTATATAATTGTTATACACCTGCTACAGGTATTATCTTATTCAAGTGTAAAACACCTTTTATGTATACTTCCAATTCACAGCCATACTACTTTATGGCGTCCAGGAATTTTTGGGTCTGTCTTCTTTAACTAAGCAACTTTCCAGCTAATAATAGGCAGTATTTGAAAGGGCAAAGAGTTAGCAATAAATCATTAATCTTTATTTGCCACTTATTATTCATATTTTCAAATTTATAGTCATATTTTCATAACTGAGAGATCTACATGTTATTGAGGAGTATGATATGAAACACCAATGTGGGCGACAGGATAATTCATTGAAAATGCTGGTGTATATCACACTGCACTGGAAGTATTGTTCGTTTGCTAGTAATTATGAAAATAAGCAATATTTTCCTATGTACTTAATACTTCAAAAACCAAGCGACTTACAAACTAGTCATGACATTAAGTGAAACCTTAGATGTTGGTGAAGAAAACTGTCTTTGATATTTGCACTGTAAGTTGCACATCTTGATATATATCCAGTATTATTCGATTTGTTAATCATACAATTATACATATGTTTTCATATTTCTGTAACTATGTCAATAAACATGCACTTATACAGGAATTTCTTGTTGTCATTTGAAAGTGTATGTCAAGTTAACAAAAATATCTGTCCAGGGTGTATAGTTTCAAGATATAAAACTTAGTAAAGTTTTCAAAAAACATAATTTGAGGTTCGAATGCATCGTGATATATTACAGTATTTATGGAAAAGACTATGAATGCATCAGCTATTGCCACTGTAATGAACACCTTACTGATAACATTGCTATTTGTACAGATTTAATATATTTTATTGCTCACAAAACATTTACATTTACTGTCTTATGCTTTTGTTGTTTATTAGAAAATGCTCTGGAATGTAAGATGTGTGTAGACTGCTAGAGGTGTGACATTCCATACTACATAAGTGTTAATGAGTTATGTCTCAAATGACACTGAATGTATGTTAACTACAGTGGCCTCTCCCTCCATTACTAATTAATTAATTTATTTATTGTCATTTGTTTACAGAGAAAGTCTGACTGACCCACAGGGTGCACATTTTCAGCAGAGTCCCTGGGAGAAATGCTCCAGGTTACACACTGAGTCATCCAAAAAAAAAAACAAAGAAAGAAATGATCAGCTAAAAGATGATAGCAGCAATGTTTTGTTCCAGGCCAGCCACAAGATGACAGTGCCTAGTACAACATTCAATACTTCTTCTTTTGGCTTTTCCCAGTTAGGGGTCGCCACAGTGGATCACCTGTCTGCTCATGATTGGCAGTGAAGTTTGTACAGTGTTGAGTTGCCAGCCCGGCACCCAACCTTCCACAGAAGGCACACACGTGCATGCAGTCACACCTAGGGCCAATTTAGAGTGTCCAATCAACCTACAGCATGTCTTTGGGATGTGGGAGGAAACCGGAGCAAACCCACACGACCACAGGGAGGACATGCAGACTCCGCACAGAAGGCACCCCAGCCGAGGATCGAACCGAAGAACCTCTGGCTGTGAGGCGACAACGCTAACCGCTGCACCACAGCGGCCACCCCAGCACATCATTCAATACTACCTCTGGAAAAGTTTTAGAATGCGTATACCAGAAGTAAGGAGCAGTGATTTGCTGGTATGCAAGAAAAGTAAACCTGAAAACTAGGATTATTCCAGCCGGCACTTTTTTTTTTCTATTCTTTCAACAACCCAAAATTATGTCATATACTGTCAACTATTTCCTAAATTTCTTAGTCCTGTGAAGGTAAAAGTGAAGCTGCCTATGCTCATCTAAAAGATGAACGGTCCGTTTTCCTTTATTGGCAAATTTGGAAAAGAAAACCGGTAAATTGATCACTTGATTGACATTTGTTTCTGAGGCAGCTTTTGGTAGGAAGGAAGGATTAGTGTGTAAAGTAGCTCTATCTTTGTGAAAAATCAAATACAGTGATTTCGAAGAAAATGCTTGGAGTTCAGAAACTCATCTTACTGAAGTTATGGACACCAAAAAGGCCAGATTCCAAGACAGAAACTTAAAGTTTACTTTAGTTGAAGGTTCAAAAGATGAATCCACCAAAGTCTGTAGGACCCAAGGTGGAGTAGGGTCTCTAATTGGGGGTCTAAGTAAAAAGGTAACTTTAAGAAAGGCCTTACATAACTTAGATGAAGCCAAAGGAGAATCATTATCTCTGATATGGTAGTTAAAGATGGCTGCTAACTGAACTTTGATGGTGGAGAAACTTGCCTCACTTTGAAAAATGAAAGCAAGGAAAAACTAAAACAGCTGGGAGTGGATCAGTGAAAAAAAACTCTCTCTGATGAGCCCAGAAAGAAAACGTCTTCCATTTAATCTGCCTAGTTAAAGGTATATGAGATGAAAAAAGAATCTCATGAACTAGGGAGGAAAACCATTCACCAGGATCAATTTTTTCAAATAAAGGGAAAGATGTTTACTATGCAACGCAAGCATAACTGCAACTCGAAAGGGGTTGTTTACATAGCCTTATGCCAAATCTGTTCAGCATATTACATTGGAAAAACCACCAGAACATTAAAAGAAAGAATATATGAGCATGTATATGCAATTAGAAAGGAAGCTCTTAGTAATGCATTAGCTAAGCATATACATGAATTTAATAATCATTCTTTTAAGTTTTGTGTTCTTCAGCAGATTGTAGGAAATGATACAGGTGGTCCATGGGAATTACAGCTGGAAAAAGCTGAACTGGTTTGGCAGTTGTGTTTATATTTGTATACTTGGCCAGGTTTGAATGACTATTGTAGCATTACCAGTATTCTTAAATTAAAGGCACTGAGTATATAGGTATCCTTGCAAACGGAATTAAGAATAATAATTAATTAATGTCATTATATTTGGTGTAATTGATGCCATCTCGTTTATATTTATACATATTTAAAAAAAGCCGGTTCCATTTATATGTTTATATTTATAATATTTGTACATAATTATAATGTGTATATTTTTATTGGGTTTATAATTATATAGATTTATATGTTTTAAATATTTGTGAGCTTAGGGAGTTCATACATATATATATATATATTTATATTTTTTGGAGTAAAAAAAGGGGATTATGAGTTTGTCATTACATCACTTCCTGTTTATTGATGGGCGCCAATTTTTAAATTCTATTTAAAGGTTCATTAAATAGTGTTTCTGTGATGTCTGATGAAATTTATTGTTTTATGTAAATGAAAAGTGCTTAACAATTATTAAATAAGGCTTTTCATTCACTAATTTTGGCTGCCATAGTTTTATTTTCATAAGTTTGTTTTGTTACTTTTCTGTTAGTAACCTTTCAGGAGCGCTGAAAGGATCTATCCAAGAAGGAATCCCAAGATGCTTGATTCTACAGATCCCCTCTACTGCATGGGTGCCATCTTCCATTGTAGCTATTTCCCCTTCTCCATCTAGGAGAAAAATCTTTGATTTGATGGTTCGACTCTCAGAGATCTCAGATCTGAGGATTCCAGAACTGCAGGTTGGATTGGAGAAGGAGTGAACAGAGTAGAATGAATATTTAAGGCTCACAGATCCAATGGGAGATGGAGCCGTCAAGCCCCCAAATGGATCTGTGTTCTGGCAAATGTTCTCATTATCCTATCCACTTCTGCTTCAAAAAGACTTTGGGAGGACCTAACGTAGGAAGAAGTAGTAGGTGGTCTGGAAGACTTTTTAGGGGGTCTCCTGAAGGAAAGGAGAACTCAACCTAGGAGATACCATCTCTGGGATAAACTTTGGACTATGGAGCCGAGGAGACTTTGTAATAGCAGACATCAGATCCGAGAATTCTTTGAAATCTTCTGAGTTGGTTCAGAAGGAAGCACTAACTTAGGAGACCATGCAGGGGAGCATTTTCAGTGCTCCATGGGCTCCTTGGAGTTATGAGAGGAGATTTGAACCCCTGATGTGGAAGTACTAGATGAATGATCAGAAGCTAGAAGGAGGCCTTTTAGAACTAGTTTATTCCTCCTATTACTTATGGCCCTGCTATCAAACATAGCACAGATGGAGCAGGAGGTGTCCAAGTGTGCTGGGCCTAGACAATATAGGCACTCCCTGTGGGCATCAGAGTTGGGGATCATATGACCACAGGAAGTGCACTTTTTAAAACCAGTAAGCTTTTCAGCCAAACTATAAATAACAACACTTGGCAGAAAGCCTGACAAATGAGGAAGAAAATAAATGTTCTTTTTTAATGTAACAGGAAAGAAATATTTATACCAGCAATGGTATTACTACAAAAATACCTCAAAGCGAGGTAAAAGAGGAAAGAAAGAAAGGTTACCAACAATGGTAACTAAGATTACCAAAAAAATTTTAAATTTGGTACTAGACTAATTAGATAGAAGGTAAGGGATATGCCAGTAAAGCAAGTAAAGAAGATTTAAACACAAAAAGCAAAAACTATATATTTTAAAACCCTTAAGCCCACAATTAGCTTGAGAGATAACAATCCCGACTGAAACATAGAGTGGCAAATGAAATCTGAGGTAACACAGTGGTCAGGGGCATTATGGGCAAGCGAGCAGCTCAAGAGTCAGATCTTAGAATATGGAGAATGTAGCCCTGCTGGATCTGAGGATCGGATCTGAACCCATTCATTGAGGAATGAATGAAAATGCCATCAGATCTTTTTTAGGTCATCCCGATGTCAGTAGTTTCACTGAATAAAAATAAATAAAGATTGCTGTTCCCATACCAAGCAGCAATTTGTAAACCTTTTTCTTCTTCTCCCATATGTAATCCTTATTTATCTGGATTTCCTCACCAGTAGCAATCAATGCACCTTTATGTACAGTTATTATATCCCATGCTGCCTATTTGAAGCCCTGCATATTATGTTATGCAATATTATCATTAATCTCACTCTTAACTTTCTTGTGCTCCCAAACTGTTTGTTTCCTCTGGGTGCTCCAGTTTCCTCCCACATTACAAAGATGTGTCTGGAGCATTTCTCCCTGGATTTCTGCTGAAAATTGGCTCAGTCAAAGTTGGACTTTCCCGGCAAACAAATGTTAAATAAAAAATAAATATGAAAGTCCTATAATGTCACTGGCTAATGCACATCAAATTCACATCAGGCAGAGCAGTCATGAGCTTTATATCAACTGTGTTTCTTTACAACCTGCATGCATTTATACTATGCAAATATGTCTTGAAGACAACTGCACAAAGCTGTATCTCCTGCCCAGAAACAATCTTTCACATACATTGTTCCAATATAACTGGACTATCTTATCATATTCTTCCTTATTTTGTGAAGTCTGTGAAAACTAAGAGATTAATGTTACTTCTGGGACACTCTGCATTTCCTGTGAATAGGAAGGCCCAGAGACCCAATCACTGGGGATGCACAAGCCAGTGCATTTCTTAGTGCCGGTCCCAAGCCCGGATAAATGGGGAGGGTTATGTCAGGAAGGGCATCCAGTGTAAACCTTTCGCAAAATGACATATGCAGACAATAATACAGCTTTCCATACCAGATTGGTCGAGGCCTGGGTTAACAGCGACCGCCACCAGTACTGTTAGTCAACAGGTTGTTGGTGGAAATTGGGCTACTTTTGGCCAAAGAAGATAAAAAGAAGGCATGCCAAAAGACAGGAAGAGGGAGGAAGGTTAGGAGTGTGGTAGTGATGGTAGGAACTTTGAATGTTGGCAGTATGAGTTTTATAGGGGGAGAGCTAGTTGATATGATGGAGAGAATAAAGGTTGATATATTGTGCATGCAAGAAACCAGATGGAAGGGGACTAAGGCCAGGTGTATTGGAGGTGGGTTGAAATTGTTCTATCATGTTGCTGAGAGGAGAAATGGGGTAGGAATTATCTTGAAGGAACAGTATGCCAAGAGTGTTTGGAGGTGAAAAAAGGGTCAAGCAGAGTGGTTTATGAAGCTGGAAATTGATGGTGTAATGATGAATGTTGTTAGGGCACATGCTCTGCAAGTTGGGTGTGTGATGGATGAGAAAGAAAAAGTTTAGGGTGAGTTGGATGAAGTGGTGGTGAGTGTAACTAAGGGTGAGACAGCGGTGATTGGAGCAGATTTCAATGGGTATGTTGGTGAAGGGAACAGAGGGGGTGAGAAAGTGATGGGTAGGTATGGTGTTAAGGAGAGGAATGTAGAAGGTCAGATGGTGATGGATTTTTTTAAAAGGATTGATATGGCTCTGGTGAATACATATTTTAAGAAGAGGGAGGCACATAGGGTGATGTACAAGAGTGGAGGAAGACGCACACAGGGGGATTATATTTTGTGTAGAATGGCCAGTCTGCAGGAGATTGGAGACTGTAAAGTGGTGGCAGGGGAAAGTGTAGTTAGGCAACATAGGATGGTGGTCTGTAGAATGACATCGGTGATGAAGAAGAGGAGGAAGAGTGTGAGGGCAGTGCCAAGGATCAAATGGTGAAAGATGAAAAAGGGTGATTGTGAGGTGGAGTTCAGGGAAGAGTTAAGACAGGCGTTGGGTGGCAGTGAAGAGTTACCAAATAGCTGGGTAACTACAGCAGAACTGGTAAGGGAGACAGATAGAAAGGTGCTTGGTGTGACATCTGGGCAGGAGGAAGTAAGGACAGCTATGAAGAGGATGAAGAATGGAAAGGCTGTTGGTCCAGATGACATACCTGTAGAAGCATGGAAGTGTTTAGGAGAGATGGAAATGAAGTTTTTAACCAGATTGTTTAATGAAATCTTGGAAAGTGAGAGTATGCTTGAGGAGTGGAGAAGTGTTTTGGTACTGATTTTTAAGAATAAGGGCGATATGCAGAGCTGTAGTAACTACAGATGGATAAAATTGATCAGTCACATCATGAAGTTATGGGAAAGAGTAGTGGAAACTAGGATAAGAATGGAGGTGATGGTTAGTGAGCAGCAATATGGTTTCATGCCAGGAAAAAGCACTACAGATGTGATGTCCACTCTGACAGTGTTGATGGAGAAGTATAGAGACGGTCAGAAGGAGTTGCATTGTGTCTTTGTGGACTTAGAGAAAACATATGATATGATGCCCAGAGAGGAGTTGTGGTATTGTATGAGAAGGTTAGGAGTGGCAGAGAAGTATGTAAAAGTGGTACAGGATATGTGTGAAGGTAGTATGACAGTGGTGAGGCCTGTGGTAGGAGTGACAGATGCATTTAGGGTGGAGGTGGGATTACATCAAGGATCTGCTCTGAGCCCTTTCTTATTTGCAATGGTGATGGACAGGTTCACAGATGAGATCAGACAGGAGTCCCCATGGCCTATGATATTTTCAGATGATATTGTGATCTGTAGTGAGAGTAGGGAACAGATTGAAGCGACCCTGGAGAGGTGGAGATATGCTCTAGAGAGGAGAAGAATGAAGGTCAGCAGGACTAAGACAGAATATATGTGTGTGAATGAGATGGAGGCTAGAGGAATGGTGAGGATGCAGGGAATAGAATTGGCAAAGGTGGATGAGTTTAAATACTTGGGATCAGCAGTTCAGCGTAATGGTGAGTGTGGAAGAGAGGTGAAGAGGAGGGTACAAGCAGGGTGGAGTGGGAGGAGAAGAGTGTCAGGAGTGATTTGTGACAGATGGGTACCAGTAAGAGTGAAAGGGAAGGTCTACAAGAAGGTAGTGAGACCAGCTATGTTATATGAGTTTGAGACAGTGGGACTGACAAAAAGGCAGGAGTCAGAGCTGGAGGTGGCAGAGTTAAAGATGTTAAGACTTGCATTGGGTGTAACAAGGATGGACAGGATTAGGAATCAGTATATTGCAGGTCAGCTCAGGTTGGATGTTTTGGAGACAAAGCCAGAGAGCCGGGATTGCATTGGTTTGGACATGTGCTGAGGAGGGATGCTTGGTATGTTGGGAAAAGGATGCTAAGGATGGAGCTGCCAGATAAGAGGAAAAGAGGAAGGCCTAAGATGGATGTGGTGAGAGAGGACATGCAGGTGGTTGGTGTGACAGAGCAAGATGCAGAGGACAGGAAGAAATGGAAACAGATGATCCGCTGTGGCAATCCCTAACGGGAACAGTTAAAAGAAGAAGAAGAGAAAGACCCAGAGAATGTCAGTTTTCTGGAAAATTGAGTGCATGGCTGAATGCAAAAGCAAATTTAAGATAAGCTTGTACATAAATGTGATATTCAAATCAGATATTCTCATTTTCTAGATGACCATTTCCTAGGCAAAAGGATTGATATTTGTAGCTTTCTGCCCTTAGCTTCCAGATGTCTGGCCTTTTGTAACCCATGTTTTTGATCTAGAAGCAATCTTTTAAAAAAATACACAAACTTATATCTGAGTTGAGTAGCTCAAGACACTTTAATTTCAATTGCCATTTTTGGAAGTATGCCAGTAAAACACTTTGAATTTTAGGGGGTGTTAGTTTTACAACAATAAGCTTTATTTCTAAAGTGATATTCCAAAACATCCAAGACCCAGTTCATTAAAAAAAATTGTCAGTGAAAACATAAAATGCAAAAAGATTTTTTGGCCACTATATCACTTCAAAACGAAGTATAAAAACTGTGCCAGTAAAGAATTTTATTCACACTATAAAATTCCAGTAAAAAAAAAACATTAACTTTGTTTAAGACAGGCTCCATAAAGCCCTACGTTCACAGACAGATTGCTTTGGCACCTTGATTGGAAAGGATAACTTAGAATGGCTTGATGGCCAATGATATTGGGTTAATCCAGTAACTGTCCAAAAACAAATATTTGTTTTGTATTTTGTGAAACCAAATGTCATGTTAGGCTTAGTAAAACTGCAGTATATACAGAACTAAGAGGAAATGTAAATTTAGTAAAAAGAGAAAAGAATCTTTCAAGCTTGTAAATTACTATTGTAATTAAATCTGTCCCACTTCTTGTCTTCCAGTCATTTTCTAGTAGATTTTGATTTTTCCTTATATTTTGCTATGAGAAGATGTGACTTCAAAAGGTCAGGATTACTAAAACCATGTGGCTGGATACACATAGACAGCAGGTAAGCTGGAAGTAGATTTCTGAGGTTGCCCAAAAAGTCTATAATATACCATTGCATGAATGCAGGGCTGGAGTTTCTCTCCTCTAATTTCATGTACAGACTACACACTGGCAACACAAACAAGATAGCTGTAGTGGTTCCCTTACGTTACTTTATATATTCTAATCTATTAACTGGAAAGATGCAAGATTCAGCAGTACTTCTATGGCACAAGCTAGAAATCTTTAGATAAGCATTTAACACATTCCTGAAAGTTGATCCTGTAGTCAGAATCTGAGAACCTACATCAAGAATGAATTGTCCTTTGATCACAGTCTATCCACTATGTAAGGAAGTCCTTTTTCATAGCAATGCTTGTATCAAAAGGAGTAGCATCCAGGTCCAGGGATTTAATCAGTCCACTCTACCCAGCTGTCATCAGGCATTGAGTATAATGCCTCTTTCAGTATGTACCTGTCTAAACACTTGGCAAAACTGGAATGGCAACAATTCCTTCTCACCCCAAAAATTAAAGGCCTAAATTATTAAAAAAAAAACTATGCAGACCATCTCAGAGTTTTATCCTTTTTCTCAGTACCATACAAGTTACTAAGAGGTGAACCCTGCCTTACATACAGAGCCGTAACAGACAGTTTCCTGTCAGAGCTATTACACATTCACAAGTCCAGTGGAAGGATTAAAACCTGATCAAGGGATAGCCATTAAATCTGCAGCATAAACCGTACATGTTGGGAAAGATATGGAACTCAGTATAGAGCTAAGTACTTCCCTTACTCTAGACAAGTGAAATTTGGATGACTGGAGGGGAAACCATACATTCACTCACAGCTTAGCACCCATATCTCTTACAGGAAAGGGTAAAAAGTGAATGACCCAGCATATTCTTGTTCTGCTTCCTCTGGGTTATTCATACACAAAAAAGAAAGACCAAAAAAAAGCTATCATGGGAGTATAAAGCTAATCTTCTTAAGATCCTCACAAATCAATGACCTGGTAGGTACCTATGAACTTATAATGTCCTTTGGGGGGAAATTGTTGATTGGTCTGTCACTGGATTGTTGTTATCCATGACTTGCATCATTGAGATTTCCTACCAATCAAATGCCCTGCTGCCAAAGTGGTCTAGATAAAACTATTTTGGTAATTAGCATATTGTTATTTCATTTCCAAAGCATACACTTATATTCTAAAGATGTTAGAATAAAAAAGTTTAAAATAGTGTTAATTTAATGGTTTTAGCCAGAAGTAACCATTTGGGGTATGCAATCTGCACTGGCTTTAACTTAGGAGTCTTAATCATGAATATTTTAATGTAATCAATATCAGGAAACAACCTCCATAATATTGTGTTTGTCAGTAGCATATTTGTTGCAGTTACAACTCTACTGCTGTTGCTGACTGCATAAATTGAACTCACACTGCTACTGGTAGAATCTGAGGTTCATGGCCTGCAACCCTGCACCACATAACTGGAAGTATGAATAAAGCTAATAAAGTTAATCATGATTATCAAAAATGTTCAGTTTTGGTAGCTGCCTTAAACCTAAATCTATACCAGGTCAAAATGCAGACATAGAATGGTAATTTAATAATTATGTTTCCATATGCTTTATGAAGGGAAATGTTTTTTTTACATTTTTTATTTTTTTTAATTAATTGGGATAGAGCACTGATCACAAATGATGATTTTCAGTCTTAGCACAGGAAGCATTAAAGTTTAATAATTACAGAGATATATTGCAAGAGGTAAAGTATATATAATTATTCAGTTGTTTAGAATATACAGGAATTATATACAGTACTAATGATAAACACACACAAATATATATATATATATATATATATATATATATATATATATGTGTGTGCGTGTGTGTGTGTTTGTATATATATATATATATATATATATATATATATATATATACAAACACACACACACACACACACACACACACACACACACACACACACAGACACACACACACACACACACACACACATATATATATATATATATATATATATATATATATATATATATAGCTGTGCAATTTATGTAAAGTCATAGACTGATAACAAGATCAGTAATGTTTGGACTAATAATACTACAGAGTGACCAGGTCAGTCAAATTTATCAAAAGACAAACAACACAGAGCTTTGTTGACAATGCTGAGTCAAACTCTGTGATACAGGGGGACAGAGCCCTGACTATGACCCAGATGGCCTGAGTTTGAAAAACAGCTCAAGAGCACGAAAATGGGATAAGAGATCATAAGCATAGCTAGGGTGAGGTGAAGGGGACAGCCACCCGGGTTCAAGGTTTTAGGGGAAGCAACCAGAAGTTGCTGGTAGGACTTCATTACAGTACCAACATTCAGAAATGAATGCTGACAGTGTAATTAAGAGTCAGGACTGAAATGCTTAGTGAGCAGTAGTACGGTAACTGTAGTAAACCACTTGATACAATATATGTTTGTATTTAAAGAAGTTTTTTTTTTCTTTTTTTGTTGGTGGTGGTGCTGCAGTAGCGTTGTCGCCTCACAGTAAGACGCTGTCCGGTTCGATTCTCAGCTAGAGTGTCTTCTGCGTGGAGACATGCGTGAATGGGCGTACCTTCGTTGAAGGTTGTGCGTCAGGGCTGGTAACTTGGCACGTAAAAATCAACTACCAGTCATTAGTGGACCGGAGTTCCATTGTGGCGACCCCTAACCAAAAAAAGCCAAAAGAAGACTACTACTACTACTACTGTAAGAGTTAAGAGAATGGACCTAGCTCCTTTTCTAGTAGAGGACAGCCAGACTGGGGAAAGAAAATTTTTATTTATTTAGTTATGTATACATGTATTTATTTATTTTCACTCCTCACTCAACTTAGAGGTGAGGAGCACAGATCATGGAGAACGGACCTAGTAATAGGGGTTCCACATCGGTAACAAGCACCAGTCACTAGATGAGCAAGCTAAGGCTGTGTAGTGGAGGATAACAGAGGGCTGCCAATCCTAGCAGGAAGAAGAGACAGTTTCTGACAATTGGTACCAAAAACAGCCAGGACTGGGGGCATGGACTTTAGCGATCGTAAGTTAGTGAGTTCTCATTATTATACGGGTAGAAGCATACACTTACATGGAGAACGAGTAGGAGGTCATGTGGTGATGAAAATGCTCCTATCAGCCACCAGAAGGGAGGGAAAAGACTGTTCTGGAAAGGTCATCATTGTTAGGATGCCATTGAGATGCAAACCACCTCTTCGACTGCTTGAATAATGGACCTATGCTTGGCTATTACCTGAGTGTTGTGGATACCTAGTTCTGGGAACAGCATGTAAAGAGGTGAAAAGTATGTAAAAAAGAAACAAAGTAATTAAAAATGCCCCATTTAGAACTTGTCACTGTCAAAAAGAAACTGAAACTAGTGTCAACACTATTTGATAACAGAAATGCTGGGCAAAGATTGTCGCCAAAGAACACAGAAAATAACTCATAGATGAAAGTCAGTGAGAATGATAACTGGAATTTATAAAAGCTACATGAAAGAAAGCCCATCTAAGCTTCAGCAGCTTCTCTACATCTTAGAGGTGTTTGTATGTAAATGTATTAAGTGAATAATAGGCCATCTTCAAATACTGCAAACACCACATGAATTATAGTTTGTTATGCGGCATGCATAGAAGCATGTCAGCTGGTAAATGGTGCTGAAAAAAATATAAACACACTGGTACTATCAGGTTAGAAGTGACGTAGTTCCAAGATCTAGGATTTAGCGCTCAAGCTACTTGTAAACAATTTAGATTTTTAGAGGAAAAATAACAGAGGACTGACCCTTTCATTCCATCTTCCTGTTGTCGGAAGCAAGCTTCATTCATTCCTTGTCTAATTACTATGCAAACCACGTATAACCTACTAAACAACAAACGCTTCTTCCAGAGATAACATAGGAGTTAGGGTAAGTGGCAGTCAGAGATACACAAGACAGAGGTACAGATTGTGCAAATTGAACTCAGTTCAAAAAACTGTAACTCTTCTACTCAGCACTTCAGCCCACTAAGCTAAATTCACATCTGGCAGTGAAATGTAGCAATTGTCAAAGGTTTCTGAGGACAGGATATGGAGTATGTAAGATGAAAAATATTTCTGTCTAATATCTGGTGATGTTAAAAGTGACATACTGGCAAATGAATTTTGATTTCTTTGCAGAAATGTAGTACTCAGCTCAGCTCAGTAGAATACTTAACACTAAGCACTTCATAGCTAAACGTAATTCATTGCAACAAATATACAGTACATAATCTACAACATTCATCAGTCAAGTGCTCTGAATACCATAAAAGTACTGAGTGAATACACACAATAAGGACATAGATTAAAAAGATGAAGTTACTAACACAAGCAATACCAAAGATGAATGCATCAGTCAAAGGCACTTAATATTTTATATAAAAACACATTTTGAATATAAGTGCTTATCATCTACTAAAGTAAAAAAGAAAAAGTACTGCATTTTGTCAAACACAGTTGAGAAACGAAGCATGCCACAACGAGTAACAATAGTATAAATGTATTTGTATTGTATTGGAAATTTGCCAGTTTCCAAATTGTCAAATTGCATTTCATTGAAACAAACTGAGTAAATTGTTACTTTATCTAATTCAGCACTAGAACATAAGGATATATTTGGGGGGGGGGGGGCTGTCTTTATTTAGGCCGTGTGACCTAAATAATTAACTCTTGAGCATGTACTCGGGGTGGGGGGGGGTCAGGAAGTTTCCCTCCCCGAAAAAACAGCTTGTGGTTACACTGAGGTGCCAGATTTGATGAAATGCTGACTTGCTCATTTCATTTTGATGAACTGAGTTTCAGCAATTTGAGGTTTGGCGGCGTGCCATAAACCCTTCATAGCATTGCATGGACCCTTTTCCAGTATTACTTCTTTATCTTCATTAAATACCAGGCTAACAGTCTTTCCCTAAATCATTCAGTATAATGCCAAAGTATAGTCATTTTCATCCTAGCTAGGAGTCCAGACATTGTTCAATATGCTTTGAGAAGAAAAGAGAAGTGGATATGCTTTCTCTATAGGTACAGGGTATAGCACATGTAATTGAGTTTTGATTTTTAATATTTAAATTATGGTAATATTTATCCAAGTGCACTAAAGGAGACAGAACATTTCAGGGAATGTGAATTCCACCTTCTGCTTTTTTTGTCTACCTCCCCTCTCTTAACACTGATCACAAATGCAGATCTGTAGGTATATTTTACCATGTCTACTATGTTTTGAAATGTGAAATCTATACTACTTCATGTTATATGAGTTTTGTTCAAATAAACATAGAATAATCAGAATAAATGAAAAAACTGACTTATTCTTATAGTATGATAACATAAATACCTTAACAAAATGACTTCAAAATGGTAATACTGTAAATTTAGGTGTCACAGAAAACAAAGAAAACTTTAGTAGGTAAGGCCTACTTGTTCTGTAGTATGTATACATGGTAAAATATATATACATAATGAAAATAATCAACTAAGCAGCCATTAGGGCACTCATTGTATAAATAGTGTACTAGGATAGTCAACAGTGATGACTTCTAGAACAAAAAGGAAAACAAAGTTAAATAAAAGTAGTCTTAGCACATGTCCTGTGGTATACCCATAGACAAATTTAACAATTCAAAGGAGTAAACTAAGTAGGAGAACTGTGTGCTTCCTAGTTAATAGCCATTTTGTAATCAGTTTTATGAATTGAATTACTGTATGGTGGGTTAGCCTGTTAATACCACTCCAAGGTATTGAATCAAGTTGTTGTTGATGTTGTTGTTTGTCTTTCGGTTTTTCTCGGTTAGGGGTCGCCACAGCAGAACTCCGGTCCGCTAATGATTGGCAGTAGACTTTCACAAACGCTGAGGTGCCAGCTCAACGTTCAACCTTCAATGAAGGCATGCCCATTTACGCATGTCTTTCGAACGCCCACCCAACCGCGGGGAGGACATGCAGACTCCACACAGAAGGCACTCCTAAGCCAAGCTGAGAATCGAACTGGAGAACCTCTTGCTTTGAGGCAGCAATAAATCCAGATAGACAGAAATGATGTCTGTCCTTACATCTAAAGCTTTGATAACAAGTTTAATGTAATCTATAATTGGTATATGGTTTCAAAAGACCCTGGTGTGTTCACTCCAAAGGTTGATTGCACTGTATACATTTGCACAATACTGTTGAAATGCTCCTTTAAAAACATTTACCAATTATAGATATTAAGCATATAGACCTGTAGTTCTATATTAGGTCTGGTGAACTACTTTCAAAACATAGATAATGAAAGGCATCTATAATGTCCTCTAGTAATGGGTTAAATAGTTTGTGAAAACTCTGTGGCACAGAAGAATGAAGTCCTGACTGTAACCCAGATAAACATGTTTGAATAGTGGCTGGAAAGAGAGAAGAACCAGGAAAGGGCAAGTGGAAGTGAACAGTTTACACCGGCTTGCCCATTGGTGAGGGGGGTGGGGGGGGGTTGCAGTCCTGCTCAGCCTTAACCCTCTATGCCAGATGCAAGATTTACACCAGCAAAGGCTGTACACCTTAGTTAGAGCTGTCATATTGTCAACCAAGCTGTCCTTTGATGTCCCACTTAAATGCATAAAGAGACATGACAAATAATGAAGCAATCTCAGAATGCTGAAGACATACCTACTAAGTTCAAAGGTATCCTTAGACCTGACAGCATCAGGTCATGTTTGATGTCTTTGAAGCCCCCAGCCCTGATACTTAGACTGACTCCTCTGCAGATGCCCCTCAGAAACCACCATGCAGTGGAAAGCTTGCACTTTTGAGATAACGCTCTTCAGCAGTTGGTTAGTGTAGATACTTGTCTGCTGCTGTCTGGTCCCAACACCTGTGCTGTGGTAACCAATGATGTGGGCAGAGGACCCCTGAGTTTGGCGTGTGAGGATCTCTGCATTTCAAAAATTGAAGTCTTCAGTATTTGCCCATGACCAAAGACTTTAAAGGAGGCTAATGCTCACAAAAGCAGGACCAAGACATCCAGACGTTATAAGTTTATCATCTTGCCTAAGTATGAACTGGGTAGGTAAGTCCGCCTCTCAGGACCTGATGAATCTGGCCCTCGCTTCCCGGATCTGATAAAGTTTTCTAAGAACTAGCAGCCAGCAAAAGAGCAACTATCACTGCTGGAGGCCCCAACCTTAAGAATGAAAAAGGAACCCTCTCCAAAGACTTCACATTCTCTGATTCTGAGGGAGGTCAGCCTGCCTATGTGAATACATGGCTTCTTCTCTCTCTCTTCCTTGACAGGCATTGAAGATGAGGGTAAGGCAGCCCACACAGCCTATGTGGACCTCGCCAAGGCCTTCAACACCATCCCTCACTTTGGAATCATAGATAAACTTACTAAGCTGGGCATTAATCCCTACGTCACTCGATGGGTTGCCAACTAGCTTACTGAAAGAACCCACACTGTAAAAGTAGCCAACTCCAAATCCAGCTCCAGACAAGTGACAAGTGGAGTACCTCAGGGTTCAGTCCTGGGACCGCTTGTTTAGCATCTACTTCTCTGAAGTACAGGCCAACACTAAGAGACTCTGGCTAACAAAGTTCGCAGATGACTGCAAACTGGGAGCCATTATTGAATCCCCAAATGATGTGGATATTCTACAAAAGGGCCTTACAGAAACAGATGCTTGGTGCCAGAGCCATGGGCTTAAGCTCAATGCCAAGAAATGTATAGTTATCCCCTTTGGGAAAAAACATGTACCCATGAATTACCACATAAGTGGCAGTACACCAAACACCAAAAGTGTGATAACAGACTTAGTGCACAGGTGGACAGTGGTCTTACCTTCGATAACCACATCGCCACAACAGTCAGGAAATCCTTCTATGTGGCACACCTCATCACTAAGGGCTTTTCATCCAGAAAAAAGGAGGTCATTGTCCCACTGTACTTAGCCCTCATTAGACCTATTATAGAATACAATGCCCCGTTTGGTATGTACCTCTCAAGACATCTGCAACAACTGGAAAGGCCGCAGAAATATCTCACTAAAAGAATCACAGGCCTAAAGCAGATACCCTCTGCTGACCATCTAAAAAAGCTCCAGCTATACTCTGCACATAGCATCTACTCAGAGGAAATGTCTGCTTAACACACATGGCCATGTCAAACCCAGAGCTGTTGGACATGCTACACTTAAAGAAATCCCAATCCCTCAGAGCCACACACTCCAGAGATCTAAACCTTGTCATCACAATGAAAAAAACATGCTGGGGGGATAGATTCCTGACCCAGGGACTCCCCAGACTCTGGAATAGACTGCCCATACATGTCAAGCAGAGTCCCTCTTTGGCCCTCTTCAAAAGGAACCTTGACGATTGAATGGGAGATAGGAAATTCACCCCAGGATCACGTCAGTCACCCTGCTAGACAGGGGTCCAGAGAAGCAAACATTGTGGGAAGAAATAGCCAGAAAATTGTTATGGCTAGGCTTGTATAGGCCCTAGGGCCGATAGCCGAGTACTATCCTATGAACCTATGAACCTATAATCTTATGCCTCCCCATCACAAAAATTCTCTTATGGAGACACCTTCAACAGAATGAAAGATTTCTTTAAGTGGGAAACTAAGAATTATGCTGATGCCCAAGAATGATATATTACCAGAACTTAAACCCTTAGCTGTTCCTCCAATGACTGAAGCTTTGAAGGATGCATTCACCAATAAATTTTTAATTTTAGAAATGGATTTCTAACCCCAATGACCTGAGGAATCCTGACAATTTTTACAAAGTTGTGGATTCTTTTAAGTACCTGTATAAGAACACAAGTGCTGATCCAAGCATTGTGTCCATGGATTCAGTCAAGGGCTGTATAAGGGCTCCAACCAAGAATATTGTTCCCACTGCAAAGAGTAGAGTACTTGACAAATTTTGGGAGAAGGTGCATAACTGTGTCACCCAGACCTTCAGGGCTTTGAATTGCCCAACACACATGACAAAGTTAAAACAGACCATCCTACCGGAGAGGTGATTTATGTAACCCCTTTTTCCAGGTTGGTAAACATTCTATCAAATATAGCTATGATGCATTAGTTTCATTATGCAAGGTGGCAGAAATGGTGTCAATTATTAGCAAACATGTCTGGTTGAGGACACAGCCCTTGCTAGATCATGTGACAGCAAAGCTTCTAAATGCCCATTAGAAGAGAAGCAGCTGTTTGCATTCCTAGCTGAGCCGGTGTATACAAAGCTATAGGAAAAAAGCGAGACAGTATAGTCAGCAAAACAGCTGTTTCACCACCCCCACCACCACGTATATCAGAAATTACTTCAGTAAAAGATGGCACTTTCACTGGATGCTAGACAAGAGTGAGTAGCCAAATGGGAAGAAAGGCCATTTCCAAAGAAGATGACAAGCTGACCCATAAGGGAAGTCTGAGAACCCATAGGGGTGAGACACCATAAGGAATCAGTTATGACATGAACTTTTCCATTCCTCATTTATTTATTTTACTTATTTTGCTTTTGTTTACTGGGTAGGTCCAACTGGGTAGCAGATGTGCTCCTTTTCAATGGAGGCCAGGCAAGCAAAGCTCAGTTGGAAGTAATACATGAAATTAATAAGATATATATATTGTATAACAATATACCTTTATTTCACAATCATAAAAAATCATGTTTCACCATTATCTACTGAGAGATATACAAGTATAAAAATCAAAATCTGACATTATTATGTCAGACTTAGAAAATATTTATAGGATGTATCAGAAAAATGGTTTGTAAATAAGATGTGAAGGCAGATAGTGATAAGTAATGGAACTGAGAATAGTAAGGAAAAGGACTAGCAACTGTGGATAGTCCTAAGGACAGTTATTAGAGGTTTTATAGGTCCATTCATATATACTAGGTTAATGACCACCAGGGCCTTTATAGGCCTAGCCATGCAATCCAACCCAATTGTGTATCTGTAAATTATGAGCATTTATTAAGAAGCAGTTTATTAGTTTGGATGTTTCTAGAGGTTATGTGGGGGTATGTTAGTATGGGCATAACTGTCTGCCTCTGTGTATCAGAGATATGGGGGCCAGATCTGGGGTGAATTTCCAATTTCCTATCCATTGGTCAAGGCTATGCTTAAATAGAATTAGGCATGGACTCTGCTTCACATGGATGGGGAGCCTGTTCTAGAGTATGGGAATTCTCTGAGACACATATCTGTTTCACCGCCATGTCTTATTCATATTACAAGCAAATTTTAAATCCTTGGATCTAGTGGTTCTGATGCTGTTCATTTTGTGAATGTGCAAAAGGTTAATTTGAGTTGGATCCAAGGATGCCTTGTATGGCAGGCATAGATCACCTATCCCTACAGGACAGTATGTTTATATTCTGGATTCTTTTGGTAGGGAACCTTTGGGGTGTTCAAACTGTTCTGGTTAGGTACATGCTGAAGGGGGCACTATACTTAATAATGTGTCTAATAAGGTCCAAATAAAGTGGTACTATGACTTTCTTGGACCTGGATGGTATGTCCTTACTTATAAGCTGGACAACATAGAATTACATTCTTACTAGCTTGTCTACACGTTGGTTAAAGGCCAGATTATTGTCTCCATATGTTCTCAGATCCATGACTACAAGGTCAACTCTTAGGGGTGTCTTACTGATGGAATAATTAGCCTGGGTGACAGTTTTCCCAAAAGGCACTATAATTTTTATTTTATTTATTTTATTTTATTTTACATTTGTTGACCGGGCTAGTCCAACTGGATACATGTCCATTTTCAGTGGAGGCCCGGGGAGAAAAGCTCCAGTTACAGAGCATAATAAAAACATACAAAAACATAAAATAACATTTTGATTTAACATTTATAGATTAAACATTTTAAAACAACATTTTGAAACATCTAAAGAAAAAGTTAGGCAATGACATTAGTATGGAATAATACCTCTTCAGTTAACAAAAATTGGAATAAGACAGAGGGAAAATGGGTAGAAGAGTTAAAGATAAGAAGTAGTACTCAAGAGAGAGAGTGCTATGAATAAGGAGGAGGGTTAGTTTAAGGAATGGTTAGATGTAGAGATTATGGTTGAGAATGATATTTTGTGGTTGACAGATAGTTAGAGAAAAAATGGTTAGTCAGGGTTGGTACAAGAGCATAACCAGTGATTGGAGAAGAAAAGTTTTAGGTTAGTTTTAAATAGTGAGAGAGAGGTGAGGGTAGTGAGGTCATTTGGTAATTGATTCCATATTTTACCAATTGAGTTTGAGAATAAAGAATCACCTGCTAGGTTATTAGAGAAGGAAGTGTGTATCAACATTTTGTTGGCAGAGCGAAGATTCTTTAAGTTATTATATGGTCTTATAAGGGTAGAGAGAATTGGGGTGTTATCAGGTTGCTGTAGGGCTTTGTAGGCGATTATAAGTTGGTTAAATTGTAGTAGGTGCGGTAATTCAAGCCACCCTAGCTGTTTTAGATTTGGACAGTGGTGGGTTCTGTAAGGAGCGTTGGTAGCAAATCTAGCAATATTATTGTATGATCTAGTAAGTTTGTTAAGATTATTTTTAGAAAGATTGGTATATATGGGGGAAGCATATAACAGGGTAGAGATTAAGTGGGTTCTAGCTATTGTGGCTCTGGCTACTGGTGTCAGGAAAGGTTTGATACGATAAAGGGATCCAAGTTTTTTGTTTGTAGATTTAATTGTGGAATTTATGTGAGTGTCAAACTTTAGTTGATTGTCAATAGTAATTCCAAGGAGTTTGGTGGTGGGGTCAGGAGAGATAACGGTACCATTGTTAGATGTAAGTGTGAAATGGAGAGGGGGAGATAGATGAGAGGGAGTAAAGAGCAGTAATTTGGTTTTTTTAGGGTTAAGGAGAAGACAGTGGTTGGAGAACCATTGTTCAATAGTTGAGAAGGCTTTTTGTGTGAGAGAATGAAGTTCAGTTTGAGATGAGGCAGAACAAATGATAGTAGAATCATCAGCATATTGGATACAGGTAGACAGTGGAATAGAGAGATGAAGGTCATTTATGAAAATGGAAAACAGTAGTGGACCTAAAATAGAGCCTTGTGGGACACCTAGAGAGGTAGGAAGAAGGTTGGAAAGATGGTTTTGCCAGAGAACTGCTTGTTTTCGGTTTTCAAGATAGGCTGTGAACCAGTTCATGGCAGGATAGTCAAAGGAGAGGGACTTCAGTAGGTGGAGGAGAAGTTGATGATTAACCATGTCGAAGGCTTTAGATAGGTCTACAAAGAAAGCAGAGGATAGAGTATTATTATTACGATTTTTGTTGATACAGTTGGTAAAGGATAGTAAGGCTGTGGTAGTACTACGAAACGGTCTAAAACCGTGTTGACAGTTAGCTAAGAGCTGGTGGTGGAGTAGGTGGGTTATAAGTTGTTTATGGATACATTTCTCCATGATTTTAGTGGGGAGAGTAGAGCAATGGGACGAAAGTTAGAGAACTCAGTAGAGTCACCACCTTTGTGAAGAGGAATAATGTATGAGATTTTCCAGATTGATGGGATTAAACCTTATTTTAAGGTTCTATTGATCAATATGGAGATTGGGTAGGCAATGGCTTTAGCTCCTACTTTGAGGTATTCGGCTGGTAGCTTGTCAGCTGAGGGGGTATTAGGTTTTAGTTTTTGAAGTAGGGAAGAGATATAGGAGGTGGGTGTAGGGTCTAGGTGAAAAGGGGGAGGAGTAGAGCTTGGACTGGGCAAATTAGAGGTATCTGGGTTTTGCTGATTTGCTAGATTTAGTATGGTAGTAGTAAAGAAAGAATTAAAGGCATTAGCTGTTTGCATTGGACAGTCAGGGTTGGAGCCTAGTGGATTAGGTGATTCAACTCTGCCTGGGGATAGTAGTGTGTTAATAGTAGACCAGAATTTTTGTGGTTGTTGAAGAGATGATTGTTGTAGCTGTATATAAAAGTTCTTTTTGTCTTGTAGGATAGCTCTTTTTGTTATATTTCTTTGTTGTTTAAAGGTTTGGTGATCAGTTATGTCCTTTGTGGACCACCATTTAGCCCAAGATTTGTTTCTACTGAGGATTAGTGTGATTAGAGAGCCATGGAGCTGGTTTATTTTTCATTCTTATGGAACGCATTGGGGCATGTTGGTCTAGGATTGGTCTAGGATTGCTAGGAAGGTAGTATTAAAGTAGTTAACTGCTTCATCTATAGGGAGAGACTTAAGAGGAGACCAGTTACATTGTTTTAGTTAGGTTAGAAACAGTTCATGGTCAAGGTGTTTTTTGCTACGGATTGTTCTGACTGAAGAGGGGATATTTAAGCTTGTTTTATGTCTGATAATATATATCAGAGTGGTCACTAAGGTCATCTGGGAGGGTTCCTGTTGTATAGTTTTGTTGTGGACAATTTGTTAGTATCCAGTCTAGGATGGTTTCTTTATTATTAAGTTTATTTGTTCTAGTTGGAGAGTTTATAGCTTGTGAGAAGCCATGCAGGTTGATAAGGGAAGAAGGATTTGTGTTGTTACATAAATTCCAATCAATATTAAAGTCACCTAGCAGAATTGTTTCTTGAGGGAGATTAGAAGAAAGCCAGTTTAGGAGGTCTTCTAATATAGTTAGATTTTTGCCTGGGGGAAGGTAGGTGCAGATGATATAAACTGATTTATGGGGGTTAAGCTGTAGTTTAGAAATAATTATTTCAATGTTGTTAGCAGAAGGTAGGTTATAATTCATTTTGCTGATTTGTAGTCCTGTTTTATAGATAATTGCAACCCCTCCACCTTTTTTATTTAAACGGTCTTGTCGAATGATGCTATTGCCTGGGGGGATGATTTCCATGTCTTTTATTGTGGGTTTAAGCCATGTTTCAGTTATGAGATGGGCTATTAAGAGTGATTTGGAGGGTTTGGTAGAAGGTAGAGGGATCGTATGGTATAGGTTGTAGTTAATGGGGGATGGGGTAGGGCTAGGGCCTGGGTTAGGGTGGATGTCTCCATCTTTTAATGAGTGGACTAATATGAAATTGTAATATTGGGGAGGTTTACAATAGTTGTAAAGTACTTTTGTGTTGCATAACATGGAGTATTTAATATGATTTAGTTGATGATATTTAGCTTGAAAGAAACTAAGCTTGAAGATGGTATTAAGGAAGGTTGTAGATAAAGCAGGAAATGGTGTTAGAGTTTGTTTTGAAGGGATGTTAAGAGGAGATAAGAGTGGTTGTTCGTAGTAGGTTATGAGGTAAGTTGTGGTAAGAGTGGTCAGGAGTAAGAGTGATAGAGAACATTGGTATCGGTGAGGCATAGTAGAAGAAGGTATAGTATGTGTGTAGGGAGAAGGAAAAGAGTAGGGGTTATCTTTGGAAGATAGAGTAGGTGGGAAGGGAGGGGATTTATAATTAAGGGGAATAGAGATATAGATATGGGGTGGGGCTAGGTGTGATTCAATGAGTGGTTGTTGGAAAAGGGGGTGTGGTTAAGAGGGTATAAGGTTAGAGGTACTGGGGGCAGGTGGAAATTGTGGGCAGGGTAGGGGAGCAGAGTGAGCCCGTAGGGCGAACGGAGTGGGAAGAGCAGAGTGGTCAGAAGAGGATGGAAAAACTATCAGTGAATGTTGAATAGCACAAAGGTAAGTGGAGGTGGAGTAGGAATAGTGGGTAGGAATGGAGTGAAGTAAAGAAGATAGAGAGAACAAGAAAATATTAGAATTTAAAGAGAATATGAGGGTAAGTGTAATAGAAGAAGATATTGGAGAAGTAGATATTGGTGGGGAAAGGGTGACATCTAGTGGACAAAAGTGGAAACGCACTTAAATATACCAGGGCTCACACAGGACTACGCTAAACTGAGGGGAGATGAGAGCAAGAGAAGTCAGGGGTCTGGGTAAGGGGGGAAAGGAGATAGGGGAAAAAAAGGGGTTAGCTGCAGTCTATCTAGGCTGGGAGCGAACAGAACACCTAGCAGGGCTTATTTGGTAGTTTATTTCAAGGCTAGGCAGCAAATAAACATACTTTCTTGAATTCTTTTATTAGAAGCTTGCAGGGGGTAGCAGGGTTTGATAAAATTTCTTAGAGCAGTTGGCTGAAAATGCAGAAAAAAATAGGTGTAGGATTCCACCCAGGCGAAAACACAAGGGTAAGTCCGGGTGAAAGCTAAAGAACAGAAGAAAAATGAGAAAATAGGTTATATTAAAGCAGTAAATAACACTATATACTTAGAGCAGTAAGGATAAACAGATATTAGTAGTGCATTAAATTAAATAAATCACATAAAGTAATAGTTGGAGTCAGACATAAACATTTATATTGAGTAGAACAGAACATATGTTTAGGCTACACAGAAAAATCAATTTGCTAGCCTTAAGTGGCGTAGGACACCCTTAGAATGAGCACTTCCACAGTAGAGAGCACTACCTGTAAATTATACAATTATAGTTTGTCGCCTTAAGTAGTCTTGCTAATCCTTAGAGTGAGCATTTCCACAATGGAGGGCACTGCTTGTATATGCTACAAAATTGGGTTGCAATTTGCAGACTGGATTAAGGCCAAAATTGAAGCATGAATGGACGCTCCATTTTACACATGTTTTCTACTAAATAGCGGTTAAAATCCTAATAATTACAGCTGTTAAAAAAAAGCAGCAAAATACTTCCAAAGCCTTTAAGAAGCTAAAAGCATTGTACAAACGCTCCGTTGTAAATAAAGGTTCTTTAAAAGGGCAGAGTAGTGCCGAGATCTTTAAAACATATACCAAAGTCAGCAGGAGTGAAATTTAATTAAGACAATAACAATGCATTTAAACATTAGAATTTAAGTGAATTAGGGGTTGTTTCCATGGCATGATAATATAAATGGTTCGGAACAGCACAGATGTTAAGCATTTGTACATATAAGCAGAACCAAGTCTCTAAACTTTACCCTGCATTAGTCACGACAACTAAACTAGGCACAGTTGCAATAAAATAAACACTTATAAATTTCAAGCAAAAAGCAGATTTATGAGTTTACATAGGTAGTTAGCTACGTTAAGGTAACATACACATTCAGTATATCTAAGTAATATGTAACACAGTAGCGGCAGTTTGCATTACAATGGCAGTTGGTTCGCTAACGTTAAGTTATTACTATTCATAAGCATTTAAACCTGTAGAGTCGATAGACACAGCTTGCGATGCAAAGTATTAGACATACACCCAATAGTTAGCTTGTTAGACCAATTAAACCAAGTGCAAACCTGATAACGTATACCTAGATATTTTAAGAAAAAGCGACTGCATTTAAACTTGTAGAGTCGATAGACTCAGCTTGAGATACAAAGTACGGAGACATACACCCAATAGTTAGCTTTATTGAGCAATTAAAAAAAGTGTAAAGCTGATAGCGTATACCTAGATATTTTAAGAAAAAGCGATTGTATGGAGTAAACTAATCCTTGTACCACTACAATCAAGCATTAGCTAAACACCAAACATAAGCAGTAATTACAGCAAAATAAAAATAGATAACTTACTGTAGGTGTTGGCGCTCAGCCAAGGACACACAGCAGCTGAAAGGAGGGCAAGTTTGAAATGCATTTCTTGGCTTTAAGTTTTAGTCAGTGACTTTGGTACCAGTCATTTCTCTGTGTTAGACCCTTGTAAGATATTTGTGTCATGGGGGGATCTGATAGCTTCCAGTTTACAGTCATCTGCAAAACTTGGTCGGCCGAAGGCCCTTGGCATTTGCTTCGAGGAGATAAAGGCTAATGTCAAATAAGAGTGGTCCCAGCACAAAGCCCTGGAGTACCCAACTGGTGATCAGTCTCTTAATGGCGGTAGTCTCACCGACTCTGACTTCCTGGGTTCTATATATGTGCCAGCTGGCAATCCAGTAACTTATGTAGGGGTTTATGGCAAGTTCATGAAGTTTGTCAACTATACCCAATTGGGATATTATATCAAATGCCTTTGTAAGGTCCAAGAAGGTAGTATGTACCTTTTTCCCCTCATAGGTTGCCTTGGTGACTTTCTCAAGGAAGTCCACCAGGTTTAATATAGCAAGCCAACTAACAATGGCTGTATCCTAGACTCGATCCTAGTATCCAATCCAAACCTTTACCACAAACCCAAAACACTGTCTGATTCTATAAGTGACCACCTACCCACATGCATTCAAAGCTATTCTCTTCAACAAATTAGGCCACAGAAATACAAAGTGACAAAGTCCCTCTAACTTCAATCCTGACGTGTTCAACAATAGACTCTCCACCATAAACTGGTTCTTCCTTTTATACCTATCCCTTGAGGATGCTGTAAACAAATTTAAATACATTTTTCTAGCTATTGTCAACACCCTCACTCCCCTCAGGAAAATTAGAGTTAAATCTCTCTTTGCACTTTGGTTTTCTCAGTCCACTCACTCTCTAATGCATAAGAGGGATAATGTGTGGAATAACTGTCTAAAAACCAAGTCTCCTATCCACCTCCAAACCTATAAAGAACTCCAAAACCTCACTAGAAATGCCAATAATGATAAGAAAAGGTTCTATTAAAGCCTCAAACAAGCCATCACAGCAATCCTAAAAAATTCTGGAACACCATTAATAAAATTCTTTATCCAGGTAACCCCAGTATACCTAATCCTTACACTAAGAACTCTCCCCTCAAAACTGCCACTATTCTCAACTCTTACTTCATCTACTTCATCACCAAACTAACCAAGAAGAGTCAAGGCTCCAATCTCTCTACTCCCCCTCCCCCTGCTCATAAAACCATCTTCTCACTCAAACCTGTCCCCACAGCTTACATAAAAGCTCTACTAACCAAACTAAAGCCATGCTCTCCCTCAGCAGATAATCCACTAGTCCTCTTTCTAAAGCTTGCTGAAAGCTTTATAGCTTACCCTGTCTCCATCCTTATCAACCAATCTATCCAATATTCTACTGTTCCCTCTATGTGGAAACAATTCTTCACTATACCAATCCACAAAAGTGGGCACTAACCTCTCACACTACAAGCCCATAGCCATTCTGTCTCCCATCTAAAATGCTTAAAAATGTATGCGTATACAGCTCCTGGATTATCTTCTTCAGGAAAATCTACTCACCCCTACGCAACATGGCTTCTGCCTTTACCATAGCACAACTACTGCTCTAATCTCCTTCACTCATATTATCTTTCAAGCCAGAGACAACAATAAACTCAGTTTGTGTCTATTTCTAAACCACTCCAAAGCCATTGACACAGTCTCTCACTCCAACCTCCTCACTAAATTGTCTGATCGTAATCTCTCTAATCCTTCTCTTAAATGATTCTCAAGCTACCTTACCAACAGACAGCAGTCTGTTAAGTGGCTATCTTCATTCTCAGTCTTCCTCCCGGTCAGTACAGTAATACCTCAAGGTTCCATTCTCAGACCACTGCTATTTAACATATTTACAAACTCTCTTCACACTTTCTGCCCCCATTCCTATCTCGTACAATATGCAGATGATTTTACTATCATCTCTACCTCAGATAATTTCTCTCACCTCCAAACCTCCTTCATCTCCGTTGAAAGTTGGCTAACTGACAACCAACTTATACTCAACCCCCCCCCAAAAAAGAAAAATTCTCTTATTCCTCCCAAAATCTCATTCTCATCTCAAATCTTCATTTACTATCACATCTCTTGACAACACTGCAATTAATGTAGAAGCACATACCAAGCTCCTAGGTGCTATCATTGATGATCAACTAAAATTTGATCTACACATCAAATATTGCATAAAAAGACACACCAAAAACTGGGTTTGCTCCATAGAAACAAAACATTCTTGTGCAATAACTCTTGACTCTCCGTTGCCATGCCTACCTTCTTTGCAGTCTACTTTATGCTACTGCAATCTTAAACAACTTACAATCCTCTCTAATGTCTAAGCTTGAACTCATTTATAACAAAGTTGCTAGGTTCACTGCAAACTAGCCCTACAACTCACACTACTGCCTCTCTCTCAGATCCATAAGCTGGCTAGAATTCCCCCACCAGCTCCTACTAGCTCAGCTATTCCTTACTCGCTCCATCCTCCACAAACCTACCTCCTGCCCTGCCATCTCAACCCTTATCTCCTTCTATACTCCCAATCGCTCACTCCAGAGCTCTGACCAGCTTCTCCTGGAAATCTACAAGCCCAAAAGAATAATTGGACAATGTCTATTCAGCTACTCCAAAATAACACCATGCATAAATATCAAAATGACAAACAAAACAAGAAGCCAGTGCACTACTTTTATTCTCCTGGTACCTCGGCCTTTTGCCTTGAAGGTGCAAGGCCACGATATTAGAAGAATAAAAGTAGTGCATTGACTTTTTGTGTTGTCTCTTCAGCTACTCTGTTGCCTTAGATTGGAATAAACTGCCTCTGTTCATCAGAACTAGATCCAATACCGACATCTTCAAAGAGGCTCTAAAAGAAACCCTACACTCACAGATCTGTTCCTGCCAAAGCCCAAACTAACTCGCTGATTGTGTTGCTTCTCATTACTCTGAGTCTTCTAATTCCTCTTGCCCACCCACTTTAAACCATCCTTAGTACTTTAAGCTTAACACTATCTACTTTTCTGATGTCCTTTCTATTCTGCCTATGTTTTTACTTTATATTTCTTTACCTCAGAGCCTGCTGACTTGCTTTATTTTGTACAGTATTCTGAGATGTAAACAACCATAGTAACCACCATATGTCTTCTATTATCACTTATTTCACTGCCTGCTGATTTATTTGCTTTTGTGTTGTATCTGAGATTGTATTTGTATCCACAGTTACCTCTGTATAAGAGTCTATCTTATTACTGAAGCTTCCTGTGCCTACTGTTACGTCTACTTGATAATGCTCTCTGTATGGAGATTTTCTCCTGGGCCTCCGCTGAAAATGGGCTCATGTTCAGATGGACTAACCCAGTTGACAAATGTCAAAATAAATAAATAAATAAACAATGGGTCTAACCTTCTCTTGAGAAAGCCAAACTGGGTTTTGTCCAGTGTCTGAAGGCTGCCTTTGTCTTTGTTAATCATTTCCATGATAATCCACTCCATGACTTTGTATATTAGACTAGTCAGACTAATAGGTCTGTAGTTTCTGGGGTAGTTTGATGATCCATTCTTATGATGTGGGATAACCATTGCAGTCCTCCATTCTAATGGTACAAAGCCCGTTTTGAGGCTATAGTTGAAGAGTGACTCAAGTGGTTCTGACAGGTCATATTTCAAGCTATTTAGGAGACATACTGGATATTGTCAGGGCCCACTGGGGCTGTGTTTTTGGCCTTAGTGAGCTGTGCCATGACCTGCTTCCTGCTAATAACTGGGAGGATTATGCTAGTAGGTATTTCATGGGGGGACACAGGGGGGTGGTAGTAAAGTCTGAGCTGAATTTGTCAGCCAGCAAATTAGGTATGTCACACTGACCACCCGTTCAGCACACTAATGTGTGCTGCCTTTGAAGTTTCAGACATAGCTGTAGAAGGCCTTATGGTTGTCTTTAGCCTGTGAGGCTATCTTGACCTCATAACTGGCCTTGTTGGACTTAAGTAGTCTTCTTAGTTTTCTGTTTAGTTTAGAGAGCTCATATCATTATGGGAACAGCTCCTCCTGATTTTAGTCATAACTTTTTTTCCTTTTATTATGTAATCTATTAAGGTTAAAATTCCACCAGTGTGTTTTTTTAGTTTGCTTTGAGTTTACTTCTAGTAGTTACAGCTGTAAACAATTCCATGTAGGTTGCTGTGAACTCAGTATTGGGAGGGGGACTGAATTCTGACAAACTAACTCATAAGAGGATGTAGCTAGCTATGGAATAGTTCATAAGTGTTACAGGTTTTGCTGGGGTTACCGAGTTGTTTTTTTATTTAGAAGGAGACAGCTTTGTGGTCTGACCTCACCAGTGAGGACATGAGACTAGAGGATATTGGTGTGCACCAGGTCCAGTATGTTTGAACCTCTGGTGAGTGCGCATACTATCTGGTCAAGAATATTTGTGTTAATATAGTCCAGGAATCATTGTGCCTGTGAGTATGATGTAGTGTGTTTCCTAATATATAGAGGGGTAGTTAAAGTCTCACATGAGTAGGGTATCTGGTTTAATGGTGAGTGTCTGCAGTATGTCTAGATACAAGCTATGGGATTCTAAGGACAAAGAGGGTGACCTATAGTTTGCTAGGATATGATATTGGACTTTTTTGTCTATGGTGATTTGCATGTTAATAGATTCCAGGGCAATGTCCTGCTTAGCCAAGGAAGAGTTGTGCTTGTTGCTAATATAGATTGAAACTCCTCCACCTTTTCTCCCTGTCTGTGTAGCTGATGGTCTAAATGTGAGGAAGGTACTGAAGCCTTACACTGCTGGAGTACTTTCTGTGGATTTAAACCATGCCTCGATAACAGCACAGATGTCTATGTTCTCCATAGTGAGGTGAGCTTGTAGGGTGTGGAGTTTCTTGTTCAGGATTCAAGTATTGAGCACTAACACTTTCAGGTTTGTTTGGGTTTTATTTGCTATGTTGGCAGGTTTATCAATTTGGGATTGGCTAAAAAAGGTTCTAAGTGGGTGGATAGAGTTTTCGACAATATTTGGAAGCTCAGGGATGAGAGGTGCAGACCATCCTTTGCAAAGCAAGGTGGTTTGTTAACCATGTCCTCCCATGCTGACAAATATTAAATCTCCCTTAAAAGACACCAGAAACTAAAACAATTATTGAATCCAATCTTTTGTTGGTACTGTGGCATCATCCTTGGTGAAGGTAGAATGTTGCACAATTAAAGGCACATACAGTACCTGCCTGAGGCACATATTCAGAGAGATCAACAATTCATATAGTCCGGGGAAGTGCATCTCAGGTAATTAACAACCATGTGGACTATGACAGAGTCATACTAGTACCTGTGATATAGCCACATGAGTGCACGTGTAACTTGGCAGACTAGTATGAAAGTATAGAGACCTGTGTACAGGTGATGTCAGCTAACCTGGAGTTGAATAGGATCAGGCAAGGCACCTGATAGGTATTATTTGAACTGATTTTTAAAAGATTGGAGATGTTGGATTTGTCTTTGAGATATTGGAATTGAGTTCCAAAACATACCAACATAAGTGAAGTACAAGGTGTCTCCTGCATAGTTAGTTGACTTGGATATATTGATATATTATCACCTGAGTACAGGGAAAATTTAGTTGACTAAAGGCAGATGGTATTTTTTATACTGGACAGTTGTTAGTTTATATATAGGATTATAGGTTCATAGATTATATAAGCCTAGCCAAAAAGGTACCCTGGCTTTCACCACCCAAGAAAATTATTTTCCTGTGCCTCTGTCGAGTAGAGCCACAGAAGTGATCCCCGAGGTGAATTTCCTATCTCTCATCCAATCATCAAGATTTTCCTTGAAGAGTGCTAACGAGGACCTTTGTTTGAAATAGTTAGGTAGTTTGTTCCAGAGTATGGGAAGTCTCTGGGACAGGAATCTATCCCTCCAGCATGTTCTGTTTATTGTGGTGACAAGGTTTAGATCCCTAGAGCATATAGCTCAGAGGGATTGAGATTTCTTTAAGTGGAACATGTCCAACAGCTCTGGGTTTGACATAGCTTTGTATGTTAGGCAGAGATCGCTTCTGAGTAGGCAATATGTGATGGCGTAAAGCTGGAGTTTTTTGAGACGGTCTGCATAGGGCATCTGTTTGAGGCCAGTTATCCTCTTTGTGAGGTATTTCTGCGGCCTTTCCAGTTGTTGTACATGTCTTGTGAGGTACATACCAAAAGGGGCACTGTATTCTATAATGGGTCTAATGAGTGACGAGTAGAGGGGAACAGTGACCTCTTTTTTCCTGGGAAGAGAAACTTTTTGTGATGAGGTGTGCCACGTAGAAGGATTTCCTGACTACTGTGGCAATGTGATTATCAAAGTTGAGACTACTGTCCACCTGTGTCCCAAGGTCTCTTATCACACTTTCGGTGTTAAGTAGACTACCGCCAAGGGATGACAATGCACTTTTTGGCCTTGAGCTTGAGGCCATGGCTTTGACACCAGGCATCTGTCTCAGTGAGGCCCTTTTGTAAGATGTCCACATCGTTAGGAGTTTCGATTATGGCTCCTAGTTTGTAGTCATCTGAGAACTTTATTAGCCAAAGACCTTCTGTGTTAGCCTGTACTTCAGAGAAGTAGATACCAAACAAGAGAGGACCCAGGACTGAACCCTGTGGTACTCCACTTGTCACTGGTCTGAAGTTGGATTTGGAGTCTGCTACTTTCACAGTGTGGGTTCTGTCAGTGAGCCAGTTGGCAACCCATCTTGTGACATAGGGATTTATACCTAGTTTAGTGAGTTTATGTATAATTCCAGAGTGGGGGATGGTGTTGAAAGCCTTGGCGAGCTCTAGATAGGCTGTGTGAACCACCTCACCCTCATCTACAGCTTTGGTGACTGCTTCAAAGAAGTCTATCAGGTTTAGGAGACATGATCTGCCTTTTACAAACCTGAACTGGGTGGGGTCCAGAGTTTGGAGATTACCAATGTCATTGTTTATAAGTTCCATGATGATACGTTCCATAGCCTTGCAGACCAGGCTCATCAGTCTAATAGGTCGGTAGTTCTTCGGGTCTGTGGTGGCTCCCCCTTTGTGGAGTGGGAGAATTGTCACTGTGCACCATTCAGTAGGCACAAAGCCTGAGGTGAGGCTATGATTGAACATGGAACTTAAATGGGGTGGCAGTTCGCTCTGCAGTTTGTGTAGAATGCAGCCTGGGATGTTGTCAGGTCTCATGGATGCTGTGTTCTTGGCTTTGGAGACTGTGGCTTTTACCTGGTCAGCCATGATTACAGGAACTTTGCATTCTTCCAGCATAAAGATGGGCCCTTTAGGGGGTGAGAAGGGGGTAAAGTTAGCACTGAAGCTGTCTGCCAGGATGTTGGCAATATCAGTTGGTTCTGTATATTTAGTGCCATTGTGCTGTAACTCAGAGCAGATCTGAGTGTTGCCATTGAGAGTCTTGACATAGGTATAGAATGGTTTGTGGTTGTCTTTAGAATCGGTGGCAAATTTGTTTTCATAACTACCTTTGGAGGATTTTATGAGGAATCTCAGCTTCTTACTGAAGCTGACCAGGGGCTTCCTCCAATCATGGGATTTTACTCTTTTTTGCAACAGTTTCTTTCTTCTGTTGTAGAGTTTGTTTATGGCAGGGGACCACCAGATTGGCTTCCTATTTTTGGGGGATAGCATTTTGGTTCTGTTAGGGATTGCATGATCCATGCACTCGTGTAAGTGCTTATAAAGTGCATTTGTGTAGGATTCAGCAGTCGTACCTCTATTGTCCATCTGAATGGGTGTCATGAAGTTTGCCAAATCTTTCTTAAGAAGAGTGAAGTTGGCTTTGGAGAAATTTTTTGCAGTGGTTTTCCTAATGGGGTTGTGGGGGCGGGATGTGGATGTCTAGGGTGATTAGCTTGTGGTCAGATTTGACCGAGGAATTCACCTCTGGTGTGGAACACCGGTTGCCCATGTTGGTAATGACCAGGTCTAGGATATTGCTGCCCCCTGGTGGGGGTGTGGATATGTTTATCCAACGTGTTGGAATTTATGAATTCCAGAAAACGTTGAGCAAAAGAGTTGGTACATGAGTAGTTTTCCCAGTTTATGGTGGGGTAGTTGAAATCGCTCATTATTAGGGTTTTAGGTTGTACTCTAATATTTTCCAGTGTATCAAGAAATGAGGAGTGGGCATCCTGGGACATGGCGGGGGATCTGTAGCAAGCTACAATTTGGATTGTGGTCTTCCCCAGAGTTAGTTGCCCTTGGATAATCTCGGATGCATTATGCTGAGTAATTAGCCTGGAGGTGTAGATATTCTTAATGAATATGGACACACCTCCGCCTTTAGTGTTTCGGTTCAGGTTACGTAGCCGAAAGGTGTGGTATGTATTATAGCCTGGTAATGCAGGGGTGCTCTCTGGAGCCTTGAACCAGGTCCCAATCACTGCACAGATATCGATGCTCTCCATTTTAAGGAGTGCCTAGAGTGAGTGCATTTTGAGATTTATTACTTCTAGCATTGACTAGCATTACCCTCAGTTTCTGCTTGCCTGTTCTTGTTACGATGGTGAATTTGTCATTTGAACCTTGCCTAAAAAAGGCACTATAGGGGCAGCAAGACCCTTAGCCAGTATCCAGAATCCCAGGGGCGACAGGTGCAGGCCATCTCTGGCAAAGCATCGTGATCTGTCGACCATGTTGTCCCAGGCAGACATATACTGGATCCCCTTAGAATGACACCAGAAGCTTAGCCAATTGTTGAAGTCAATCATGTTGTCCTTGTACTGCAGTATCATTCTGGGCAATGGCAGGATTCTACTCAGAGCTAGGGTCATACCTGCCTGGGCTACAAGATTGGAGAGCTCTTCCATATCTCTTTTCATGAAGTCCAGGGAGGTACGTCTCAGGTCGTTCACACCAAACTGGACAATGACAGAGTCATATGTGTACTTGCTGTGGTGTGACCTGAGTGCATGGGTTATGTGGTGGATCTTGGCAACTGACAGGCAGCTAATGGTAACCTTCTCCTTGTTTAGCCTAGTGAGTGGGACATCAGTGTGCCTGACTATAGAGTCACCTATGACTAGTGTGTTGGGTACGTTGTTTTGCCTTATGGGCTGTGGTTTATTGGCACACTCTCTGTGGGCTATGTGTCATTTGGGTTGTGTTGGGGGGGGTGGAGGTTGCTTGCGTTTCTGCTTTGGAGGTCTCTGTTGCTTGAGCAGATTATTATTGAGAGCTTCCACAAATGTTTTTGTGTTTATGTGTGTGGATTTTGGTGGTGTAGGTTTAATAGGACTATGTGATGAGTGTGGTGTGGTGCAAGTGTTTACCTTCTCCTCTTGACTGTCAAATTCAGTTTTGGTTGGAGAGAGTTTTACCTCCAGTTTGGCTAGATAAGTGCATCTCTCACAGGTTGTGGTGTTTGGTGGTAGAAGGAGAGGGTTGTCTGTGTACATGAGGCAATTGCTACATTGCCCCAAGATGCCAAGATTCATCAGATAGACAGGATAGAACACTGGGAGCTGACCCTTAGACATGCCTGAATACAAAACTACTTTCCTCTAGACAAGTGAGGAAAGTGAGTATAAGAGCTGTTTTTCTCTAAGCGAGTGAGGAAAGTAAGTACAAAAACTGTTTTTCTCTAGGTAAAGAGGAAGGTTGAGTGCTGTAGTCATTTGTAGCTTATTCAGTGCTAACAACAAGTTCTGAACAAGTGCTGAACACGAATAAGAAAATTCAAGTGCTAAAATGAAGAATCTGTACCTGGATCTTGTGGTAGATAGGCTACTTAGTGCTTACCAGTCCCACTGATAAGCTAAAATGCTTCCCTCCAACACAGTAAGACTTGGAGGGCTCAGAAGCTTACACAGTCCTGGATATAGCAAATATGCATTTGGACTAGACTTGTTACAGGAAGGGTGGGACACAAGTGCAAATGCGGGCTTTTAAACCAGAAAGTTGAAAGAGATGGAAAAACTGCCCAAACGGCCAATAAACTACAATTTCTGGGGCAGAAACCACTCTTGTGGTAGATAGGCTACCTATTGCTTACCACTCCCACTAATAAGCTAGAAGGCTTCCCTGTAACACAGAAAGGCTTGAGGGGCTCAGAAGCTTATAAGCAGTCCTGGATACAGCAAATCTGTATCTAGACTATACTAGTTATAGGAAAGGTGGGAAACAAGTGGAAACGCAGGCTTTTAAACCAGAAAGTTGAAAGATATGGAAAAACTGCCCAAACAGCCAATAAACTACAATTTCTGGGGCAGAAACAACTCTTGTGGTAGATAGGCTACCTAGTGCTTACCACTCCCACTGATAAGCTAGAAGGCTTCCCTCCAACACAGAAAGGCTTTGGGGGCACAGACGTTTACAGCCAGTCCTGGTTATAGATAATCTATATTTGGACTAGACTAGTTAAAGGAAAGGCAGGAAACAAGCTTAGATTTTTTTTTTCTGTAAAGTGGGAAGAGAGAAAGGAGAAACAGAAGATAATTCAAAATTAAGGACCTAAGTGGCTTGCCCTTCACAAATGTTCTCTCTGTATTAAGTAGAATGAGCTAGTGACACTTGACTGGAATAGAGCTGGGATAGAGCTGAACAGATGGGACTGGTAGGAGTGTTTGAAGTCAAAATATGATCTTACTGTACTCGGTTGAGTGAGCAAATGAGATAGACCCAGGAGGAGTGTTCAAACAAAAATTTACAGGAAGGGCAGGCATTTCCAAAGCCACCAAGATTAATACCAGAACAAGAACAGGGACGGAGGGCAGGAAACTAAATTCAGAGAGAGAGAGAGAGAGAGAGAGAGAGAGACAGAGACAGAGACCACAGTATTCTATGAAACAATTAAATAGAAAAATAAATAACTACAGAGAGACACAGACTACAATATTCAATGAAACAATTAAATAGACAGAAAAATAAAATGCAGTACAATCTTTAACACTGCAAGTTTGTACTTAGCTCAGCTAGTAATGCAGTTGATTGTAGGTATGTAGCAGAAGACAAACAACTCAGATATTGAGCAGTAATAAATTCAGAGATATGTGACTAACACTTATAAATACAAAGAAACCCTCTAGGTTAAGACTTTAACACTGAATATCAATGAAGTGAAACACAATAGCCCCCACTTACTGCAGAGAGAGAGAGAGAGAGAGAGAGAGAGACCACAATATTCTATAAAACAATTAAATAGAAAAAATAAATTACTACAGAGAGACACAGACCACAATATTCAATGAAACAATTAAATAGACAGAAAAATAAAATGCTGTACAATCTTTAACACTGCATGTTTGTACTTAACTCAGCTAGTAATGCAGTTAATTGTAGGCATGTAGCAGAAGCCAAACAACTCAGATATTATAGCAATAACCCACGCCTGGGTGTGGGTAATGCGGGATTTACCCATGGTTGGTGTGGTTTGGTCCCGAGGGCGAAGCCCGAGGGACCAAACAAAGACAACCGTGGTAAATCGCATTACCCACACCCAGAAATGGGTTATTGCTATTATACTATGACATTATTTAAGAAAATAAATAATTACTTTTCTTAAATAATGGCATTGTATAATGCCTCTTTGCTGCCCTTCCGCAGCTGTCTGGTATCCGCGGCAGTTCTGATGTACAGCTCATGCCTACGCAGTACATCACAGCTGTGGCCAAAAGCAATGGAGAAAGCAAGATCTCCATTGCTTTTTACTGTTTTTCTATGTTAAATGGGTTTAACATAGCCAGACAGCTTTAAAATAAGCAACAGAGCTTATTTTAAAGCTGTCTCGCTATGTTAAACCCATTTAACATAGTGAAACAATAAAAAGCAACGGAGATCTTGTTTTCTCCATTGCTTTTTTTTTTAAACCTGTCTCACTATGTTAAATGGGATTAACATAGCGAGACAGCTTTAAAATAAGCAACGGAGATGTCCGTTGCTTATTTTAAAGCTGTCTCGCATGTTAAACCCATTTAACATAGCAGACAGGTTTAAAAAGCAACGGAGAAAGCAAGATCTCCGTTGCTTTTTACACACTGTGTCGCTATGTTAAAGGAGTTTAACATACGGAGACAGCTTTAAAAAAAGCAACGGAGATGTCCGTTGCTTTTTTTAAACCTGTGTCGCTATGTTAAACTCTTTTAACATAGCGAGACAGTGTTTTAAAAGAGACTTATACTAATGGAAAAAGTCCAGGCGACCGGACCTTTTTCCATTAGTATAAGTCTATTTACAACGTGCACGCTGGCCAATCAGCGTGCACGTTTTGGAATATTAATGGGGGGTCATGGTATAATGAGCAGTAATAAATTCAAAGATATGTAGGTTTCCACTTGCCAATATATAGGTAATTCCTCACCTCAGATTCAAAGCAGGTAGTGATCCACTGCCAAATAAATTATTTGACCTTTGTTTTGTCTATTGTAGTTAGGGTGTTTGTAAAGTTCCTGGCTCCAGAATTTGCCTAATGCAGGTCCTGGAGAATTCACTTTCACCCTTATCTGGTTGACTGCCTCATTCAGGCTCCATCCATAAACAACATGCAAACAACCCTGCAGTTCACATTGGCCTGTTGCCATAATCTGAAACTCTTTACAAACCTTACAAAAGGTACAGCTAGTGCTCTCCCAAGGCCAGTTTCTGGGAGCCTTTCTGGATACGATAAACCAGACAGCAATTCTTTCCTCTGAGAAGGCAATTTTCCTATTATTTCACCAAAGCACAGAATAATCAGGTTACAGCAAAATTCATCAGGCCAGTGGAGCACGTGGCCTCCCAAACTTGATGTAGTCCCCTACTCCCCCAGCAAGGCTTTAGAATGTACTTGAGGAATAGATGGTGCCACCATGTCCACTCTGCAGTCCCGCTTTACCCTGTTGTCTTGCATCAAAAAGGAACTCTTATGGTGGATGCAGCAGGTAAAGTTCAGTCCTAGGGCCCCATTCAAATTAAACCCAGATAGTCACACAGTCACTCCTGGTGACTCACTCAGGAACTGAACTTTCAAGGAACCTATAACAAAGCTCACAGAAAAAAAACCGCATAAACATCAAGGAGATAATGGTTTTATTCACAGCTGTAAGAGTTTAAAACAAACCTGGCAGCCATAGATCCTGCATATCCTCACAGAGAGCACTATAGCCATGGAGTACACAACAAGGAATAGAGATCCATTGTTATCCCTTATGCCCACTGATCATGAAGACATGATACTTGGCCCAGGAGTCAGGCCTAGCCACCACAAGCCTGTATTATTTATTTATTATTTATATTTGTTTACTGAGGTAAAGATCAGCCTGTGACATACACAAAGAAATGAATGCACAGACACATGAATATTGAACATGGTAGTTGAGTTATTATAACAGAGTTAACAATATTTAATCCCAAACTTATGAGTGCTTTTTTTGACAGTAAGCAAAAATAACATGTGATTATAGTGTGGGGGCCCACTGACTTTTTATACAATATGTATGAAACCAATGACAAGAAACATACAAAAGTTGGAGTAGTGTTATATATAGTTAAGCAGTGCAATAAAATGAAGATGAAAATTAGAACTTGATCCTGTTAGTTTATTTATATATTTGTTAACTAGTGTGGATAGGGTTAAGGGTATGAAATTCCTGGGTGTACACATAGCAGAGGATCTCTCGTGGTTGAGAAATACCAGGCAACTGGCCAGGAAAGTGCAGCAATGCCTCCACTTCTTAAGAAGGCTGGAAAAAGCTAAGCTTCCTCCTCATATTCTCTCCACCTTTTATAGCGGTAAAATAGAGAGCATCCTCACCTGCAACTTCACAGTGTGGTTTGGAAGCTGCACAATCACAGAAAGGAAGGTGCTACAAAGAGTGGTGAGAGTTGCAGAGAAGGTAATAGGTTCCAGTCTTCCATCGATATAACATCTTTATTCTGCAAGAAGCATCCGAAAGGCCATCAAAATAATACAGGACAACACGCATCCTGTGCATGGACTGTTTAAACATCTGGCATCGGGAGGAGATATCGCAGCATCCACTGCAGGACTACAAGACTCAATAACAGTTTCTACCTTACTGTGATTAGACTTCTGAACTCGGGCACTAATCCCAGGGGTCTGGACAAACAATAAGTCAATTTTTATTGATTTGTGCAATATATACTTACACATATTCCAAGTAAGTGCAATATTTATTTATTATATCCATAGTCAGTATTATTTAACTCACTCAAGTGTAATATTAGACAAATAACTTAGATATTTCAGTCTGTAGTGTGTTTTGCATTACTTTAAATAGGGTAATTAATTTAACTCAGGGAAGGGTATTCTTTTTATATATGAGTGTTGGTAAATGTATCTGCTCTTTCTTTCATGTATTGAGAGTAATATTGTATTTGTTAGTTATGTTTATTCCTCTACTTGTATGTGTTGTTTCACTTCCCTTTGTAATTTCAAGAATTGAGCTAATGCATGAAATTTCATTTAGGCTACACGTGCGTAGTTCTAAATGGCAATAAAATATACTTTGACTTTAGATCTAATAGATCCTTTTCAGGCATGACTAAGGCCATTGATTCTGAGATTCAGGAAGGGAGGTTATAAGGAGGTTAAGTAATGTAACGTATCATCATGGAACTCATAAACAAAGACACTGGAGATCTCCAAACTCTGGACCCCACACACTTTGGGTTTGTAAAAGGCAGATCATGTCTCCTAAACCTGATAGACTTCTTTGAAGTAGTCACCAAAGCCATAGTTGAGGGTAAGGTGGTTCACACAGCCTATCTAGATCTCGCCAAGGCGTTCAACACCATCCCCCACTCTGGAATTATAGATAAACTCATTAAACTAGGTATAAATCCCTATGTCACAAGATGGGTTGCCAACTGGCTTACTGACAGAATCCACACTGTGAAAGTAGCAGACTCCAAATCAGACTTCAGACCAGTGACAAGTGGAGTACCACAGGGTTCAGTCCTGGGTCCTCTCCTGTTTGGCATCTACTTCTCTGAAGTACAGGCTAACACAGAAGGTCTTTGGGTAACTAAATTCGCAGATGACTGCAAACTAGGAGCCATAATAGAAAATCCTAATGATGTGGACATCCTACAAATACTGTATTGAGGGACACTGGTCAGCTGCTGGAGAGACGTATGAAAGAATGGAGCAAGAAAGCTCCATAGACAACCTCATTTTGGTGACGATGGATGTCAACAATTTATTCACTCGCATACCCAACGATCTAGGAATAGAAGCAGTAAGGGACTTTGCCTCTCATTTTGAAGTAAACATGGATGTGAATCTAGTATGCAGCTTCCTGGAATTGCTCCTGGAGAGTAATGTGTTCCTCTATGGTGAGAGCTACTATTGGCAGAAATGGGGGGTAGCCATGGGCACCCCCTGTACAAACAGCTATGCCAATATAGTCCTAGCTGAATGGGAAAGGCAATGGGAAATGGATACGAAAAATGAATGGAAGGAATGCATCATCTTTTACAATAGGTTTGTGGATTATGTTATATTCCTATGAAAGGGCAGTATGCAACACCTAAATGATTTTGTCAGCTATTTAACAAGTACGACTAGCTTTCTAAGATTCAAAGTGAAAACGTCAGCAAATGAGATCGAGTTCTTAGACGTGAGAATTTCAATGAATAATAGCAAAGGAATTGGCACCACTATATTCAGGAAACCAAATTGGAGGAACCATATGCTATACTACAATAGCATGCACCCGAGACATGTTTTTCAGAATATTGTTGAAAATCAAGTGACCAGGATATCCAAGCTCTGTACCGACGATGATGATTTTCTGCAGGAACAAGACAAACTCTTACAAAATTTTGCTTCAAGAGGCTATAATGAAAAACAATTAGTCATGAGTAAAGGCAAAGCAATGTCCATTCGATACAACAAAGGGCAACCGTACTACTCGAAATGGAAGCAGAGTGATGTGAAGAAAGGTGGTAACAGCAACAGTCTCAGATGCATGATGACCTACAGCACTGACTCCTTTGATGTCTGTGAAACCATCAAGAAATTTTGGCCAGTCTTAACTGCTGACAGTAAAATTAAGAGAATAGTAGTGGAAACACCTAAGTTTGGTTAAAAAAACAAGAAGAACTTAAAGGATTTATTGTGCAACTATGATGGAATACCTAACAAGCAGAGTACAGAAAGAAGAAATAGGTTAGGAACTTGGAAATGTGGCTTTTGCAAAGCTTGCAGCCACATTAAATGTTCCAACACTTTTGTTCATCTGGTAACTAACAAATGCTATAAGTTCTCTGGTTTTGCTAACTGCAACAGCAAGAATGTTATATACGCTGGCACCTGTAATTTGTGCCAAGCCTATTATGTAGGAAAGACCAATAGAAAGTTTAAGGAACGGATACTTCGCCACCTGTTAGACATCAAGAATAAAGTGGCAACCAATGCCCTATATGGACATGTGTCTGAAAATCCAGGGCATTCATTTAGCTTTATGGTTATCTCAAATATGACTACTAACCTCCGTGGAGGGGACATTGTCAACAAAACTGAAAAGGAAGAAAGCAAATGGATCATGACCCTCAGAGATAATTTATTTCCAGGGCTCTATAGAGTAGTTCCTATTAAATTTATTTTGAAAGAGAGAAGCCTAATTAAGAAATGAAATGGAGGCTTAAGGAAGGCGTGCATCTGATTGCTGTATGTGATTGGTTGAGCAATTAAGGATCTTTATTTAACAGCAGTAAGCCAGGTCTACACACTAGGATCTGAAGAAGGTTTTTTAACTGAAAGCGCTTATCCTGTTTGACCTGCAACTTGAACAGCACAATTTGTGCTTTTTATTTCTTCGTTTTATTAAAGCCTACATTTTAACAGAATTTCTCAGTGAACTTTTCGTTGTGGTGGAAGCCTTTTTTCATTTTACTATTTTTGCCTATTAAGGCTTCCTCCAGAGGTGGTTTTTGGTTTGGTTGTTTGTGACATCCTACAAAAGGGCCTTACTGAGACAGGTGTCTGGTGTCAAAGCCATGGTCTCAAGCTCAATGCCAAAAAGTGCACTGTCATCCCCTTTGGTAAAAACTCTGTACTCATGAACTACCACATAGGCGGTAGTCTACTTAACACTGAAAGTGTGATAAGAGACCTTGGGACACAGGTGGACAGTAGTCTCTCCTTTGATAATCACATCGCCACAGTGGTCAGAAAATCCTTCTACGTGGCACACCTCATCACAAAAGGTTTCTTATCCAGAAAAAAGAGGTCATTGTTCCCCTCTACTCATCACTCATTAGACCCATTATAGAGTACAATGCTCCTTTTGGTATGTATCTCACAAGACATCTACAACAACTGGAAAGGCCGCAAAAAAGCCTCACAAAGAGGATTACTGGCCTCAAACAGATGCCTTACGCAGACTCTCAAAAAACTTCAGCTTTACTCCGTTGCATATCGCCTACTCAGAGGCGATCTCTGCCTAACATACAAAGCTATGTCAAACCCAGAGCTGTTGGACATGCTCCTCTTAAAGAAATCCAAATCCCTATGAGCTACATGCCCTAGGGACCTAAACCTTGTCACCACAATAAACAGAACATGCTGGAGGAATAGATTCCTGTCCCAGAGACTTCCCATACTCTGGAACAGACTACCTATCTATGTCAAACAGAGCTCCTTATTAGCACTCTTCGAGAAAAATCTTGATGATTGGATGGGTAATAGGAAATTCACCCCGGGGATCACTTCTGTTGTTCTACTGGAAAATAATTTTTTTTGGGTGGCGAAAGCCAGGGTACCTTTTTGGCTAGGCTTGTATAGGCCCTAAGGCCAATAGCCTAGTACCTACCTATGAACCTATGTGACCTAAGGAGACGTACGTATTTATTTGTACCCAGTTTGAAATTTGGCATCAAAGGTTAGGTTGTGTTTAGTGATTCCTAAAGTTTTTGTGTTAAAGTACAAAAAAAGTTAGTCCACTGAATTCTTGTTTTGGGAAGTTGAAAGATTGCCCCACATATATTGGTGTATTTTGTAGCAAATTTAGTGGTTACTGGGGAGAAGGTTTCTGACTGCAGTAATTGAAATAGCTGAAAGTACAACAAGAGTTATGCTCTTCATTTAATTGGTAGCGATTTTGTTTTGTTAATTACGTGTCAGTGATGTTCAAAAAAGGCTGAATCATAAGGCTGAATCCCAAACTGTATAATTTATTAAGCACTTTTGTCTTCAAAGGGTAGGACTTCATCAGAATAAAAAAACAATACACCATGCCCAACTTAAATAGTACAAACCCTGCCCATCAATTAAATCTAAATGACACGTGTTCTTTAAAATCATTGAAGACAAAAGAGGCAATAATTGTTATTATAACATCAATAAGTTAACAACACATAAATAACACTTTAGTAGACATAAAAACTTCCTTTTAAGTTTCCAGAATTTAACATTTAAAATGGAAACAAGAAATTAAAAAAATAAGTCAACACTTTACAACACAAAGGTTGCTTTAAGTCTCAACACTGAATTAATACATACACTATCATTCAAACCTGGCTAAACTGTGGCATTAGTACAAAGTTGCCACTGCAATTCCTTATATTCTAGGTAGTCTACTGCCCAAGGTCAATGTGGTCAGTGATTATAAATTTAAATTAATGACTTCCGTTTTTTGAAATATGTGCAAAAAGGGCATTATTTAGATCCTTTTTTCTAAATATCATAAATATGTTGGTAGACCCTTTTCCTAAGACAGTTTTTTGTCTTTCCTATATAAAATCCACTGCAATTTTGGCACAATGCCACATAGACCACCCCCTTGGTGCCACAATTAAATTTCTTTTTTATTTTTATCATACCATATTTTTCGAGCCTAATAACATTAGCTTCCAACATATAATTGCAATGATGACAGTGGCCACACTTGATCATCCTTCCCACCTGCCCGACATAACTCACTTTTTCCAGTATATTCTTCAGACATCTATCCTTTTTATATACCACCAAGGGTTTTTGGTCTGCAATATTCATGTACTCTGTGTCAATACTGAGGACAGACCAATATTTGTAAATAATTTGTCTGATGTTCCCAAAGCTCTCATTATATGTAAGAGCCAAGGCTTTGTTTAGGTTGTCATTGTCTATGACAACAGAGTTAGTTACAAATTAACCTTCTTTTGTACCTAATATGGGAAGCTACTGTCTGCTCAATCTCTTTCAGATTACCTCACTGAAAATATTGTCCAAGAATGTTCCTAACTAGAAGATGAGATAATCAGCCTGCATATCTTGCAGTAAATATTCTGCAGAGGTTTGCTATTTTTCACTGAGGCATCTGTTGTTAAAGGGAAGCTATAGTCAAGTTGAGCAAATCAATACCCTTGGCTATAGCAGATCTGGCAGAAAATGAGAAAAAGTGTCTAGTAATTGATTGTGTTCCTTGTTTTCTCTAGGTAGGCTTGAAAGTTAAGGGTTTGATTTAGCCAGATGCCCAGGTATTTGAAGGAATTAGTAGTCTTAATTGGTATTTGAGGCCTCACAGCAGAGATTCTCGATTCTCAGTGGAGTCTGCATGTCCTCCCCATGGTCAAGTGACATTAAAGACTGTGAATGGGCGTGCTTTTGTTGAAGGTTGGGCGTCGGGCTGGCAACTTGGCACCGTAAACATCCACTGCAAATCATGAGCGGACCGGAGTTCCACTATGGTGACCCCTAACCAGGAAAAGCCGAAAGTGTTTAGTAGTCTTAATTGGTATCTTATTCCTAACATGTTTGGGACCTTTACATATTTTTGACATGTTCTGAAAAGCATCCAGAAAAGGATCCAGCATATAAATCAACAAAAGTGGAGGTTCTCTCAAAAAAACTTACTGAAACACCAGAAACCTACAAAACAAAAGATTGCTACAACTAACAGTTCCCACAGCACCCAAGACACATAGCAACATCAGTGTCTCACCTACCAAGCCCTTAAGGTGCAACACTCAAAAAAAACAAATTTTCTTGCCAGTGAAGACTCCATAGTGAGACACATGGATGTCCCACTCAGGTGTTAGGGGTCACCACAGTGGAACTCCGGTCAGAAGGTGCTCCTAACCACTGCAGCAGCTGGAAAGGCCACAGAAAGTACCTCACAAAGAGGATTACTGGCCTCAAACAAATGCCCTACTGACCACCTCAAAACTCCAGCTTTAAGGAGATCTCTGATATAAAGCTATGTTAAACTCAGAGCTGTTGGACATGCAACACCTAAAGAAATCCGCTACACACTCTAGGGACCTAAATCTTGTCACCACAATAAACAGGATATGCTGAGGATAGATTCCTGTCCCAGAGACTTCCCATACTCTGGAAAAGTCTACCCATCTATGTCAAGCAAAGTTCTTCATTAGCACTCTTCAAGTCTTGATGAGGAAATACACCCCAGGGATCACTTCTGTGTCTCTGTTCGACAGTGGCACATGAAAATAACTTTTGGGTGGCGTAGGACCAATAGCCTAGTACCTACCTATGAACCTACGAACCTATGAAAAAGTCACAACCAGCTGTCTATCACACATGCTCTCAGGTCTTCCAGGAACAAGTCCCATTATGACTCTGTCATACCTCATGTTGGAGTGAACAACCTGAGACATACCTCACTGGACTATATGAAGAAAGACATGATTGAGCTCTCTGAGTATGTGTCCCAGGCAGGTACATCCCTAGCCTCCTAGAATTATGCCACTTTCAATAATTGGTTTAGTTTTTGGTGTCATTCAAAGGGGATCCAGTTTCTGACAGCCTGGAATGACATGGTTGACAAACCTCACTGCTTCTCCAGAGATAGTTTTCACCTGGCACCACTAGGTTTTTGGCTGCTAGCAAAGGCTCGTGCCTCCCCCATAGTGTCTTTTTTAGGCAAGGTCTCAAAAACAAAATTACTGACATGAAAATTGCCAACCATAATAAAATAAGAGTTATGCTGCTAAATGCTAGGAGCTTAAACCAAAAACTCCACACCCTGGAAGTACTTCTGTCACTGGATGATGTAGATGTCTGTGCAGTCAGAGAAACCTGGTCCAAGGCCTCAGAGAGTACACCAGCCTTGCAAGGCTAAAGTGCTTTCCACACCTTCAGACCGCAAAATGAAAGTGTGAGAACCAAAGGAGATGGTGGTTCTATCTGTATTAGAGATAAACTCACCTCCTGGCTAGTTAGAGTGGCAACTTCGCGGAGTTACTCCATGTTCAGATTACTGTAGGTAAGACCCCCATTCAAGTCATAGCTAGTTATAGATCCCCCTCCATGGATCATGATGTGCACTAGGACTACTTGACCAAACTGGAGTCAATCCAAATATTGCCTAACACTCTGGTCATGGAGGATTTCAATTATCCCACCATCAACTAGGAAACCTACTCTAGCCCTAACACACTAGTGTAAAAGTTCCTTGACTTTGTTAACTCAAATGCTCTGGAACAAATTGTTCAAACCCCAACAAGAGGAACCTCACAAGACATCTGCAGCAGCTGGAAAGGCCACAGAAGTACCTCACAAAGATGATTACTGGCCTCAAACAGATGCCCTACACTTACCATCTCAAAAAACTCCAGCTTTACTCTGTAGCATATTGCCTCCTCCGAGGAGATCTCTGCCTAACATATAAAGCTATGTTAAACTCAGAGCTGTTGGACATGCTTCACCTAAAGAAATCTCAATCCCTCTAAGCTACACGCTCTAGGGACCTAAACCTTGTCACCACAATAAACAGGACATGCTGGAGGGATAGATTCCTGTCCCACAGACTTCCTATACTCTGGAACAAGCTACCCATCTATGTCAAGCAAAGTTCCTCATTAGCACTCTTCAAGAAAAATCTTGATGAGTGGATGGGAAATAGGAAATACACCCCAGGGATCACTTCTGTGGCTCTGCATGACAGGGGCAGAGGAAATTAACTTTCTTGGGTGGCATAAGCCAGGAAACCTTGTTGGCTAGGCTTACTTAGGCCCATGGGCTGATAGCCTAGTACCTACCTATGAACCTATGAACCTATAAACATACTAGATCTGGTCCTCTCTAGCATGACAAACAGATGCACCACCACAATTTTCAAATCCTCATTAGTTAAATCTGACCACACATCAGTTGCCTTCAAAACTGGCACTAACACCAGAACTCACAAAGGGTGAAGTCAGACTAAACATTTTCACCAAATCAAACTATACCCTCCTAAGAGAAGGTGTAAATACATTCCAAGCCCCACTCCCAGCTAGAAGTCGTAACTACACCAAAGCTTACACTAAACACCTGTACAATTTCTTGTATAAGTGTATAGAACTGGCTGTTCCATAGAGAATCAAAACCAGAGCCCCAAGTAAAAAAAACACCCTGGTGGACATCCAGCATCAACAAACTTTACAACAAAAGCAACAAGTTGCTGTCTAAGAAAACTAAGCTGGGCCCCACCAATGGAAAAGTAACCTCCTTAGCCTCAACAGGCAAATAAGACAACATGTCAAATCCTCTAAGAGTAACTTTGAGAACAAATTACCAATCATAGTCAAGGATAATCATAAGGCCTTTTACAGCTACATACATAGCTAAAAAGGTAGGACCCAAGCATGTGCCATAGTTGTGACTAATGGTATCACACACACACTGATCCCACAGAGATAGCAAACCTGCTAGCAGACAGATCTGGGAAAAATTTCACTCCCTTATTCCCCCCAAACTTATCACAAACCTTGCCATAATCTTTCCCCCAACCTACATATCCAAAGAGCAGGTCATTAAAGCCTTGTCTAAGAAAAAAACACAGCCTCAGTGGAACCAGACGGCATTGCAGGCTGTCTTCTAAACAAACTAAAACATAAACTAACAGTACCATTAAGTATACTATTCAATTACAGACTAACTACTGACTTTGTTCCTGTGGAACAGAGAGCAGCAACAGCTATTCCCCTCCACAAAGGTGGGATAGCAACAGACCTAGGGAATTATAGACCCATAAGTCTGACCAACCTCATCTGTAAAGCCATGGAATGCATCATCAATGACCTCATAAATAAAGCCATAAGCAACCTCCAAATCCTGGATCTGACCCAATTCGGCTTCATCAAACGCAGATCCTCCTGGGAAACCCGGTGGATTTCTTTCCAAATGTGACTAGGGCCATTGACAAGGGAAAATCTGTGCACACAGCATACCTCGACTTGGCAAAGGCCTTTGGCAGAATCCCACACTCAGGCATTACCGATATACTTAGCAAACTGAATATAAACTTCTTTGTTGTAAGATGGGTTGCCAACTGGCTCACGAACTGGTCACAAACTATCAAAGTGGGAGACTCCACATCAACCAGCAGACCTGTCACAAGCAGAGTGCCACAAGGGTCAGTGCTGGGCCCCTACTGTTTGGTATATACATTCCAGAAGTTCAGGCTAAACCTAAAGGGCTGCGGCTGACCAAATTTGCAGACAACTGCTAAATGGGTGCAATTATTGAATCCCCAAATTTTGTCAGTATATTTCAGGAGGGTCTTACGCAGACCAACAACTGTTGTCTTAATCATGGTCTCAAACTTGAATGGAAAGAAATGCGTCATCATTCCTGTGATGCCCCTGCAGTAGCACAGTAATCAAGGAGCCTCAATACTCATCACTGGCAACAGTGTGGGACATACATACTGGGAAGATGACAAGTACACACGTAGTAAAGTGCAATTTCCCTTAAGAGCACAGAGAGACCACAGTCAGTCTGGGGCTGGTTTCTGACTCTTTCTCCAGATCCCCAGTAAGACTCCCCACTGGCATAGCTACAGAGTTGAGTCTTTAGCCAGGGTTCGAAGCCAAGTCCTCCAACACTCTCTCTGTCCAACCAGTGCTTTGTGTTCCTGCCCAAGTAGCTGACACACACACACACACACACACACACACACACACACACACACACACACACACACACACACACACACACACACACACACACTTTGAGATTTGATTTATATACAAACACACACACACACACACACACACACACACACACACACACACACACACACACACACACACACACACACACACACCTGGCACAAGTTTACTAGCTATACCCCATTCCTGCCCAGATTATAAGGTAGTTATCACTGCCACCAACCACTCTTAAAAGCTACTCTGGCCCCTTAACAAAGTGTGTTCAATAATATTGTGTAATGTTACTAATAATCCAAATGGTAGTTTTGACCAAGAGCAAGGCTATTTAGGCTTGGCCTGTACAATGTCACCAAATAGATATGCAAGTACTGTAAGAGCTTAAATATGTCTCACAAATATCAGCCACAAAGATAGGTTTAAATATATTTAATAATAAATAATAAAGACAATACTCAGTCAACCAACACATTAACTTCAGAGTTCAAAATCACAGGAAATGTTTTAAAACAACATTGCAGGGCAGTCTCAAATAAATACAGAAAATGGGTGTATATTATATTATTGAAAAGCCATTATATTGAAGGGCTTTTCTTCGACCCATAAAAGTCGAATTGTTATAATAGCGAATATCAGAATGAGCAAATTCTTTCCCTGGGAAAGAAATCGATTGGCCATCCTTGTGAGTTTGCCCTTTTCCCCACTGTAGTGCGATCTCAGAGTTGTTATATTTAGTTAGGGGGTGTCGGTGTTGAAGTCCCCCCCACTTTGTTATGTTTAAAGTAGTGTTTAGTTCGTGGTAGGGCTAACAATTTCTTTCTCAGAGAAAGAATTCGCTCATTCGGGTTTTCACTATTATGAGAGTTTGACTTTTACGGGTTGATGAAAAGCCGTTCAATATAATGGCTTTTTGATAACGTGATATAGACCCCATAAAATATATAAACTAATCTTTACTATATTCCTAAAATAAATCACTGTGCCCTAGTTGCTTACTATTAGCAAGGCAAGTGCAGATAGTGATGATGAGTTGATGTTCTTGCTAGGTCCAAGACAAAATACAAAATGCCCAGTCTCTTTGAGAGAGTTCTTAAATTAATATCCAATATTACTGCTGGGTTAGCTTGGATGAAATCAGTTTTTGTCACCTGACTTTCAGTTCCCAAGTTAAACCAGAAACTAACAGAATTTCACATCTCTGTGTTAAAAATACATATCTCTCAGATGTTTTTTTTTGCTCAGAACTGAAAGTTATAAAACAATAAAGCAGTTTCAAAGCAATAAGGCACCCTAGTTCTAGACATCCCATCTCCTTGCTGCATTGAAACTAACTTTTATAGCACAATCATAAAGCAGTCTAATTTCAACTTATTTTCTTGAAGTTTTGCAGATTAACTCTGTATGTTCCAGTTTCTACTATTAAAACATACATTTGCACAGGTATATAGTTTATATACATTTCTATTCTTTTCAGTAGGGTACACTGTGGATACATCTTAGCTCAGTACATAACATACAGTTCTGTATAAATCATATCAATATTCACAAATGACAGAATTATTTACAAAATTCCAGATAGCTGGGCTGGCAGCATGACAATTCCCTTCAGTAAAACAATGTCCCTTTACACTATCAAATTAACAACAATACCCTATGTACCTACGAAGTAGTAAGAGATTTGGGATCACAATGGACTGCAACCTTAACTTTGATCACCATGTGTCTACTGTAGTAAGGAAGGCTTCCTATGTATCACACTTGATTAGCAAAGACATCACCTCTAGAGCAAAGGAGGTCATAATCCCTCTATAGCCATCTCTAATCAGGCCCATAATTGAGTGTAGCTCGCCTTTCTGCATGCCCCGTAGAAAGCACCTGTAGCAATTGGAGAGACCCCCGAGGTTTCTAACTAAGAAGGTCAAGGGACTTCAGCACATGCCTTACACAGACTGACTAAAGTCCCTGTCACTATATTTAGTATCATATAGACTTCTTAGGGATGACTTATACCTGGCTTACAGAGCACTCTCCGACTCAAAATCTAATGAATTTTCTGCACATCCATAAATCAAATTGGACTAGAGCTACCAATTCCAGGGTCCTTATTATGGCCTGCGACTGTAATAGGAAGTGCTGGAGGAATTGTCTTCCAGTGACTGCCATATCTTTAGAATAGGCTGTCAATTCATGTGAAGTAGTGCACCTCTATGACACTGTTCAAAAGGAACCTGGACAAGTGGATGGGGCACCATAAATTCTTATCAGGGATAGTGCCCACAACCCTCCTGGACATAGCCAGTCAGTCATTAATAAATACAATCATGGGACTTGACTAGAATATCTATTGTATTACATTGGGATGAAATGGCTAGGCTTGAAATGACCTCCTTGTCAATAGGCTAGTAACCTCCTATGATCCTATGATCCTATAATGGCTTTATTTTTTGTTGCATTAAGAAGCATTTTTACCAGTCATTCAAATCATTTTGATAGGGAGTGGAGGTCATTTTCTATATGGCTTTGTATAGTGGATTGTCATGGGTTTAACCTGACTAAAAACATGTCCTCTGCATAAAGTATGAGAGGAAGATGAGGTAGGTCATAGGGTATGACTGGAGAGTTGTTGAAGCAATCTTTTTTACATCTCGTACAAAGGATTACCTCATTCCAGAACTGTTTTAGTTTACCAAGTAATGAATGTTGTTCAGCTGATATACAGACAACTACCTATTGTAAAATCATTACTTTTACTACTACTAATGATTTGTTTCTGGAAATATTGTGATCAAAAGCAAGAACATTACATCTGAACTTAATACTAATGCAGAATGCAATAAATTGTTAGACGCAGTCCTGAAGTCACTGAGTCTGCCTAATATTGTGTACAACTCTCTGTGCACTCTTGATATATATTTCAAATATTACATGCAGCCTCTGGATTGGATTCTGCTTGACAGCCAGAATATACTAAGAGCTGCAGAGGGGCTCCTAGTCTCAGAGGGCAGAGCTGCAAGCAGTGACAGTATGCATGTTTGCCATAACAAAGAACATTTGGAAGAATCTGCTTAAAGTGCTGATAGTACTACAAATGTAATAGCCAAAATAGTGATATAAGTGCTTCAGTGAGGGTGAAGACACAGATGATATATTGGAGAGTTACTCTCATTTATTTACTGTTTTAGGCTGACTACCAGGACAGGACCATATTAAGATTTTAGCTGTGACAATACCAGATATTCATACTCTGAAAGAAGTCTCTGCAAATTCTACTACACATCATTATTTTAAGTTTTATTATTCCTTGTAAAATGTTTATGAGACCCTAGTTTGGTTTCCCTATAACTGGTCAAGTAAAATGAAAATTAGTTTAAACTCGTCAGTTTCTATTCTCCAATACGACGTCCTCTAATTACCTTTTCTATTATAAATCAATGGCAGTTCAGTATCTGTGAGTACGCCAGCAGTGATTCCAAGAATACGGCATCTCATTGTTCGCCTGCACTTGTGAAACTGTGGTGTTAGTAAATAATTTGTCCCACCTATCAGTGTGGGGAGGGGGTGCAGAGGGCAAAGCTGCCTGCAAAAAAAACATTTTTTTTCTAGGTTTCTTTGAGTTAAAGCTTTAACCCCATTGTTTTATCAGGTTGCAAAGTCAGTCCTTTTAGTCATAATGAAATATAAGGAAAGACCTCTGCATAGCCACAAATTGATGGATTTGCAATGTGCACCTTATACCTGTAGTCACATTGCTTGTCATTGGTGTTGTGTTTGACGTCTCATTTGTTACTGGGCATCATCTTGGACACCATGCAGTTGCCAATAAGTTCATTTAGACTTAATTGATGTTCATTTTGCTGCTATTTTTCATTTGTTTATTTTGTATACTTCCACTTCCTTAGTATATTTTTAAGATGAACACTTAAAATTTCTCTCACATAGTCCAGACATGTCTATTTTTGTTAAGGTTCAAACGTGCTTAGCTGAATAGTCTGTTTTACTTGAACATTTTTGTTACCATAAACAATTCTGCCTCTTATCACTAAATCATGCTAGTTATTACTGTTTTTTTTTTATTTCAGACTCACGATAATTTATTGACTCCTGATCCTCTGATAGCTAGTAAAAACAAACAATTTGTACATGGAAGAGTCTTTTTTGTTTTAAAGTGTGCCTGAAACTTCTCTCTCACGTTAGATATGTAAAACACCTTAATTGCTTCTTCCTCTTTGACATAACGACACAATGCAAATTGGATTTTTTTCTAACTTTTTTACAATTCTCCTTGCGGTGAGATTCAGTTCGGCTCTCTGAATCCATCCTTTTCAATTTTAAAATTAGTTTAAATGCAGCTTCAAGGACAGTGGCAATTGTAGTGAAGGTGCTTCAAGACAAGACTAAATAAATGCATCTGAATGAATGGTGGTTCAGCAATATTCAGAACAAAAACTGGTAAAAAATTAGAAACAAAATCTTAAAGGAAAAAACACACTCGAAGAAAACCCAAAAAAATTACAAAGAGATGGCAGTCTTGAAAAACAGCCCAGCAAGAGTTTTATTAAGTCCTTTTCATCCAGTTAGTAACATGAACTTCTTTAGATAAAAAACTACTCTCTGATTTAAATATCCCTCCCTACTGATCATGTGAAATTACATCAATGCTCAAATAAGCATTCCTCCTGTTTTTTAAAAGGATATTACATTAATAAAAGAAACAATATCAGATAAACAAATAATACAAATGATAAAAGTCTTATATATAAAAAAAATCAATGAATATAAGAATATATGAAAAAAAATTGTGTATACTACCAAAAGCATATAAATATATACACATATATACATATGTCCATGCTTATCTTTTCAAACTTTATAACTTGAATAAACAGTAAATAGAAAAAAAATTATTCAATTTGCGGTGGTTGTATGCATTTAAACATATTTTCCATAGCAATTCTAATCATTCTAATCTTAATGCACTAGGTCCACCCCTTGGGTCGATAACAACCTAGTCAATGATACAGAATTTAAAAAGTGATTATGTTTTAATAGTACATGATTAGCTAGTGTGTTTTCAGATTTGCCTCTATTAATACTATACAAGTGTTCGTACACAGGTTCCTTGAATTTATGTTCAGTCTTTCCAATATAATAAGAATCACATACTTGGCACTTAGCTAAGTAAACCACCATCATTGAGGTTCAATTGAATCTCCTATTGCTATTAAATTTCATCCCATTCACATTAAATGACCTTCCCAAATCCATATGTTTACAATATGTACAAGCCTCACATCTGTACATACCAGGATACCTATGGATAGACACACCATTCCCTTCGAGTAAATATTTGAGGTTCCTGCCCCTTCTAAAAATAAATTTGGGGTGGTTCTCTACTTTATCTGTAAAGCTCCTATCCTCGGTAATCAGGTCCCAGTTCTTAATGACAATCTGCTTCATATGCGCAGAATCTAAATTAAATGTCATAACAAATCCCATAGTATGATTCATATTACTGGGGTCATTTAAACCAGTCTGTGGATTCAGAGGATGGGGGACACTTTAATTGGGAATGGTAGCAACCAATTCTTTGCACAAAATTGGTTTATAAATTGGTTTATAAAAACCCCTATTCCTTTTAATCTTGACCTCACCTATTAGGTCATCCAATAAAGTAACTGAATAACCCCCATTAAGGAACATCTCTCTAAAATTTTCACATTCCGAGTTAAACTCATCTTTAACAGACATCATCCTTGCTGCTCTAACAAGCTGGCCTTTAACTACTGAGCGTTTCTGGTAATGGGGGGGTGCACTTAAGAAGTGTAGGAAAGAGTTTGAATATGTACTCTTCCTAAAGATTCTTGCCACATAGCTGCCCTTAATGTCTGTCCTTTCTAAGTTCTACATCAGTATATGAAATTATATTGTTTTGAAAGTTAGATGTAAATTGCAAAAAATCTGTTGTACAATTAAAATAATGTAGTAACTCCATGGCTGTTGTATTGTCGCCCTTAACTATAATAAAAATATAATCCAGATAGTGAGTGAAAAAGTAGATTTTGTTCCATATTTGACTATTCTTAAATATACGCTCACGCTCCCAATAAGCCATTACCAGATTGGCAAAGCTAGCCCCACAAGGTGACCCCATTGCTACCCCCTCCTTTTTGCAGATAATAATCATAATTAAAAATTATAAAATTATTGGTCAAAATAATGTCCAATAATTCTTCTACCAGAGAAATTTTAGAAGGGGTTGCATCCTTTTGTCTCAATAAACTGGAGACCCATTCTATACCTTGAATATGGAGTATAGATGTATAGAGATCCTTCACGGTTAAAATCCAGGTCATTTATCTTTCCTAAAAAGGTCCAAGAGTTTTACAGATTTGATGTTCAGAGGTGACATATTTTTTTCAAAAGTGCATCAATTACTTTAGAGCTAGCATATGTTATTGAATTTCTACCATCAACTATTGCTCTCAAAGGTGGATTTTGTAAGTCCTTGTGAATTTTCGAGATGTCAAACATAACCGGTATCAATGGTGCGGTCATGGTCAAGTAGTTTGGTGTCAATCCTGGCTTCTATAAACAAATCATTTATATATAGCTTAATGCATTGGTATGCCATATTAACTTAATTTAAAGACACTGGTTGGTAAGTGTCTGTTTCCAAAATTCGTTTTATCCTATGTTCATAATCGTCAGCATCCATAAATACTAGACCCCCCCCCCCTTTATCGGATTCCATCACCCTTATCTTAGATGTTCTCAAATGATTCAAAGCATCCCATTCAGTGTGATTTAAATTCTGCATTTCTACAGAAAAAGAGACACTAACTTTTGAGTTTCTGTGGTGGATTAGATCCTGAACAGTTTAATTCAGCATGTTGCATCCTCAGCAAGTTACACCTTGGAGATTAGCAGATGAAGCCCTCAACTGTTACAGTTCTGGACATATTTGTATTCCCCTGTTTATTTTAACTGACCTCTTACTCATGCTAGAAAATGATTTCAGTCAGTCAGCACTTATTTTGTGATAGAATATTGCACAGAAAATATAACAATTCACAATTTTGTCCAAAAGCTGTTGTCCAGTATAACAGCAAGCTAGAAAAAGTACATACCAGTGAATGAATGTTAACTGATAATCTTATTAGAAAGATAAGAAAGAGCTAAAGCGTTCAGGTTCTACATATTTCTCTTTTTATACATTTATGATACACAATAAAAAATATAAAAAATACAGGGGTCCAGGAAAGTAAATAATGTGGGAAGAAATAGCCAGGGAATTGTTATGGCTAGGCTTGTATAGGCCCTAGGGCTGATAGCCTAGTACCAACCTATGAACCTATGAACCTATGAACCTAAAATGCATTTATATAATAACAGTTTGTGATGAAGGCAAAGCATGTCTAGCATCCTGCAGAGTTAAACATCTAAAGTACTGCAAAGGAAACCATGTGCATCCCTTATAGCCACTGAATTATATAGTTTTCGAAGACATTTCCTTACAAAAATCCATCTGAGGAGAAAAAGATATTAACTTCACTTTGCCATGTTGTTTCCTACTAGATACAGTATTTATTCATTGAATTACAAGACAGGCCATGTGATGGAGTAGGGTTATTATTACTGTCAAGGCTTTAGCAAAGGTGTGTGTATCAGGAAATGTATTTGTTGGTATCACATTTGACAGGACTGGCAAAAAAAACCCATACAACTTTGTCATACTCATCAAAAGAAAGTTATTTTGATTTTTTTTAATAAAAGAGAGGAAAATCTAAGTAATGCTTCAAGTGAAAACAAAAACAGAAAATAATCTTCATAGCTGCTCATGCCTTTGCCTTGAACTATTGTTTTGTTAACTGCAACCTGCTTTCATATTTCTCTTAGTGTTCTGAAATATTGTGAAAAACTAAATCTCCTGGTTTTGTAGCCATTATTTTGTTATAATGGAGAACACTGAACCCTGATTAAGTGTAAGTCTAGAATACCTATGGAGTGTCCTCCTTGGTTATATGTTTTCCTTTCATTGGTTATGTCAGCTGACAAGTTTGTCTTTTGTTCAATAACTATATATGTGGTTTACTATCAAAATGTGGAAAATCAAAATAATTTTCCTCTTTTTGATCAAATTCGTTATCCAAATTTGGTAATACAGAATTACCAAAATGTCAGAAATGGTAACCACAGAACTGACATTCAAACACCAGAAGTTTCAAAGTTGAAATTCTCTGTTACCGGTAATGTTTTGAAGGGGAAAATCCCCCTGAATCCCCCCATGTGGGGGGCTGCACGCTCCACACCCCTTATATATTCCAACTCCGAGATCGCACTACAGTGACGAAAAGGGTAAATTTCCCAATCCCCACTGTAGTGAGATCTGTTATCAGAATGACGATCCCACAGTAGCGAATGCACACAACCATTCACTAATGAGGATTTGAACATTTCTGGATCAGCATTAAGAACACTTGAAAACATGCATTCAGCCATCCCGTTTCGCTTAAGTGCCATTCCACATTTTGATTGTAAACCTATATATATATATATATATATATATATATATATATATATATATATATATATATATATATATTCATACCTCTCAACTGTACAGATTTTCACAGATTCTCCAGATTTTGACTCATTTTTAGTGTTTCCCTTATACATTTGTGGTTAATGACAGACCATTGAAATGTCATATCTTTCAGGAAATCCATACTAACACAAAACTTTTTATTCTAGCCACTTTCTAAGTTTATAAGAGCAAATTCAAAATATGTCCCTATTTTTGGACCTTTGTCACCACTACTCTACATGAGCTGTGCAGTCCCCACATTATTTTTGGCTTTTGTCCAGATTTTTTTTATAGCTGGCTGTGGTATATATATATATATATATATATATATATATATATATATATATATATATATATATATATATATATATATATATATATATTATATATATATATATATATATATATACACACACATATATATATATATATATTTATATATATTAGTGGTATACTAGTGCACATATATATAATTTTTACATAATGCATAATATTACATATTATATAATATAATACATAATTTTTAGCATTACAAAAAGAAAAATCCCAAAATGCAAGCAGATAAAGTTCCAACAACAATCAGAATGAAAAATCCCAACCTGGAAGGTAAATGCTGGCAGCAAATTGTATAAAAGCTCTTTTATTACCAAATAAAACCAGAAGTAAGTACTTTTGCGGTCAAACAAACCACTTCACCAGACAGAGTTACAATAAAAAACACAGCATCCTTATATACAAACTTATCAACAGCCAATTAATCAATAAAATTCCCTCCAAAAAATACAATTAATAATCCAATTGCCAAAGAGCAAGTTAATTAAAGCAACAGCACGATTCATTGGTGAATTTGAGATGGAAACACTCAGCATGTTTTTCAGACATGGTAGAAACCCCATGGAGACACAGAGAGAACATGCAAACTCCAAACAGGTATTGGCAGGAGGTCAGGATTGAACCTTGTACCTCATGCATGGGAGGCAAAGACCTTAACCATTAAGCCATCTGGTCTCTAAGCATAAATGGTACCCTCTATAAGCATAAATTGTGCCTCACACCCACCGCTAGACAAACCCCTGCACTATCCCATTTGCTTCCTTCAATTTTATATTGTGCCCATTTGTTCACTAACATTCAAAGCTCCTTAAAATCCAAGATCGAGTCTTGTTATAACAAGGTTGCCAGGTTCGCTACCAACAAAACTTACTTCTCCCATCACTGCATCTCCCTACGCAAACTAAAATGGCTCAAACTTCCCCATCACCTAACCTACTTACAGTTAACCACAGCTCACAATATCATTACCATCCTTCCAATTGTCCATCCCCTCACCACACTGTTTACTCTACATAAGCCCTCCCGACAAATCAGATCTGAAAATCAATTCCTTCTAAAAGTGCAAATACCCAATCTAGCAGGTGGTCAATTTCTCTACTCATGTACCATTGTTAAAACTTGGAATTCCCTACCCAGCTCTATCAGAACTATTTCCAATCACATATCTTTCAAAAAGTCTCAGAAACAGCATCTCTTAGCCCTATGGCAATGTACATGTGGCTACGACTACAGAGCATCTTCCCCCACCTGATCTCACTAACTTTTCTCTCCCCTCTGCTTAACAGTTATGCAACTTTATGCAACTATCTCTTGCTGTCTTCACTCTACAGTGTCCAAAGCAGATGATATATTGTACTTTGTATATTTTGTATATAATGTATACTGCCTTTGTTATTCTAGCTAGAAATTTATGATAAGATTGTATGTCTGTTTTTTTAAGTGTTATCTCTGTATGTATATAGAAAATGTGATTGTATTTAAATTTCTTTTGTATGTGGGGCTTTTCTCCCTGGGCCTCCACTGAAAATGGGCACCTTTTGGTCCAGTGGACCATCCCAGTAAACAAATGCAAATAAATAAATAAATATATATATATATATATATATATATATATATATATATATATATATATATATATATATATGTGTGTGTGTGTGTGTGTTTTTATATTACTGATATGAGAGGGCACCAGGGCACCATAAGCACAAATATATACTACTGATATACTAGTGCACCATTCATATGTATGTATACTAGTGATATACCAGTATGTCACCAAGGTGAGTCAAAGAAGCACTCAGGAACAAATAGATGAGATGAAAGCTAGATCAATACATAGCTAGAGAGTTAGGTAGATAAGACAGATTGCATAGCTTTTCTCCATGTGGTGCCATGTTATTTTTATTTACATAGACCGGTAGTAAACAGAAAGGACAGATAGAAAGACAGATAAATAAAATACATACAATAGATAGAGTGTCAGGCAGTTAAAAAAACAGATAGACAGAAAGATAATTTCATTATCAATGAGGGGATGCAACCTTACCTTACCATCCTCTCCATCTGGTATTCTTTTAAGGATGTTGAATGGGGGAGGTCAAGGGAGGATTAGACCCCCTTGCCTTTAAAAATTAGATTAACAGTCTTTTCTCTCAATCCTTTCAGAATGATTTGTCATCTATCAAACTACACTGTAGTTCTAACATTCTGACTGCTACAGAGATTAACTCAAGAAACCAGTGTGCTCCATTACTGCAAATATACCTGTTTTGTTATAGCAATGGAACCTGGCCACTGCAACTGTATGGTTACAACACATTAAAATATGTCATGAAAGTATTTAATAGCCTTCACTTACTCTGTGATAGCACTAATAACCATTCAGCTGTGTAGAGAAGGAAGTGCTGTCTCTGAAAACTAAAGTAGAAACTGTCATGCTCTAAACATGCTGACTTATATCAATCTCCTTACTAAGAAATGTACTTGGTTGTCGTATGAGGTGGAACTGTCTCTCTAAAAACATAATAGCAAATAAGTGCAAGAACTTAACAAGAACTTAACAATGCAGTTATATTTCTCATGGATACTTGGAAGTAAATTTGCCAAGAAGCTAATAAAATCTGTTACTGGGTAGTTAAATTCTGATACTCATTTTCTACTTGTTTGTATTCTGGTGTCACAGAACACCTACTGCAACCTTATTTCCATTATGCAAATGTTCATTTGGGTAAATGCTGCTTCACTGTGATTAGTTTCTCAGCTGGGGTGCCTTCTTTGCTGAATCCACATGTACTCCTTTTGTCTGTGTGTTTTTCCTCCAGGTGTTACCATTTGTTCCACCTCACCCCACCCCCCCCTGCAAAAAAAAGCAGGTAGGCTATTTCTTCTCAAATTTTTTTATTTTTTTATTTTTCAAATACATTTGAATGAATTCCATAGTATTTATACATAACATCTTAAATAACTATGTACACTATTTTCATTAGCCTGACACTATCACAGATTTTAGTGTATACAGTTACTTTATAAGTATGTCCAATCCATTATCAGAGCGGCTGATTAATTATTGTATAGTGTTAATAAACGATAAGACTTTTCCCCAAGGGTTGTTGATAAATGGCTTTGGATAAATTCTTAGTTCTTAAATTTTTATTTCCAATAATGCTGTGGTCTTCAGTAGGCTGTAGAAGTCTTCCAAAGTTGGTATTGTGTTTGTATTCCATCTTCTTGTTATACACTTCCTTGAAATTGCAAGTATAGTCCATACTAGATACATGTTTGACCTATTCAAATGAGGTCCTTTATTCACATTTAATAATACAAGAGCTATTGTTAAATGAAATGATTCATTAAATAAAGCGTGTAGAAAGTTATTAACTATTCCAAAATGTCTTCATTTTAACACAATCAAAGAAAATGTGGTTCCAATCTGCATTGTGTACTTGCTCACATCTCCAACATATTCCTTTTATGGAAAAACTAATTTTACTGATTCTGTCTGGTGTTAAGAATGCTTTGTGCAAGCATTTCCAATTAAAAACTTTCCAGTATTCTGTAAAGGATGTATATTGTATCGATAATACGATATTTGTTTTAATATCTTCAATTAAATGTATTGATTGTCCTTTTGTTATATAGTTCCAATATGAGGTTTTGGGTGTTGTTTTATAGTTTATCAGTATTTTGTAAAATTTTGAAATACTGTTTCTTTTGTCAAATTCATTATATATGATTTTATATATGTATTTCATAAATTTAGTTATTTTTTTAAATGAAGAATTGTTAATTATTCTACTTAAATCTTGAGAATATGACAGAATACTCTGTAAAGTTATCCTGTCCTGTTGTGAAATTTTGCATGTTGTTTTTATTTCTTGCATATTTAAAACTTTTAGTTCTTTGATATATTGGAGCCAACAAACAAATCCCTTCTGTTCCCAGGAATTAATAATTTCTTTATATATTTTATGTGGAAAGTTCTTTGTGACTATAAATGGTGTTAAATGATCAAACCAGATTTTTAAATCTATATTTGCATTAATAATGTTCCTAAATGAGTCAATGTAATAATTAATCATATTAGTTTTAGTGGGTTTAGTTATGTTATATTGCATACTAATACATATGTGCCATGGCAAATTTTTATCTATTTGAAATTTTTTTGCAAATCAAACTCGTTTATTGATATTACAGTTAGTAATTTTTCCAATTTGCAGAGTAATTTGGACTTCTCCAGTCTGAGATTGTTTTAGATATTGATGATTTTATATATTTTTCTATATCAAGAAAGTTTAATCCTCCCTGTTTCCATGGCCTGATATGATGTATTTAAGCTATTCTGTTTCTTTTGGGAAACCATAAAAATTTTATTAGGCATGAATTTATTTCTTTAAGTATATTCCTTTCTGGTAACAGTTGTATTGCCAAGGCTATATATAGGATCTTGGGTAGTAAAACCATTTTTATTAACTGTAGTCTAGCTTCAAATGTTAATATTATTTTGTTCCATTTTTCCACAGCGATTTTAATTGTACTGATGATGTTATTGCAGTTTTTTGAGACTAATTCATTATTATCCTTGCATAACTCAAAGCCTGGATATTTTAAGGTAGATTCTTGTTTCCCTAAGATGTGATTACCCTTAGTCTGCAGTTCTTTTTTTTTTTATTTAAAAATAAAAATTTTGATTTATTGTAATGGAGTCCTGAAGTCATGTGAAATTTGTCAATTAATATATCTAATTCTTCTAATGTCTCTTTTGTATTAGATAATGTTAGTAATATGTCATCAGCAAACAGCATTACTTTAGAATTGTTGTTGTTGTTGTATCTTTCGTCTTTTCCTGGTTAGGGGTCACCACAGCAGAACTCCAGTCCGCTAATGATTGGCAGTAGATTTTTACGTACCGAGTTGCCAGCCCTGATGCACAACCTTCAACGAAGGAACGCCCATTCACGCATGTCTCCACACAGAAGACACTTTAGCTGAGAATCGAATTGTATTGTTCACAAACATCTATTCTTTTGATTTTTTTTATATTGTTACAAACTGAATCTGCCAATATTTTAATAGCCAGAGCAAATGGAATCGGTGACATGGGACATCCTTGTTTAGTGCCTTTTGTTATATGTATAGATTCAAAGGTAAAAGGACCTAACTTGACATATGCTAAATTATTTGTATATATATTCTTTAGGAGATGAACAAAGGATGCAGGAAATTCAAATAGCATTAGGAGTTTGAATAAATAGTCCCAATTTAGGGAATCAAAGGCTTTCTCTCTATCTAAGCCAATTATGAGTGTTTTTTTTTATTTTCTTTATTAATATAATCTGTAAGATAAATTATCCTTTTAATATTGTCATGTGTGTGTCTATGATATATAAATCCAGTTTGATCATTAGTTATTGTTTTGGATAGTGGTATTTTCCTTCTGTTGATTAATATTGTCATGAATATCTTATAGTCGTTATTTAATAATGATATAGGTCTATATGAGGTACAGAGGTTTGGGGATTTGTTTTCCTTTAGGATTGGTATGATTAAGGAATATCTCCAAGAGGGTGCTATTAAAGCTTGTGACTGAATTTCTAGTACAGTTGTATGGATGAGGGATAGTATCTTTGAAGGAAAAAGTGTATATATTTCCATAATTATGCCATCTATACCTGGAGCTTTATTATTTTTACCCTCTTTTATTGCATCTGTATTTCTTTGTAGTATATGGGTGCTTCCAGATCTAGTTTTAATTTTTCTGGTATTTTTTTATATTTAAACATTTTTCATCTAGATTTAATTGATCAATATGTATATTTTCTTTGTGGAAATTTCCATATAGTGATTTCTATAGGCATCAAGAATGTCAACTATATCTGAAACAGTTTTCCCTTTCTTTTCATGGAAGATACTTTTAATGTTATTAGCTTTTGATTGTATTTTGATTTTTGTGGATAAATTATGTAGATATTTGGGAGAAGTGACCAAGTTATTACTTTTTAGTTTTTCTAAAGCTAAACTAGTTTTATGTGTTCAAATGTTGTTGTATTTATTCTGATAGTTGTTGTATTTATTGTTTAATACTTCTACTTTCTTTTTCATCTCCAAATGATTTCTATAGGCATCAAGAATGTCACCTATATCCAAGACATTTTTCCCTTTCTTTTCATGGAAGACACTTTTAATGTTATCAGCTTTTGGTTGTATTTTAATTCTTGTGGATAAATTATTTAGATATTTGGGAGAAGTGGCCAAGGTATTAAGTTTTAGTTTTTCTAAAGCAAAACTAGTTTTATGTGTTAGAATTTTGATGTATTTATTGTTTAATACTTCTACTTTCTTTTTCATCTCCAAATGATTTTGATTTTTTTTCAGCTTTTACTGACAAATGTTTGGATTGTAGAGCTAATAATTCAGAATCCCATTCTCTGATTTTTTTTATACCAAGTTAGGGGTTTACCATATATGTAAGCTTTTAATGAGTCGCATATCATTATGTTATTTATCTCTGTGGTGTAATTAATATCTAAGAAGAACTGCAATTCAGATAATAACCAGGGTTTGAACTCTTTAATTTTAGTTATATATGCTGGAATTCTGGAGTTAAAGATTAATGGTTTGTACCCATTTTAAAGTTTTAGTATCAATGAATTGTGGTCTGAAAAGGGGCAGGGAGTGATTGAGAAATTAATAATTTTAGAGTGTAAGTCATGGGCAGCAAATATTTTATCTATTCTAGTGTGGGTATAAAATCTGTGATCTTGATAGGAAAACAACAAAGATCTATCTTCTTTAAATTTGAAAGTATCTACAAGATGAAATGATTCTACCTACTTATTTAAAGCTTTTGACACAGCAGATGTACCCAGTGGTCTTTTATTTGTAGTTTCAGAAATATCAAATATACAGTTAAAAATCTCTTCCTAATATTAAGTTGCCTTTATAATTATTGTAAATGAAATCCAAGTGTTTTTAACAGTTCCTGTTCCAATGCCTGGGAACCAGTATAGATTGGCTAGGGTCCATGTTCTGTTATTATATTGAAATATTATTAATGCATAAGGCCTTCTTTATCTTCATACTTATAAATGATTTCTGGGTTAATCACATTTGTTTTCCATAAAATTGTTACCCCTTTTGTCTTTGTTTTATAAGTGGATTGCACCAATATCATATATTCCTTAGGATTCCATTTGTAATTGTCATTTGTTTTGAAATTAGTTTCTTGAAGGAAGACACTTTGTGCTTTGTTCAGTTTTAAATATTTCAGTAGATTTGATCTCATGCTAGTATTGTTTAAGCCATTGGCATTTAAAGATAATAAAGTTAAATCCATCTTAGGTTATTTAGACAACGTATTGTTTGTTTTATTGTGACTATTAAACATTTTCCTCTGATAACTATGAATTATATGTTTGAGCTTTTAAAGGAAATTATCAGTTTTATACTTTGAGTTTTACCAATAAAGTAATGTTTTGGTCAGGGATACAAAAAATATTTTTGTGAAATAAATTTAAATTAATAATGTTAACAAAACTAAGATCCGTACTAGCCATGGAATGAAAATCATTCCTAATCTGATGGATAAACCTAAATCCATCAGATTATTACTCATACCTTGACAATCCAGAACATTTGAGCTCCATAAATTGAATTATCATATGGAGAATATTTGTAATAGGAATAAGCAATATTCATCTTATTTTGAACAGATATAGTACTATTGTAGATTAGACAGAGCTGTAATACAATATAAATGTCTACTTATTACATAAGCAATTAATATTTACATGAAAGATAGATGACAAGCAATTCAATCATAAGTAGGATGTATCATATATAAAACCTCAGTAAAAGATTATACCACACAGTTATTTAACATTCTCCCTGGGGATCACCTCTGTGGCTCTGCTCGACAGGGGCACAGGAAAATAATTTTCTTGGGTGGCGAAAGCCAGGGTACCTTTTTGGCTAGGCTTATATAGGCCGAAGGGCCAATAGCCTAGTACCTACCTATGAACCTATGAACCTATGAACATATTCACCCTTATTGATGAAGTCTTTCAAAACTTATTACTTAATATAAATAGATGGCAATAATATTTATGCCTAATGTTTATAATACAATGTATTTTACTGGATATATCAGAAGTTATATTTCATTGTTTGCCAGCATTTAAGTAATCACTTTGTTGCTAACTTACTTAAAGCATCAAGTTTGTTTTATGTGAACATTGATGAAAGTTAGTGCATTTTAATTATCAGTGCATCCCTCTCCCCCATTTCCTACACATAAGTATTTTCATATCTGCCATTTCTTATTATAAAATGAGTGAAATTATAGGTTAAAAACAACAAATTCACTTATTGTGATTAATGATTACAAGTTCCCTTTCCCTATTCATAAATTGCCATTTTATGGCATACACTGAACATTTTTAAATTTGAATGGCAACATTCTATTTTGTATAATCAGCAAAGGTTAAACTGAGTGATTATTGTCAATTTACTGCTATTTGTTCAGAATGTGATTGTTACATCCTGTGACATTCCTAGTTCAGGCTTCTATTGTTTCTCTTGAACAACTTTGTCAGATTGTTGTCATGTATAAAACATTAGGTACCTTGGTAACCGCTTAAGTATTATTTATGGTCAAGATGGGTTACAAAACCACAATTCAAGTTAAAGCAATTATATGACTTGCTATGCACATTTACTTATATGAGAAAATCATCATGCTTCCCCTTGATGTTCAATATAGTGTATGTCATTTATGACAATTTAAAGCAGTAGTGTTATTATACACAAGCCCATGTTATTAAACTGAGTGCCTATTTTCAATTTAATACTATTTGTTCAGAATGTGATTGTTACATCCTGTTACATTCCTAGTTCAGGCTTCTATTGTTTCTCTTGAACAACTTTGTCAGTTTGTTGTCATGTATAAAACATTAGGTACCTTGGTAACCTCTTAAGTATTATTTATGGTAAAGATGGGTTACAAAAACTACAATTCATGTTAAAGGAATTACATGCCTTGTTATGCATATTTACTTATATAAGAAAGTCATCATGCTTCCCCTTGATGTTTAGTATAGTGTATGTCATCTATGACAAGTTAAGACAGTAGTGCTATTATACACAAGCCCATGTTATTAAATACTGTCTTTAATATCTAAATTAATCAAACTGCTTCATCTTATATGACAATTATATATTTTATGTCTAGATTTACTAAAAGCATACATTACATAACTGTGTGTATGTGTGTGTGTTTTTGGCTGTTGCTTAGTTATTTAAGAGACCACAAGCTGTAATGCTTATTCTTATTATTAGCTCCTTCCAAGCATGTTATACAGTCCATAGACTTTAAATTATGAGACCCTTCTACATCAAGCATGGGCAACAATGCCCATCCAGTTTTGCCAGAATGCCATTCACTAGTTCATGGGGTGTGTTTCCAGACTGTTCTTAAAATATCCAATCCAATATTTGTCCTGTTCCATTTTACCAGCCAGTTCCATGCAGTGGCCACTCTGTCAGTGAACCACTCAACACACCTTCCATACCCACAGATATTTCCACGAAGGAAATCTGATGACTCTCTAGCACTTCCCGGCAATCCCAAACACCCCTAGAATCAGCTATCCCCATATGCCAACACGTCCAAGCAAGCTCACATCCCAGACCAGTGCAAAGGGTGCTACACAAGACCAAGTGCTCTTAGTCTTTCACAATAACTCAGACTTCCACTCTTATGTAAGTCCTTAATGTTTTGGACCAAAATACATTTTAAATATAAAATTGTGCTTATTATTTATTGATTTTTTATCGAGAATCAACTTAATGAGCTAAACAAAGTGTTGGGAGACCATCAATATGCATACATGTGGTTTAAAACAGCCATTTTATTTTTTATATATATATATATATATATATATTTTTTTTTTTTTTTTTTTTTTTTTTTTAAAGCAAAAACCTTATTGCCAAGAATAATCTAGGAGGCTCCTCAGAGCCATTAAGCATTATTGTCACTCTGTCTCCATTACCATAACAACCTGGGAGCATCTGTTTCTGTTAGTGTGTCTGTATATTGCATACCAGAGGCTCGCGATGCACCTGAACCAAAGCTTCACTTCACTGCAACTTCAAGCCTAAATTCCCTCCCTTTCAAGCGAGGCAGCAGCCAGGAAAAGAATGGAAAGCAAACAGATAAAAAAAAAACCCTCCCAAAAAGCCGCCACAACAACAGATAACACATTCTTCCAGCCTTACCACCTCCCATTCAGCAGGTGTATAAACAAACTATTCTCTGCCAAAATATCTCAAATCACAGTTTTTATCCACCCCTTCCCCTGGATCCAGGCTAAAACACCAAATGTCTCTTTCTAATACACAAGCATCAGTAAATCTCAATCACAAGCCACAACCCACAGCTTCCCGGAGACAAAAACGGCAACATACAACAGCTGCCAGACACAGCTGCATCCACACACACCATGTCAGGCTTAATCAAATAGCACTTCAAGCTATGATACCTGCCATAATTGATATTAACTATGTTTAGACAAAATAATAATGACATTTATACTAGCTGCCAGACATGGCTGCATCCACACACACCATACCAGGATTGATCAAACAGCTAACTATATTTAGACAGAATAATGATGACATTTGTACTAAGAGCTTGCTACTATTATTTAACCAGGGTATACATGACATTTCCAACTCATACTTTAACTGAAGAAGGCATTAGTCTCCATGACAGCATTTTTTTTTCAAAACATTCTACTGTTACTGCTATTATATATGATGTTAATTTGTTACATCTGAGTCTGAACCCTGATGAATGGTTCCTTGTTGAATTAGTTAATTACTTAAATTATTATAAGTAAAATCAATGAAAAATTAGCAAGATAAGTATTCATTGAGTTCAAGTAGGGGAATAGAAACTTCTATGTTTGTATTATATGTTGGTTTGTTTGGATTATATATAATGTAAATAGTAACCCAACTTGACATACCTTTGTTTGTGAAGAATTATTGGAGTCTTTGAACATTCTGAATAAATCATTACTGTTTCTCAGTTGTTTAAGAAACCCTCCTTTTTTTACATAAAACAGATGACAAGTGATGTACCATATCACTTGATACTTTGAGAGATGTAGTTGAAAGAGTTATTTTTTTTTTTTTGGGGGGGGGCAGCTATGTTGGAATCAGTTTTTTGTTTCTTCTTTCTAGCATCAGTCCAAGGATTTGTTTATTTTATTCTTTTAAAAGTAGGGACTATCCATTCCATTTCTTCTGGGATAGACACTGTTGTTGTTTTGATGAATATAATAGATTTTTCTAAGTCATTAAAGGTTCTCATCGCATTGGCAGAAAGTATTTTTATCTTGGCTGGAAAGGCCAGCTGTGCTTTAATGTTGTTTCGTTTCAACAGTTTTATTATTGGCCAGACTTTTTTCCTTTGTTCTAGTATTCTGGAAGAATAATCATTGTCAAACCTTATCAGGCTTTGATTGTATTTTAAGGGTGATTTTCTCCAAGCAGATTTTAATATTAGTTCCTTGTCCAGAAACAAAAGAAATTTTATAACTATGGATCTAGGTGGAGTATCTGTTGAGTCAGAAGCAGGTTTCTTCAGTGCTCTATTCACCCTTTCAATTCCAAATGAAAGCCCCTTTTTCAAGTTTAAAAATTCATGAATCCAGGTTTTTAAGAATGAAATAATGTCTTCTTCAGTGTTTTCAGGCAGACCAAAGATCCTTATATTGTTTCTCCTTTCCCTGTTTTTTTAAGTCATCTATTTTGTTAAGCAGCCATGTATTCTGTTTAAGCAGAAATTCTTTTTGGAATTCTTCCTCTTTGAGTCTCCCTTCAATGTCATTTATAGAAGTCTCTATATCTGTTATTGTTGTATGGTGTTGCTGTAATAGTTCTTTAAGAGTATCAGTCTTTTTTTTGAGAATTTAATTTAAGGTTTTCTAAGTCATTGTTAAAGCCATCCATCTTCAAAGATAGTTCCTATAAGGTAGATGTCATCAATTGCAGTTATTTTTTCAAAGCAGCATCTGGATGAGAATTCCTTAAATTGTTTATATTCAGTGACTCAATATATCTCCAAGTTACTTGACAGGAAAATTGTTGTATATCTCCACCAAAATTGATATTTATGTAGTTTAGTAGTTTATCTATAGATTTCTGATGTTTTAAACTTGAAAATAATACAATTTTCCTATATTATTATACTAGTTTATGGAGCTCTCAAAATTCACTGCTCTCAGCTGGCCATCTAGGTTCTGTCCCCAGGTAGGCTTTTTCTGATTGTCTGTAGGCGTGTGTGTGCATGCTTTTGTGTGCATGTGTGTGTGTGTGTGTGTGTGTGTGTGTGTGTGTGTGTGTGTGTGTGTGTGTGTGTGTGTGTGCGCATGCGTGTGCTCATCTGAGTTTTGTGTTTTTTTGTTGGCTAACATCCTATCCTGGGTTAGGGTCTATGTCATAAAACCAAAAACACAAACTCTCGAATTCTCACATGAGCGAATAATCAAAAACTCAAAATTGGTATTGTGGGGGGTTGCGCCAACACCTCCCGCTAAATATATATTCCTACTCTGAGATCTCACTACAGTGAGGAAAGGGCAAATATTCCAATCTTCACTGTACTGTGATCCCAAAATACCACTTTAGAGTTTCTGATTATTCGCTCATGTGAGCGTTTGAGAGTTTGCGTTTTCATCTTTCTGATGTAGATCCCTGGGTTAGCTCTCTGCTTTATACCCATTGACTGCCAGGATCATTTTCAGCTTTCACCAGTCACATGATTTATTTGTTCAGAATGACCAAGTTATTTCTTGCCTTACAATGGTATGAGAACCAAACCTATTATTTATTTATTTTTGTCCCTAACACCATTGTTTGACAATAAAATTAACTAAAAACAGATTTTTTTAGAATAATTTTCAAGAAGCAGCTGTCTTTTTTTGCTCTAAAATACATTTTAACTACAATTTATCCATATTTAAAATAATTTCTTACTCAGTGATTTTCAGTAATAAATGTCAGACAGAATAAAAGATACAGCACTTCTGACACTGTAATTGCAATATAAGATTTTTGAATGATCATACAAAATGCATTACAAAATTCTTGTTTGTTCCTCATTTTCTTCTCCTACCCTCCATTTCTTTGCATCCTACAACGTTTTGTTTTGGGGGCATGTATCAGTTCCATTTATGTTGTTTTTTGTAACTGTTGATAATCGTTTACATAGATCATTTTGCACTTCTTAGAAGCAATCACTGATCTGCAAATCCACCAGAAAGTTAAGTAATTTCTAACCTGGAAATAACATACTGTTGGTTTCAATGCAAAGAGCTTAAAATGAGCTCACTTAAAGCAATACTACCTAGCACCACGCTAAAGTTCTCACATCATAATCCTATTAGATTGTATTCTGCCTGCCTACTACACTCATACTCCCTACTAAAAGTAATCTTTTTAAAGAAAATGTCAACCCTAAGTACATACGTCTCCATCATAAATAAATCATAAGCTTTTCTCACTAATTGCATACTCTGGCAAAACATATGACTTGGGTAGCTCTTTGTGCCTTAGAATGCATAACTCAAATATCTGACTGTAGTAAGTGTCCTAAGCAGATCGCAGTCATCTGGGTAACTGTACCATTTTGCCCTTTGATTAATGTGTTGTCCACAGTTGTGCTCTAAGCTGAGATAATAACTACGCCAACACAACAACTGGCATTGCAACCATCTACTAAACAATAACTAACATAATCGATAATACAGCAGTTACCTTTGCATCTACCATGAAACACATTTGTAAATTTCACTTAATCCAGTTGGTGTAGTCAAGCCCATTCCAGCTCAACATTGAAGGGTCTGGGTGCATACCACTAACTTTCACTAAACTTAGGGTTGACTCTCATTACCAGCTCTACTTGCCTTGTACAGGGCTTAAAACACCCAATGCTGACAGGAGTACACCGCTTAGAAGCAACCAGGTGGGAAACAAAAGGGGGGTAAAAGCTGCAAGGAATCAGCCAGACAGCATAACTATGCCGTTACCCGCTTCAGTGGTGTCCGCTAGAATTAAATTACTAAATCACTAATAACCTGGGAAGATTCATAACTTTTCCATTACACCAGATGCTACTCCCACCCCTTCTACTTTCCTTCTTTCAATTTCTTATTTTCCATACCTGAACTTTTACTACCACTCCAACTAACAACTCACCCTCCTATCATCTCTCAACTATATTATAAAATTGAACAATTGCTTTAATCTCCCATATAATTATTATTATGTATCTATCTGTTTAATGCCTAGTATTTATAAATGCTAGAATTTTAACTCTTTACTTTACCACTATGAAAAAAAGAGTGTTCTATTAATTATGTGTCTATGCACGCACATGTACAAATCTATATTACATTGTCTATTTTCCTTTTGGTATTTCAGGTTTTACTCCAAGTATTATTCAATTTCCATGTAACATTCTATTTTTTTCTCATTTCACATTCTACTTACTATTGTTACTTTATCTCACACTGCATATATTATACACTGTTTTATTTATACAAATGCTTTTTCTAAACTTTATGTTGGAGCTTTGTTCCCCAGGCCTCCACTGAAAAATGGGCTTCACTACTCAGACAGACTTTACCGGTTACCAAATGTCAAATAAATATAAATGAATAAATATATATATATTGCAGAAATGTTCCTCAACTGCCAGAATAATGTCCAGATTAGAAAGGTTGAACCCTAAGTTGTTAAGAGGCACTCTGTCACTATCATAAAAATCTTCATCTGGTTAGTCTAAGTCTTTCTGTTCTATCACCTGAAGACCAACTTGAATGGTAGCACGAGCCACCCTACAGTTTATAAAATGTCTGAAGATCACAATAGCCGCCTCCTTCCTGGATCCAATCCAATGAATTATGGGTATGGTTGCTCACTAAAACAAAACCATTTGAAGGTAATGTGTGCAGAGCCTCTCTAGGTCAGAAGCAATTCTAGCCAACAGAATCCTTTTGGGGGCCACAACTAATTCATTCCCCCATAAATGGATAACTAAAACTGAGATAAGCTTCAATAGGCTGATATCTGGCACCAAGCCTCCCAGAAATGAACCCAAGAAAGCCCTGAAAACCAAAATGGCGGACTGACCAATGATTACACAAGGGAACCTGTATGGCCTGGTGGCCAATACAAAACTTGGACAGCTGCTATTCTGATGAAAGAGTGACCCAAAATCCAGATAGCTTCCTTTCCTGTAATACAAATTCACAATATTAATGTTTTATGTAAGACAAAAAAGCATCAGACACCCACCTCCCCATTCTTTTCAAAACTTTGGTGGAGTTAAAAACTAACCCTGACCTATCTCCATTAGGAACCAAATTGTTAAACAGGTGAAACCAGTGGCTAGGGTAAATAACCAAGGGCCTATCTAAGCAGACTTGGTGCCCCTTGCCCACTTGATCAGTCTTGGACCTTCCCAACCAAATCAGCAGGAATTAATTATGAATGACAACATCATCCCAGCATAAGGATTGAACAGTTCATTGGCATGAAAAATGCCTGCATAAATACTGAAAAACAATGCTGCCCACATTGCAAATGGTTAGAAATCAATGACTGAGATAAATAAATCTATGACAGTAATACCCAGAAGGTGCTGACCTATCAACCTTCAGCTATATTTCAAGGCTCCTTTAACATTTACACAGCCTTTAATCATTCTTGATAATAACTGATGGCCTGAGTAATTTGTGATCCCCAGAAACATGGCTAACTACCTTAAACTGCCAAATGAATCCTAATTGTGATAGAGGCATCCCATTTGCAGCAGCTGTGTTCCAGTAGTTGGATAAATAAAGTTAAACCCATTTCCTTTGACTGATGGATAATGAACTATAAAAAAAATGTTAAAGGATTGAACTGAAGATGAATATGCCCTTTCTGTATTCATGGCCCTGGATTTTGACACTAGGGATCCAGCTATCCTTCTCCAAACAACTACACTTCCAGGGGAATGAAGGTACCATACAACTCCACCTCTAGTGCTAGCTGACAAAACCTGGCAAACTGAAAATTGGACAAACTGACGGCAATACCATTATCACACCCTGGAACATGTATGCTTGAAAAAGTTAAAAAGATTTGCAAACACAACAAGATTAGGAGCTGAACCACTGAAAGCACCCATTTGGCTTTAGATGAGCATTTGTTCAGGGTGTGTACTTCTGCCAAGTTGTCTCAATAAAAGGACACCCTGCAATTCCTCAAACACCCTTTCCAAACCAAACTGGGAACACAAATTGGAAATATCTCCAACAGGTAATATCTTTCCTCCTTTCTAAGGACCAGGACTTAGGCCACTTGACAGCAAACTAACTACCTTGAAAGTAACCACCCATCCCCATGCCAACTACAGCCAGCTACAGTATCTGTGAACAGCAGCAACTCATTGGATGACACCCAAGTTAATTGCCAGAAGGATACTCCATTGTACTGGTTCAAAAAAGTGTACCAGAGATGGAGGTCTTCCTTGACATAGCACATTATTCTCAGCTTAAAATGCTTGGGTTTGTTGCCTTTTAGCAAATTCAAAACTTTTTGAAGGAAAGTTCTGCCTGGGGCAATAGCCTTGCAGGCAAAGTTTAATAACCCAGGAAGTTGCAGTAGCTCAACTTTCTTAGCATAATTGGCCCCCAAGAACTTCCAGATTATAGATTTTTGCCAGTCTATCTTGTCATATGGAAGCTTGAAAGACTTTGACATAACGCCTACCTCCAAACCTAGAAATATCAACTTTTGTGCAGAACCCTCAAATTTATCCTCTGCCAGCAGAGCCCCCAACAAGTTGGTGCAAATATCCATAAATATTGCTATCCTTCCACAGCCCCCAATTTGCCCTTTCCCACTATCATAAAGTCATCTTTGTAATGAATTGCAAATTGATTTGATGCTCTTTCCTGCTAGAACCAATTAACCACTTTGCCAAATGCCTCAAAATTAGCACAAGCTACTGAACACCCCATTGACATGGTTGTTTAAAAATAAAGCTTCCCATCCAGTTGAAAACACAACAGAGGCCAGTCTTCTTCTCTGATTGGGAGCAATCTGAATGTCTATCTTGCAAAGCCATGAATCCAAGTATCTTGATATCATTTGAGCAGCTTTTTCCAATAATGAACAGTGCACCTTAACTTGCTCCTTGTCAATGAAATCATTGACAGATGCACCAACTGGGTGTAAAAGGTAATGAATAAAACTAAATTCACCCACCAATAGGCTTGATTTTAAAGGACAGCCATAGGAATTGCAAAATGGGTCCCAATACACTACCCACAATTATTTCTTTCTCAAGGAGTAATGTCATCGTGTCCCTTAATCAATAATAGTTTTCTAATTGGTCTAGAGTCAAGAACAATATCAGAACCAATTCTAAAACTATTACCAAAACATTGAATAAGAAATTCAGCAGCATTAACATTAGGGTAATCTGCTAAAAATTGAACCAATGTATCTAGCTTGACTGGAGAATGAGAACAACTGCCCCCTAACCAGACTCCTTGGTGTGTGGACTCTCAAGTCACAAAAATTATGTTTTCTTCTTGGATGGGTAACTATGTGAGAAGGCCATAGAATTCTTCTCATATAGGGATGGACTAGTTGAACTAAGGTGGTTTGATCTAGTCCAACATCTGGTGGATGGGTACTCTTTACCACTGTATGAGCATAAGTGGGGTAATTTACAGGAAGGCCAAAGACACTTGCCAGTATTGAAAGCCCAGCAGAACTTACCCTCGATGGGACCTCTGGTAAAATCCTCATTCTCTTGCATATTAGCTCTATCAAGCATGACTCTTAGCCAGATACCGGGATACCTCTGCTCCAATTTGATAGATCTATGAAAAGTTTTCAGCTTCTTAAACTTCTGATGGTAAAATGACTATGCTAAGCACCTTTAGCATGATGTGCTTCTGTAACTGATACAAAGTATGTGAGCAATACTAAAGCCTGAATGGGATCCTTGTCAATAATGACTCCCATAAAGACCACCAACCCTAATGACCATGTGTCCCAATTCCTCGTTTATGTCTTAAATGAAGATTTCTTCCCCAGTGCTGCTAGCGCTGCCATTAAGACCTTTGCCCCAGAGTTATCAGTGTCTTTAATTTTATGGATGTTCTCGGTATCAACTAAATTAAATATGTCAAGGAAGTCTCCTTTCCACATTTTATCTTCAATGCTGTGTGGCACATGGGAAGTAATGCGAGAATCTGGAATTATATTACTGGAAGTGTTTAAAACAGCCATGGGTGACAAAAATTGTGTGATGCTTAGATCAGGATCAATTGAAACAGGATCCTTCACAGCACTGGTAGTAACAGCCTCTTGCTGCTGCATTCGCAAAGGTAATGGAGAGGGTGCGTCATAACAGACCCATCCAGAGAAACTATTAGCCACTAGAGACTTTGTAAAGCTATGTCAAATACTCTCGCCCTCCCATCTTCTGGAAGAGAATTGAAAAATTAATTGAGATATTCGTCTGCTGACTGCTCCTGTTACCAACATTAAAATCAGATTCTCCATTTAGGTTCATAGGTTCATAGGTAGGTACTAGGCTATTGGCCCTAGGGCCTATATAAGCCTAGCCAAAAATGTACCCTGGCTTTCGCCACCCAGGAAAATTATTTTCCAGTGTCACTGTCGAGCAGAGCCACAGAAGTGATCCCCGGGGTGAATTTCCTATTTCCCATCCAATCATCAAGATTTTTCTTGAAGAGTGCTAATGAGGAGCTTTGTTTGATATAGATAGGTAGTTTGTTCCAGAGTATTGAAAGTCTCTGTGTCAGGAATCCATCCCTCCAGCATGTTCTGCTTATTGTGGTGACAAGGTTTAGGTCCCTAGAGCATGTAGCTTGGAGGGATTGGGATTTCTTTAAGTGGAGCATGTCCAACAGCTCTGGGTTTGACATAGCTTTGTATGTTAGGCAGAGATCCCTCTGAGTAGGCGATATGAGACGGAGTAAAGCTGGAGTTTTTTGAGACGGTCTGTATAGGGCATCTGTTTGAGGCTGGTAATCCTCTTTGTGAGGTATTTCTGCGGCCTTTCCAGTTGTTGTAGATGTCTTGTGAGGTACATACCAAAAGGGGCGTTGTACTCTATAATGGGTCTAATGAGTGATGAGTAGAGGGGAACAATAACCTCTTTTTTCCTGGATGAGAAACATTTTGTGATGAGGTGTGCCATGTAGAAGGATTTCCTGACTACTGTGGCAATGTGATTAACAAAGGAGAGACTACTGTCCACCTGTGTCCCAAGGTCTCTTATCACACTTTCGGTATTAAGTTTAGTACCGCCTATGTGGTAGTTCATGGGTACAGAGTTTTTACCAAAGGGGATGACAATGTACTTTTTGGCATTGAGCTTGAGGCCATGGCTTTGACACCAGGCATCTGTCTCAGTGAGGCCCTTTTGTAGGATGTCCACATCATTAGGAGTTTTGATTATGGCTCCTAGTTTGCAGTCATCTGCGAACTTCATGAGCCAAAGACCTTCTGTGTTAGCCTGTACTTCAGAGAAGTAGATACCAAACAAGAGAGGACCCAGGACTGAACCTTGTGGTACTCCACTTGTCACTTTTGTTTTCATAACAATAGAAAATGACCAAACTAATTTAAACAAATTACTCATTTAACCAGTAAAAAGCTCAAAACTGAGCCCTGTTCCAGCAGTCTTTAATCAGATAAGTTCTAACTGCACACTCCTGCCATTAGGGTGCAAGGGAACCGTCTCCAAAAAAGATGGTCTGGATCAGTGCTCAAGTTATACAAACAAAGCTAGATTCAGCAGGCCTGAATCTAGTCTATGCTACAGCAAACAAGGCACACCAATTTCAGAAAGAAATGGTTCAAATAAACAGGCACAATAAGCCTTTAGCCAGAAATTCCCAGCCCAGAAGGGCAGAATCTAGCCTCTCCTCCCACAAGAGTGCTGACCACAAACCTTCTTAATGTAAAATAACTGGCCTGAAGCCCAAGTGCTTAAACCAGAACTAATACACTTTTAGAATAACAGACACTGAGCCTTCAATCAGCAATTCCCAACTTTAGAAGTATGTAAGCTACCTGTCCTGCCACAACAGTGCAGACCACAAACCTTTTTAATGTAAAATAACTGGTCTGAAGCCCAGGTGCTTAAACCAAAAGGCTTAGAATAACAGTTACAGTTTAATCAGTCTACTACCAAGCAGTAATAAATGCAGCAGAATATGGACAATTGAGTACTTTCAAGAAGAGGCAAAAGCAAAATAATGTAATAAGGTATGAAGAAATACAAATACAGTAAGAGCAGATGAATAAAGTGCAATTTTTTTTCTCTGTATTAGGTAGAATGAGCTAATGACACTAGACTGGGAGGAGTGTTTCAGATCAAATATACAGCAGGGACGGGCAATTGCAAAGCCACCAAGTATAATAAGAATATACCAATAGGAAGGGAGGGTGGGAACACAAAAGTTGTTAGACCACTATTTAACACAGCAGGAATAAGGGTGGGAGAAAAACCAGCCATTTCAGCATTGACCAGAAGCCAGAAAATATATAACTAAATCAATCAAGCAAAAAAAAAAACTAGGATAATAATACAGAACTTTGAAAAGAAGTGCCAGAAAAATATACTTATCGCTTTATATTTTGAATTGTTTCAGTAATACTTTCAGTCAGAACACAAGGAGCTTCAAGCAATGAATGCAGAGGTTAACAACAGGGAATATAGCAAGCCTTGAGACAATCAGATAAAACTCTCTCATTACCTTTAGAGACAACTGTGTCATTCCTCAAAGAAGCCAGATCCTGCCAAGAGGTTGCAATGCCTTTTCTATCCCTTCTCCTGGATTTCTTTGGAGGAGTGGATCCCATTGCCACCTCATCTTGCTATACTAGTAAGGTACATTTTCTTCCCCCAGAAATCTGATGTTGCTGACTACTTCCAAATCCAGAAAAAGATCTTGTGCCTCATGAGTAATCCACTATCATCTAACTTTTAGCATCTGTAGGGGCAAGGAGCTTGCAATTCAAATTAGGAGGTTAATAAAGACAGAGAAAAAAATTATTTAGACCTTATTATTAAGACTTAATATAGTAACATCATGTATGTATAATTTAAATATTATTCCAAGATTATGTAATTCTGTTCCATATATATTTTAATTCTATTTTTTTATTAATAAGATATACCATATAAAGGCTAGCAGCAGACAAATAAATAAAGAACACCCACTTACTAGAAGCAGTCAGTAACTCCAACTCCAACAAAGGCACTCCATTCAGCCTCTTGGTGCTATGCTGCTACAGTGCTTCTAGAATGCCAGAAAGAGATCCCTTGACAGGTAAAACTCATACCATCCTAGAACAACATGTAACAACCTGATGCAGGGACCCACCTCACAACCATCCATTCCAAGAGATCCAAACAACTTCAACCAAAAGGGGGAACAAACAAAAATATGGACAAATTTCAATCACTGCTTATAAGCTAACAGATATACTGTATAAAAGGTTGGCCCTATCTCACAACCAATCAGGGACAAATCCAGAAATATTTAGGCACAATCAGGGTCATTTTAAAATATTAGTACTATTAACTTTAGACATTGACAGGTTAAGAGAAATGAGAAAAGATAGGTGTTGTTGAAACCCGGGATCCAACCTGGGCAGTTGGGTCGTCAGTATAAAACACTACCAACCAAGCTACCTTGGCAATTAATATACATTTGGCAGTTGAAAAGTATGGGTTTGCATCAGCACACACATTCTAAAGGATATGAAACATGAAGCCAAATGTCTGTCTTCCTTCATTAAAGAAAAAAGAATCATAACTAATAATTGTGGTCATTATTTCTTAAGTGTAATTCAACACATTTCCTCCAAAGTCATCAGTTTTATGAGGGAATAATAGGTGCAGAGGTGTAATTTGAGTCAAAAACAATACCATCCTTAATAATCAGGGACATACGAGGAAGTAAGGCTTGCATTGGCACGTATTTTCTAAAGGATACAAAGTATGAAACCAAATGTCCATTATCCTTCAGTGAGCTGCATCCCCTGTGATTTGCCATAAAGCCACAAATCTCATGAGGCACAGACCAACAATGCAAGTCAAAACTAGACACAATCATTCCTCCCTGGACAACCCTGTACCCATAAAAAATGTCATCCTGGCCCCCACAACAGCCTCCCTAAACACCCTCAACCTGCAGAGTGACCACTATGAACATATAAAGAACACGACACCAACCCCACTCCTTTCATTTTCGTGTGTGTGTGTGTGTGTGTGTGTGTGTGTGTGTGTGTGTGTGTGTGTCTCTCTCTCTCTCTCTCTATATATATATATATTTTTTTTTTTCTTTTAAAAAAAAACACGACATCCTTATTTAATTATCAGTAGACTTGACTGATTGATTTATTGTTTGTTAAACAGAGTATTGTACTGGCACAAAAGACATTGCAAAGGTACAATGCAAATGTTTTACCAGATGTTATAAAAGTGTATAAAAAAAGCAATAGAGTTCAGAAAATACAAGCATAGGTAAGATATATTTAAGTATGTTATAGATTGGAAAATAACTTATGTAACTGAATCTAAAGGACTGCGTGGGGCAAAGTATGATGTAGTCCCAATATATGGATGAATATCATGATAATCGTTTGAAATATTAGAAGCTGTTTAGTAAATTCCATGCTGAGCAGGAGGATGGGATCACAGGCTGATAATAGCTGGTGTTGACTAGAAGGCTAGTAAGGTGTGGGGGTGTCTGAGAGAAGAAGGGATAAAGAACAGGAATATAAATCAATTTCAGTGAAAAATTGGAGATGCTAAGGTAGGTTATATTGTTGTAATTCAGTTGTACCTTCCAGTTTCTGGATGAATGTGGTATGAAATGTCTCAGCAATATTTCAAATTAATTTAGTAGGGCCACATTGTTATGAGTTCTTATAGCATATTTTTTCTTATGTGTTATCTCTTGTTTTTATTTATTTTTTTTATTTCATTATCATGTTTTTGCACTACATGTTATATTTTGCATGTTGTTAGCTACTGCGAATATTTAATTTACATATCATCTTTCAGTTTATAGGTTCATAGGTAAGTACTAGTCTGCCCTTCTGGGTAATTTTAATCCTAGCCAGTTTCCCTTTTTGTGCTGTAAATAACCTATTCCATTTGGTGATAGACTAGACCTACCCATTCCATGGTCAATAATTATGTATTATCCCTAATGTGAATAACTGGGATCCTACTGTAGATAATCTGAGAGGACTCATGCATGGGATAAAGCATTTAAAAGTGGCTTCTGTCCATTAGTAGCACAGAGAGCAATCCTGGGGAAAATGTTTTGTTTCCCATCTGTACATCTTAGTTGTACCTCAAAATGTATGAAGATGAACTTTATTTTATGTGAATGGGGAGTCTGTTCCACAGTTGTGGTCTCCTCCGTGAAACATACTTGTCCTTCCAAACTGTTCTGTTGAAGGTGCAGAAGATATTTAGATCCCTAGACTAAGTATTCCTGATGCCATTTGACATGCTGATGTGCAGTAAATACATCAGTAATGGGTCAGTAGATGCCTAGTATGCCAGACACAGGTCACTTCTTAGCAGCCTGTAGGATACTGAGTACAGTGATGGCTTTGAGTCAGTCCATGAAGGACATGTTGTTTGTCTGGGCAGATACATGCAAAAGGGGGCATTATATTCAGTGAATGGCATAATGAGGGCTGAGTAAAGGGGGCCTATGGCATGCCTAGATCTAGACAATCTCTTTATTTATAAGCTGGGTAATATAGAACGGCTTTCTTACAACAATTGGCACATGTTGGTCAAAAATTATGTCACTGTCCACATAAATTCCCAAATCCCAAAAAACTGGGTCAACTCTAAGGGGTGTATTGTCAATGTGGTATTGTCCTGTGGTAGATGACTTCCAAAAGGATACAGTAATGCATTTTTGGCATTTAGTTTCAGACCATGATTTTGACACCAGTTATTTATTTAGGACAAACCTTAATGCAGGATGGCTGTGTCATTTGAGGATTCAAATTCTACTACTTAGCTTAAATATCAGAAGCATAAAGAACAAAGTGCACCTACTCCATGCTTTGATATCCACCTATTCCCCTGATTTACTGTCCTTAACTGAAACATGGTTAAAACCCACAACACCAGACAGTGAGTTCCTCCCACCTGGGTACAACATATTATGAAATGATAGACTATCCAAAAAAGGGGGTGGGGTAGCATTACTTTACAAAAACAATCTACAAATTTGTACTATTAATCCTCCAATCTCTTCCCTCAGTACTTCTGAATTTTTCCTAGCCAAACTCAAACTTAGCGACAAAAAATCAATCAATATTATCACTGATTATATTCTACCAGGCAACAATATTCCTTCCCTAGAAACCCTCCTACACTGGGTTAATCAAAATCTACCTCAAGAAACCATCATCCTAGGTGTATTTAATTTTGACGGGAACACTTGCTCAACTACCAACCCCACCAACCATATTAATCTGTACAGCTTCTCCCAAGTCATTCAATCTAGCACTAGGCTAGGAAATGCTAAAATCAAAGAAAGTCTCCTAGATTGGATCTTGATAAATAAGACCAGTACTCCATACCAAGCAGGAGTCCTTCCAGACACCCTTAGTGACCACAACACACCTTATTACTAAAATACAAAATACATGCTAACTCTAACCTAGTAACACAAACTACCCAGAACAAAAATAACTTTGACACAAACAAATTCAAACTCAAATTAAAATACCGTAATTGGAACATACCAAAAGAAGTACTCTTAGAAGAAGCTGTAATCCAATTCAACAACACTTTCCTAAAACTCCTAAATGCCCATGCCCCACTTCGTACCACAAAACTCAAAATGAATACTGCCTCCTGGATCACCAAAGAGACTAAAAATTAGATTGCTCAAAGGAATAGAGCTTGGCATCACTGAAGAGCCACAAAAAGTACAGCAACTAGGGAACAATTCCAAAAACTTAGAAACAAAACCAAAAAAAAAACTACTCACCAGGATAAAAATAATTATTTCCTACATCTGCAAAACAGGCACCAAAACAACCCCAAAAAATTCTGGGCAGGAATAAATAAACTACATCCACTGACCTCATCAACTATCACCATATTGCCCTCCTGTCCCCACTAGCAAAAATTCTTGAAAAATGTATACATTAGCAACTTATGCCATATCTTCTTAATAACTAACTTCTCTCTCCTACCCAGCATGGATTTCATCCTGCCCACAGTACAACCACAGCCCTTGTTTCCATTTCAAACCTCATCAGCCAAAACAGCCACTTAAGTAAACTAACATCTGCATATTATTGGATCTGTCACAAGCCTTTGATATGGTCAACCATCCTAAACTACTCCACTCCCTTACTAATCTTGGGCTTAGTGATCATGCATGAGCCTGGTTCCAAAACTATCTACATAGTAGACAACAATCAGTTAGATGAGACAACAACCTATCCTCATTGCTGTCTGTTACCACAGGAGTCCCACAAGGGTCAATTCTAGGACCCCTTCTATTCTCCATCTTCATTAATGATCTCCACAGCATCTGCCAAGATGCAACTGTTATATAATACGCTGATGACTCAACATTAGTCTGTTCAGCCAATGACCCACACAAACTCCTCTCCATTACCTAAAATGTCTTATAAAATACCGAAACCTGCTTTCTTAACAAAAAACTATTACTTAATCCCAAAAAGACCAAATTGCTGCTACTTAAACCAAACAAATCCACCTCAATGCCCAACACATTCAATATTGTGTCCAGAGATGGGACTATCATCTCTCCAGGCACTCATACTAAACTGCTAGGAGTGACCATTGACAGCAACCTCAAGTTCTATCTACATATAAATCAAACTATTAAAAACATTCACAAAAAACTGGGCAGTCTTTATACAAACAAACCATTTCTAACCCAACCTGCTAGAATAACCATAGCTCAAACCCACCTCCTCTCCACACTGTTCTACGCCACTCCCATCTTCACCAACCTACCCAAAAGTGAAATGGCCAAGCTTAACATCTGCTACAATCAAATTGTCAAACTTGCCACTGGTGCCCCCTACCGTGCCCACCACTGTCATTCACTAAATCAACTTAATTGGCTTAAATTCCCAAATCTCATCTCATTCCATCAGCTTTCTTTCGCCCACAAACTCCTACTACTTCCTGAAAAAAACCCAGCACTATCTAATCTACTTAAACTATAAACTAATATCAGACAGCTTCACTCTAGTGATAAAAGACTAATCAAGGTGACCAAAAGCAATATCACAGCAGGTGACTCCCTCTTCCCTAACTACATAGGTAAATTTGGAACTCATTACCTTCTGCCATTACCTCAGCCAGCTCAATGGTTACATTCAAAAAACTACTAAAAGAACACCTAAAACTGACATGGATATGCCCTTTCTACCCACCAGGTTGACCCCATATCATACACACCCTCTGCCCACTCTCTTGCTCCCTTTCACTTGAAGAAGAATCATGACTCATCCCTATAGTGCCCCACCTGCAAACATCCACCCCAACGATCCGCATTTATGCACATTCCAACTTCAAACCCAACCACTTCTCACAAAACTAACCCTAACATCCTCTCCCAACCCCCTCTTACTTACGTTTGTCGCAAGCAATATTATTACTGGAAACCTGTACATTCTATGTACTACTATACATTAACTTTAAACTATGGAATTTTGTTAAAACTTGCGACTACCAATGAATATTGTACTTTGTAACTTTAAAACCATGGAATTTTGTTAAAACTTGCGACTACCAATGAATATTGTCCTTTGTAACTTTAAAACTATGGAATCTTGTTAAATCATGTGTTTTCCCATGAATACTTGCTTGCTATGTAGAAATCTCATACTTATTTGCTCTTAATCTGTGGAGCTTTTCTCCCCGGGCCTCCGCTGAAAATGGACATGTTTCCAGTCGGACTCTCCCGGTCAACAAATGTAACATAAATAAATAAATAAAATAAATAAAAATAAATAAATAACTGCTCCTAGCTTGCAGTCATCTGCAAACTTAGTCAGCCAGAGGTCTTTGGTACTGGCTTTTACTTCAAAAACGTAAATGCCAAACAGAAGAGGTCCCAACACAGAACCCTGGGGTGTCCACTGGTGACTGGTCTCTTTTGGAGGTAACGTCCCCTATTTTGATTATCTGTATCCTATCTGTGAGCCAGTTGGCAATCCAGCAGGTGACATAGTGGTGTGTTCCTAGTTTATTTACCTTTTCTTCTATGCTTGAGTGGGGATTTGTGTCAAAACCTTTGGCCAGATCAAGATATGTTGTGTGTACCATTCTGCCTTCATCCATTGCTTTGGTGACCTTTTCAAAAAAATCCACCAAGCTGAATAACCATGAGTCCAGTTTTATGGACTTAATGCCACTAATTGATCTGATAAAGTTCTTTAATGAACTTCAGTTCTGGGACAGTGCATGCGTCCCCAGGCTTTACAAAAAATAATGTGGTTTACATTTAGCTTAAAAGTTAAATTATGTGCTTGTCATTTGAATACACAATTTTGAATGCCTTGATATGAAGTGTTTCCTTTTTTTTCTTTTGCATGTTTTTTGCGAATGAGATTAATGGTTAATTTTTCTACTTTGTTTTCATCTAGATCACCTAGCTTACATAACTGTACTGTATTAACTTTTCTCTGCTTAATACAACATAACATTTTCCAAGTAAAATGAGATGTCTTTCAGCTTCTCCCATTAGGGGTCGCCACAGCGGATCACCAGTCCACATATTAATTAGCTGTAGGGTTTTTACAGTGTCGAATTACCAGCCCAGTACCCAACCTTCACAAAAGGCACACACACAGACACATATGCACACACACACACACACACACACACACACACACACACACACACACACACACACACACACACACACACACGCACACCTACTCCATGTCTTTAGAACTCACTCAACTGCAGGGAGAATATACCAACTCCTCACAGAAGGTGCTCTAGCCGCAAATCAAACTGGAGAACCTCTTGCTGTAAGGCGGCAATACTAACATCTGCACCACCACGGCTAACATTTTGCAAGTAAAATGATTTTTAATGTCCCTATGTTCTAAATCATTTAATGTGGATAAATAAAACAGGAAGCTGCGGTAAAGACATTATCTAGAGATTCTTACAAGAAATTTAATACTTCAAATAAAAAAGAAATCATTTTAACATTTTCCAAGTAAAATTGTTTTTTTTTTTATTTGAAGGATTATATTTCTTGTAAGAATATCTAGCTAATTTCTTTAGTGCAGCTTCCTGTTTAACTTATCCACATTAAATGATTTAAAACATAAGGACATTATTAAGATTAAGCTATCATTCCAAACATCACCTGACTTAGAGACATATATCACTTTATAATGCAACTCAGTCTAGGACTTAATATTGTACCTATACTGAAATACTAAAATAAGTATCCGCGGTGGTGGTGCTGCGGTAACGTTGTCGCCTCACAGTAAGACGTTGTCCGGTTCGATTCTCAGGTAGAGCATCTTCTGCGTGGAGACATGCGTAAATGGGCGTACCTTCGTTGAAGGTTGTGCGTCAGGGCTGGCAACTCGGCATGTAAAAATCAGCTGCCAATCATTAGCAGACCGGAGTTCCGCTGTGGCGACCCCTAACCGGGAAAAGCCAAAAGACACAACTACTAAAATAAGAAGAAGAATTATATAATGACAGACTTCATTAACAGCAGCACAGCTGAATTAATAAAGTGCAGACACAGTGGGCCATATTACAAAAGACTTGCTGTTAGTGCAAGTTGCTTACTCTGCAGTAAATCTGCCTGGATTTTAAAAGACTTGCTCTCAGTATAAGCAACTTACTCTGGTGTACGGCTGTCTATAAAGCAGGCTTGTACTGGGAACCATATTCCAAAACACTTGCTATTGGTGTAAGTGTATACACCTGACTAAGTCACTTACATGAGAACAAGCCTTTTGGAATCTAGGTCCAGCTTTAAGCCTGCTTTTTAAATAGGCCTTACACCAGATTAAGTCATGTACACCAAGAGCAAATCTTTTGGAATCAGAGCAGACTTATACAGGAGTAAGTCGCTTACACTGAGAACAAAACTTTTAGAATATAGCCCAGTATATTGTTACAATTTTTATTTTATGCTCTAACTCGATGGCTTCATGTTGCAGCTAACAACTGCTGTAATTTCTAAACTGTCTCAACATTTTTCTTAATAAAATTAATTTTTTTCCTCAGTGGAATGTGAACCAGTTGTGGTTTATACTTATGTCACTCTGACAAAATTTACGACTTACAATATTAAACCTGAATCAATCCAGTGGATGTTAGGTGAATCTAAATCGTGGAAAACACTCAAAAAAACTTCAGTTTATACTTGTGGTTGCTCACAGTGGTTGAAGCTAATATTTGCTCTTCATCCATTGGCAGAGGCTTTAGCTAAAGGTCAGAGGCAGAACAGGTGAAAATCAAAACTTTACATCTCCTGCTGTAAAAAATCTCTGTTCATCAATATTTTATTCATTCTACATAAACGGAATGTTGCTTGATTTGTGTCTCATGTATACATTTGAGATGTATAACCATATCTATATTTCAATGAATGAGTTAAAATAAAGGAAACTGTTAATAATTTCTTCACATTATTTTATGCATAACTGGATCTGCATACACCAGGACCTTAAATTAACCATGCAAAGACCCCTATGTTGCAATTTTTATGTATATGGTTTGAGGAGTTTTCTAATATCTTCTATGTCTTTAACTCTAAACCTTAATGCTCATGAGATAACCATAAACTTTCAGTTCTCTATCCCATATAGCACTCATGTCTAGATATGTTGCTAGGTCAAAAATGGGCATATGTTCACTTTAATATTTAAAGATTTTATTTTTATCTGTCTAGCTGCATTATATATATATAGGTTCAGAGGTTCATAGTTTCGTACTAGGCTAATGACCCCCAGGATCTTTACAAGCCTAGCCATGCAACCCAACCCCCTTTTGTCTCATAGTTCCTTAGATGCCTTTATGGTGGGATATGTCAGTAAAGAGGTAGTCAAGGGATGTGTGGGTGGGTGTGCTAGTTGGGGATTAATTTTATTTACTGTCATCTTCTGTCCATCAGCGATATGAGGCCCAGGCTGGGGGTGAATTTGCCACTTCCCATTTAAGACACATATCGGTCACTCCAGCAGGTTCTGTTTATGTCACAGGCAAAGTTCAAGTCCTTGGATCTAGTGGTTCTGCTGTTTGTCTTCCAGATGTGCAAGAGATCCATCAAAGCTGGATCTGAGGGTGCCTTATATGCTAGTCATAGATCACATCTCAATAACCTGTAGGAGACAGAGTATAGAGATAGGACCTTAATGTGATCTGAGTAGGACAGGGTATTCATACCATGGATTCTCCTGGTGAGGAACCTTTGAGGACATTCCATCTGTTGCAAGTGCCTGGCTAGGTATATGTCAAAGTGGGCATTGTACTCAATGGGTCTGATAAGGGCTGAGTAAAGTGTAATCCATTATTTCCTTGGACCTAGGCACCATACACTTGCTTATGAGCTGGGTGACAAAGAATGATTTTCATACCATCTTGGCTACATGTTGGTCGAACACCAGATTACTGTCTACAGATGTTCTCATGTCCCTAACTATAGGGTTAACTTTTAGGAGTGTTTTATCAAAGAAGTAATTACCTTGGGTGAATGCTTTCCCAAAGGTCACTATAATGCATTTCTTTGCAATAAGTTTTAATCTGTGACTTTCTCACCAGTCATTTGTTTGGGTTACACCCTGTTGTAGGACAATGGCGTCATAGGGGAACCTATGATATCTTCTAAATTACAGTCGTCTGTGAACTTAGTAAACCAGAGAACTTTGGTATTAGCCTTGACTTCTAAGAAGTATGGCAAACAGGAGCAGACCCAGCTCAGATCACTGGCATACTCTACTGGTGAGTGGTCTCTTATTAGAGGTATTCTCCCAACCCTGACTTCTTGGGTCCATTGTGTGAGCCACCTGGCAATCCAGTGTTATGTAGAGATTTATGCCTAGTTCTGAGAGTTTAAAAATACCTGAGTGAGGTATTGTATAAAACACCTTGGCCATTTCAAGTATGTGGTTTGTACCCTTTTCCCCTCATCCATAGCCATGATGACCCTATCAAAGGAATCTAGCAGGTTAAGTAGGCAAGACCTTCCCTTAATAAAGCCAAACTGGGAGGGCCCAAAGTCTGTAGTTGGTCAGTGTACTTGTTGATTATTTCCATGATAATTCATTCCATGGCTTTACATATTAGACTGTCAGACTGATGGGTCTGTAGTTCAATGGGTCAGTTGATGGCCCACCCTTATGAAGAGGGATGACTGTTTTGGCCCTCCATTCACCTGTCACAAAACTTGTTTTGAGAATGAAATTGAAGACTGCCTCCAGTGGTCCTGCTAGTCATGTTAGAGGCTATTTAGAAGGCAACTGGAGATATTGTCGGGGTCCAATGATGCAGTTTTTTTGGCCTTAAAGAGCACCTCCAGGACATGTTACCTGCTGATAGCTGGGGGGAGATGTAATAGAAGAGATTTCACAGGGGATAGTAGAGGTGAAGTTAGAGCTAAATTTATCAGCCAGTATAGTTGCTATGTCACCCTGGTCAGTGAAGGTTGTGCTCCTTACCACAAGTTCTGCACACTGCTGAATATTACTTTTAAGATTCCTAACACAGCTAAGGAAGGCCTTGTGAATGTCCTTAGCCTGTAAGGTTATCTTGACCTCATAACTGGTCTTGTTGGACTTTATTAGACCTTTTAGTTTCTTGTTTAGTTGAAATCAGAGCGCTCTTGTCTCTATGAGGGTTGCTCTTTCTGATATTGGCCACAACTTTTTTCTTCTGTGATATAACCTGTTAAGGTAAGGATTCCACCAGAGTTATTTGTTTTTGGTATTAGATCTGGACTTACTTCTGGTAAGTACAACAGCATCAGTGCAACCATTTATATGTTTGCACAGGGCTTCTGTAAATAATTCTGCATAGGTAGCTGCATTCTGGGGATTGGGGGAGCCATGAATTTTGAGAAACCCATTGCTTAATAGGATGTAGTTTGCTTCAATATAATTCCTAATGTAACACATGTTGTTAGGTTTTTCCCAGATGATTTTTATTTTTAGGGAGACAGCTTTGTTGCTCAACTTCATCAATGAAGACATGACACTAGGAGGGGGGGGTGAAATTTTCTCCCATGTCGGTGAGTACTAGGTCCAATATATTTGATCCTCTGTTTGGAGATTGCACTGTCTGGTCAAGGGTGTCTGTGCTGACAAAGTCCAGAAATTGTTGTGCCAGTGAGAATGAGGCAGCGTTTGTTTCCTAGTCTGTAGAGTGGTAGTTAAAGCCTCCCATGAATAGGGTACTTGTTTGGATGGTGAGCACCTCTGGTAGGTTTAGGTAAGAGTTCAGGGCTTTGTGGGTCATAGATGGTGACCTGTAGCTGACCAGTACATGGTAGGGAGCCTTGTCTACGGAGACTTGGACATGGGCAAACTCTAGGGCATCATCCTGTTAAACCAACTTAGAGGTATATTTGCAGCTAACAAAGAATGAGACACCTCCATCTTTAGCCCCTGTCTAAATATGTGGAAGGCACTGTAGCATTCCACTGTGGAAGTACTTTCTGTGATTTTAAAAAAGTCTTGATAACAGCACATGTTTAATTTCCCAAGAAGGAGAATTAGTAAAGTCTGGAGTTTCTTGTTTAGGCTAATAGCCTTGAGCAGTAATAACTTAAAGCTACTTTAAGTTATTTTTTGCTATGTTGGTAGTTTTGTCATTTTGACATTGCTTAAAAAAGGCTGTAAGGGGATGTATAATGTTTTAGCCAATATCCAAAAGCCCAGGGAGGGCAAGTGCAAGCATCCTTGGCAAAGAAAAGTGTTCTGTTAACCATGTCCTCTCATGCTGATAAATATTAGATTTCCCTGGAGTGCTACCTGAAAATAAGCCAATTATTAAAAATCAAGTCATTTTCTGTTCATATTGTGGCATCACCCTTGGTTAAGGTAGAATGGTGCAGAATGCAAGGCACATACCTTTCTGTGATACAAATTCAGAGAGATCCATAATGTTTCTTTTCATATACTCCGGTGAGGTATGCCTCAGCTCACTTAAACCTACATGAACTATGATAGAACCACACTGGTGCCTGTGGTGCAGAGATTTGAGTGCATGCATGATATTGTGGATCCTAGCTCCAGACAGGCAGCTGTTATCTTCTCCTGGTCCACCCTGGTGAGTGGAGCACCTGTGTGTCATACAATAGCATGCCCTATGACAAGAGTACTAGGTAAAGTGTTTGCTTGCCTTAAGGACTTTGTTCTTGGTGCATCATTGGGTGTACACTTATGCGTAGTGTTAGGTACTGCTTTTCGTATGTGCTTTAGTGATTGCTGAGGGTAGGAATTGCAGTTTGAGGGCTTAGGAGGTCTTTGAGGTTTCAAGAGGTTTCTTTAGATGTCTCAGCATAAGAAGGTCTATGTGTATGGTGAATGTGTGAAGGATGCAGTCTGTTTTTTGTAAGCAAGATTTTTGACTCCAAGGAAGTTATGCATTTACATATCTCATATACTGTGCAGGGTCTTTAATGATTAAAAGGTTGTCTGAGTACATGACACAATTGCTAAATTGTCTCAGGTTGCCCTTATTTACCAATCTGGCCACAGTTTCATGAGGAAATTACAAATCTATGTTGTCAGGACCTGTATTAGGGTTGGGCTTTTATGGTTTAGTTTCTTGATTTTATAGGGGTCATCTGAATGGTGTCTAGGGTGAAGGCTAGCTGTTAGTTAATACGATGATCATAGTGCTGTTTGACAGTCTGTATAACTGCCTTAAGCTTAGCTCAAAGCAAAGCCTTTCCATGTTATGGGTTAAAGTCCTAAGTACTAGTTTTATAGGTTTGCTACTATACAGGATACTGCTAATCACCACTGAGCAGTGAACAATTTCACAAAAACATGCCTAATTTATATAAGACAAAGGGGAAAACTAACTCCCATGCACTCTAGCCAATAAACTGGTACAGTTTAAGCTCCCTGGAGTGCATCCCAACTCTCAGGAAGACCAGGTAAGAACCTTCTGCCATAAGATGGATGATCCTGGAACTTCTTAACGAAAAAGTACAGCAAAACTAGCTCTGAAGTGTAGATTAGCACACAGCTAGGTCCTTAAAATGTCTGCTGGCTGAAGACGCAAACTCATTTTAAGCCTCCCTGTGTGCTTCTCAATTTGGACTGACCAGTCTACTTTACTATTGCAACTAGAATAGCAGTCCCAGTCATCTTAATGTAAAAGCATACCTTGGTTAGCCAAAGTGAAAAGATGTCAACTAGCTACAAAAAATAATTGTCACTTTGTTCCCCTGTGTGTTTCCCAACTCGGACAGACCAGGCTACCTTTCTACTCCCACTAGAATTACAGTCCCATCCTTCTTAATTTAAAAATGCACATTAGATAGACAAAAGGCAAACAGTGTTGAAACAAATCAAATAACTAGCTACAAGTAATTTTCATTTTAAGCCTCTCTGTGCATTTTCAAACTTGGACTAACCAGGTTACTTTACTACTGGCATTAGAATAGCAGTCCCAGTCTTCTTAATGTAAAAACACCCTTTGCTTAGCCAAAAGTGAAAAGGTACCAACTATTCACAACAAGCAATTGGTACTTTAACTCTTGCGTGTTTTCCAGCTTGGACAGACCTGTCTACCTTTCTACTCCCATTAGAATAGCAGTCCTCATCTTCTTAATGTATAAATTCACACTTTAGTTAGCCAAAATTAGAAAGGTATCAGAAACAAATCAAATAACTAGCTACAACATGTGATTTCTCACTTTAAGCCCACTTGTGCTACCTTTTTACACCAACTAGTAATGCAGCCCCAGACTTTTTAAAGTAAAAACACACTTTAGTTAGCCAGAAGTAAAAAGGTACCAGAAACAAGTCTAACAACTAGCTATAAGTAATTACAAGGTGATTCAAAGATGGACAAGCCAGCAAAGAGGAGCACACATCTTAGAAAGCAATTTCAAAATATGATAACATAAAACAGGAGGGCCTTTGCAGTTTCTTTTGTTAGTGGCACGTAAGACGAGCTGAAGGGATAAGACTGGGAGGAGTTTCTAGAGTCAGCTATAAGTACAGTAGGCAGCTCAAAAGCCTCCAAGTATAAAACCAAAACAGGAAATGGGGAGACTAGGAGGAAACCAAACTCAGAAAAACACCTAGACTCAGCACAGAAACCAAAGAGCAATAGGACTATAAAAATGCCTTAAATTAATAGCTTTCACTTCAGATAAAGAGCAAAAAAGCACAAACAATGATTTAAATGGTAAGATAAGTACAATTATAAATGTACTTAAAATCTAGTTCACTGAATGCAAAAAGTAGTCCAAATGCTTTTGTTCTCATGACTGAAATGGCATACTGCTCATGTGATGTAAAATACAGGGTGGAGGGGTAATTAAAACATGCTCTATTAGATGCAACAAACTCAGAAAAACACCTAGGCCCAGCAGAGAAACCAAAAAGCAACGCAGATCATACAAATGCCTTAAATTAATAGCTTTAACTTCAGATAAAAAGTGAACAAACACACAAAACTGATTTAAATGGTAAGATAAGTGCAATTTATTATAAATACACTTAAAATGTACTTCTCTGAATGCATAAAAAGTAGTCCAAATGATTTTATTACGCTTCTAGCAGTCTCAAGACTGAAATGGCAGAGTGCTTGTGTGATGTAAAATGCTGGAGGGGGGCTGGGTATATTATCAGAGGGTTTAGCTACAATTAACTGCAATAAAAAGCAATGCAGACCATAAAATGCCTCAGATTAATAGCTTTAACTTCAGATAACGAGTAAAGAACACACAAAACTGATTTAAATGGTAAAGTAAGTGCAATTATGGATGTACTTAAAATGTACTTCCCTGAATGCAAAAATGAGTCCAAATGCTTTTGTTGTCAAATGTGCAGCAGTCTCAAGGGTCAAGTTATATAGTCTTTATACATTGCTTAGCTTCTTTTTAAGTTTTTAACTTGGAAAAACAAAAAACAAAAAGAAAAAATGTGATTTGCTTTGGATCTAAAAATGTCAGGTTGCAGTTATTTCTGCTCAGTTGATAAACATCCTGCTTATGCAACATAAGATTTTTTTCTGAGAATTTAAATTCAATACATGGGATTAAAGTGTGTGACTGATCAAGAAATTTAACAAAACAGACAATGCTAATGTGTTTTCTGTGAAGTAAGTTTATGTGAGCTAGTACTATAACCCAATTTACAAATAAATAAATAATGGAATAAAGAATAATGTATAAAGGTTCAAGATTGCTTATACTGAGAATGGAAGTTTATTAAATAATAACCAAGCTATGTTGCAGGCCAGGTTATGTCTAACATTGGCATTACCAGCTGGGAACTGACTTTAATATTTAGGTTCAGAAGTACTTCCAAGACATGTGGTCAAAAGCAAGTAACCTAAAAACGTATAAGTGAATTAACAACCTAATAAATTAGTCAGGATATTAAATGCCTGATCAGGGAGACCCATGCTGCCTTCACCATAGCTCTCAACCTTCCATCTCCAAAATGAGGAACACTAGCCCTCATAATGTGGAACAAATGGGCAAAATGTGGAACACATGCTAATGGCTTACTAGCAACTTTCAACTAGGAAGGTCATAGGATGGTTAAAATATGCTGGTTTTACTTATAAAGAAGATCTTTTAATGAATTAATATAATTCATTTCTATTTACAATGAATTTCACTTAAAAAATTCCTCACACCGACTGTGTGACAGAGTCTTTCAATGTGGAACTTTGAGGAACTTCGAGGAACATGAACTTTTTAAGACCCCAAATGAGGTACGTTCTTCGTAATGAGGTACACTTGAGATGTATGGCCTTCACCAGGAATTAATTCCTGATCACCTCTCCAGTTACAAAGACAATATTTAAAGGTGTCTAATGTGTTGCATTATTGGATATAAAAAGGAATTTTATTCCATAGCAAACTTTTGATTAAATGTTACTCACACCAGCAGGCCTTATTTATAGGGTGATGACCCAACCTAGTTTGGCTTTGTCAAGGAAATATCATGCCTATTAAACCTGGCATACTTCTTTGTGAAGGTCACCTTGGGAATAGAAGAGGGGAAAACAGTGAATACCACTTATCTGGATCTGGCTAAAGCTTTCAGTAGAATACCTCACTCGGGTATAGTTGACAAACTCATCAAACTGGGCATAGTCCCCTACATATCTCACTGGATTGCCAGCTATGTCACAGACAGGACCCAGGAAATCAGGATTAGTGATTCCACCTCCACTAAGAGAATGGTCACCAGTGGGGTACCTCAGGACTCCATGCTGGGACCATTCCTATTTGGCATCTACTTCTTGAAAGTAAAGGCTAATGTCAAGGGCCTTTGGCTGACCAGATATGCAGATGAATGCAAATTAAGAGCTATCATAGATTCTCCTATGACACAAATGTCATACAAGAGGGTCTAACACAGACAAATGACTTGTGCCAAGGTCATGGACTAAAACTCAATGCCAAGATATGCATTATAGTGCCTTTTAGGAAAACTGCCACCCAGGGTAATTACTCTATCGATAAGACACTCCCTTTGAGTTGACCTAGTAGTCTGGGATTTGGGAACATATGCAGACATTCATCTGACCTTTGACCTACATGTGGACAAGGTAGTAAGAAAATTGTTCTATATCAGCCATCTTATAAGGGCATGGCATCTAGGTCCAAGGAAGTTGTAATGCCACTTTATTCAGCCTTATCATACCTATCACTGAGTATAATGCACCTTTCTGCATGTACCTGACCAAACATATGCAAACATTCGAACACCCACAAAGGTTCTTTACCAGTAGAATCCAGGGTTTAAACACATTGTCCTAAGTGGATTGCCTTAAAGCCTTATCACTATATTCTGTCTCCTATAAGTTGCTGAGAGGTGATCTATGCTTGGTATACAAGGTATCCTCGGTTCCAGCTCTGATGGAATTTTTGCACATCTACAAAATGATCACCATCACTAGACCCAAGAATTAAAGTTTTGCTTGTGACATAAATAGCACATGTTGGTGAGATAGATATGCGTCTCAGAGAATCCACATGCTCTGGAACAGGCTCCCCATCCATGTGAAGCAGAGTCCACCCATTATTTAAGCACGACCTTTACCAATGGATGGGAAATCAAAACTTTACCCCGGGTCTGGCCCCCATACTCTCATCACATAACCTCTAGAAAGTTCCTAACAAACTCCCTCCTAATAAATGCCCATTATACATAGGGATATAATTGGGTTGGATTGCACAGTTAGGTTTATAAAGGCTCTGGTGGTCATTAGCCTAATAAATAACTATGAACTATAAACTACGAACCTATGAAGATTAGATCCTTGGTATGAATATTCTTTGTTCTGCCAGTTTTGCATTGGTGAAGGAGATTTGTTGGGGAAGTTTCTTTCATGACATGGAAAGCCATGCAAAAGTCTTCATACAGGATCCTGAATGAGAAGGAGTACAGGGACAGGGCTTTTATTCTATCTGGAGCTTAGTCCTTTGATTTTCTGAATTTAAATGTTGCAGACATTTAAGTTGGATGATGTGTTTCTAAAGGTGCATGCTGAAAGAAGCACTGAATTCACTGTTGGATCTAATGTGGGATGAAAAGACAGGGATTACGATTTCTCTGACTCTGAAGGATATTCCTTTGGAAATTAATTGGGCAAAGTAAAAATGATAGCCTAGTTGATGTTGATACACAGTGATCAGATTATACCTCATTATTAATGAATATACCTAGATCTGTAATGACCATGTCAGTTTGAAGTGGAGTATTGGATAAACAAGGATGGCCTTGTTCCCCATATGAGACTACAGTACATTTTTTAGCCCATTGTCACTAATCCAGGTATAGGTCTAAGTCCATTTTTTGGAGCACCAGTGAATCTGCAGGGGATTGGGACTTAAAGCATTCAATTTGCAAGCATCAGCTTATACAGAGAAGGCAGAGGCATAAGTGACTTATTCTGATGGTGAAGGACTTCAAATGCAAGCTTCAATCAGGTTAATCCAGACTTGTTGGATGTTGGTGAAGCACCCACCAAGAGGAGAAAACGCTGAGAGAAGAAAGGAGCCACTTTTGAGATTTTAAGTATTTTTCTTCAAATTATTTGCTAAGTTTTTCTGCATAGCCGCCTACTTTGAGCATTTTCTGGCTTGATAAACTTGATTTCTGCATTAGTAACTGTATTTAGAGCACAACCTAGAGCTGTTTACTGAATTTCCTGTTTGCGTTTATTTTTAAAATCGTTTTTATCTCAAAACTTGCATTTTATCTGTCTCTGGCCTAGCACTCAAGTGTGGGGTCATTTACTGCACTGTTATAACTTGTTGATACTTGTGAACCTCTGCTATCTCTGAAAAAAACAAAAAATCTTGCTTTTTTCCCACTTTTCTGAGATTTAAAAAAGTTCAGTTACAGGTTTGCTGTTCTGAACTGTTTGTAAGTTTCTTGGAGGCCATTTTTTGCTTGGGCTAAAGGGAAGTCTCTCTGTTCATCAGTGGCAGTGATAAACATTGAGCATCCTGCCTGCCCCTGTGGGAGTGGTTACTGACTTGAAACTGTAGTTTTATTGGCCATTTTGGGTCAATTCCAAACTCCTTGATCTTCCTCTCTTAAATCCCGATTGCCTCATGGTTTTGGCATCTTTTCAGACTTGTTGGCTGTTGGTGAAGCACCCACCAAGAGGAGAAAATGCTGAGAGAAGAAAGGAGCCACTTTTGAGATTTTAAGTATTTTTCTTCAGATTATTTGCTAAGTTTTTCTGCATAGCTGCCTACTTTGAGCATTTTCTGGCTTGTTAAACTTGATTTTTGCATTAGTAACAGTATTTAGAGCACAACCTCGGGCTGTTTACTGAATTTCCTGTTTGCACTTATTTTTAAAATTGTTTTTGTCTCAAAACTTGCATTTTATCTGTCTCCGGCCTAGCACTCAAGTGTGGGGTCATTTACTGCACTGTTATAACTTGTTGATACTTGTGAACCTCTGCTATCTCTGAAAAAAAAAAAAAATCTTGCTTTTTTCCCACTTTTCTGAGATTTAAAAAAGTTCAGTTACAGGCTTGCTGTTCTGAACTGTTTGTAAGTTTCTTGGAGGCCATTTTTTGCTTGGGCTAAAGGGACGTCTCTCTGTTCATCAGTGGCAGTGATAAACATTGAGCAGCCTGCCTGCCCCTGTGGGAGTGGTTACTGACTTGAAACTGTAGTTTTATTGGCCATTTTGGGTCAATTCCAAACTCCTTGATCTTCCTCTCTTAAATCCCAATTGCCTCGTGGTTTTGGCATCTTTTCAGACTTGTTGGCTGTTGGTGAAGCACCCACCAAGAGGAGAAAATGCTGAGAGAAGAAAGGAGCCACTTTTGAGATTTTAAGTATTTTTCTTCAGATGATTTGCTAAGTTTTTCTGCATAGCCGCCTACTTTGAGCATTTTCTGGCTTGTTAAACTTGATTTCTGCATTAGTAACTGTATTTCGTGCACAACCTAGAGCTGTTTACTGAATTTCCTGTTTGCACTTATTTTTAAAATCGTTTTTTTCTCAAAACTTGCATTTTATCTGTCTCTGGCCTAGCACTCAAGTGTGGGGTCATTTACTGCACTGTTATAACTTGTTGATACTTGTGAAGCTCTGCTATTTCTGAAAAAAACAAAAAAACAAAAAAATGTTGCTTTTTTCCCACTTTTCTGAGATTTAAAAAAGTTAAGTTACAGGCTTGCTGTTCTGAACTGTTTGTAAGTTTCTTGGAGGCCATTTTTTGCTTGGGCTAAAGGGAAGTCTCTCTGTTCATCAGTGGCAGTGATAAACATTGAGGAGCCTGCCTGCCCCTGTGGAAGGGGTTACTGACTTGAAACTGTAGTTTTATTGGCCATTTTGGGTCAATTCCAGACTCCTTGATCTTCCTCTCTTAAATCCCTCTTTTGCACGGTTTTGAGTGTTTTTGTGCATAGAGCAACAATGGGCAGCGCTGCCTAATTGGGTTTAAACTATTCCTGGCTCCACAAAGTCTGCTCTTCACTTTTTCCCTTAGAACTGCTCTATCTCTCAATTTAAACACCATATTCTCATTCTAAGGCCCTTCACTGGTCCAAATAAGTAATCTTACAAGTTAGCACTATTAAACCATAAGCACTACTTACTCTTATACTCTCTACGATTACCTTGTCCCCTATTGGTCCATCTTAATTCAGTTTCCCTGTATTACTCTAGCATGTCCAAAGGTCAGTCAATGGTTTCCTCTCCAGTCCAGCTGGTGAATCTGGGAATTTTGAGGCAATGTTACAACTGTCTCATGTACACGGACAACCCTCTCCTCCTCCAAACAGGTTCAAATATATGTGAGAGATGCAACCATATAGGCAAACTGGAGGCTGAGCTCTCTCATCTCAAAACTGGTGAAACCAGTCAGGAGGAGAAGGTAACCTCACACAACACAATTCCAGTATCACATAGTCCCACCACATCAGCGAACCAAACACATAAATACACAAAAACATACTCGGAGGCTCTAAATAAAAATCTACCTAAGCAACAGAGACCTGCAAAGCAGACATCCAAGCAAACGCTACCACAAAACAAAAGACACACAACACATAGCCCACAAAGTCAGTGTGCCAAGCAGCCACAGCCCTTAAGGTTGAATAACACACCTGATACTCTTGTAATAGGTGACTCTATTGTCAGACACACTGACGTCCCGCTCACCAGGCTGAATAAAGAGAAGGTCACAGTGAGCTGCCTGTCGGGTGATAGGATCTGCCACATAACGCAAGCACTCAGGTCACTCCAAAGCAAATACAAATATGACTCAGTCATTGTACATGCTGGTGTGAATGACCTGAGACGTACCTCCCTGGACTACATGAAAAGAGACATAGAGGAGCTCTCTGATCATGTAGCCCAGGCCGGTATGACCCTGACCTTGAGCAGCAAAACTGAAGTGGAATCCTTCAAGGCCCCAGGGCCAGTGGAAACTATGGCCCAAACTGCAGAATCCTATATAAACGCATTCTACGGACATCTCCAGGAATGTATGGATCATGCTATCCCAAACAAAACCAAAACCCAAACATCCAAAGGCAGGCGTCCAGTCTGGTGGACCCCAGCCATAAATAAACTGTACAACAGAAGGAGGAAGATACTACATGATAGAGCAAAATCCCTAATAGGGAAGGCATCTCTGATCAGTACTAGCAAAAAATTACGATCCCTCATAAAATCCTCCAAGGCCAGCTTCGAGAGAAAAATTGTTCGGGACACTAAAGACAATCATAAGGCTTTTTTCAGTTATGTTAGGAACCTGGGATGCAACTCCCAGACTTGTTCTGAGTTGATTCTAAATGACAAAAAATACACTGAACCCACAGACATCACCAATATCCTGGCAGACAGGTTCAGTGCAAACTTCTCCACCCCCTCCACCCCCAAAAAAGAGCAAGTATCTATCCCAGCAGAGGGCTGCCTCCCAAACATCTCTGATGCTCAGGTGAAGGCTGCCCTCTCCAAAGCAAAAAACACTGCTTCCATGGGACCAGATGGCATCCCGGGTTGCGTCCTACATGAACTCTAAGAAGAACTAATCCCTCAAATAAAACAGCTGTACAATCTCAGCCTCACTACAGGATATGTGCCCACAGAATGGCATACAGCAACAGTGGTCCCACTCCACAAAGGTGGAGCCTCTATGGACCCTGGAAACTATTGCCCCATAAGCCTGACTAGCTTAGTCTGCAAGGCTATGGAGAGGATCATCATGGAGCTCATAAACATAGACATTGGGGACCTACAGACACTAGATCCTACCCAGTTCAGCTTTGTCAAGGGCAGATCCTGCCTTTTGAACCTGGTTGACTTCTTCGAAACAGTCACCAAAGCCATAGATGAAGGGAAGGTAGTCCACACAGCCTATCTGGACCTAGCAAAGGCATTTGACACAATACCCCACTCGCGCATCATAGATAAGCTATCCAGCTTAAATATAAACCCCTATGTCACAAGATGGGTCACAAACTGATTCAAAGACAGAACCCACAGAGTGAGAGTTGCTGGAGCCATGTCAGATTCGAAACCGGTCACAAGTGGCGTCCCACAAGGTTCTGTCCTGGGACCGCTCTTGTTCGGTATATACTTTTCCGAGGTATAGGCCAACGTGGGAGGACTATGGCTCACCAAGTTCGCAGACGACTGCAAACTAGGCGCCATAATCAACTCTCCAGCTGACACAAACATCCTTCAAAAAGGTCTCACAGAGACGGATAACTGGTGCCAGAGCCATGGTCTTAAGCTAAATGCCAAAAAGTGTATAGTCATACCCTTTGGCAAAAACAATGTGCCCACAAATTACCACATAGGTGGTAACCCATTAAGTACAGAGAAAGAAATTAGGGATCTAGGGACCCAAGTTGATAGCAATCTCTCCTTTGACAACCACATTGCCAAAGTGGTTAGAAAGACCTTTTACATAGCCCACCTCATCATGAAAGGATTCACCTCTAGATCAAGAGAGGTAATCGTGCCCCTTTATTCATCCCTCATCAGGCCCATCATAGAATACAATGCCCCTTTTGGGATGTACCTTACCCGACACCTGCAGCAATTAGAAAGACCCCAAAAGTACCTCACCAAGAGGATCAAGGGACTCAAACAGATGCCATATGCTGCTCGGTTAAAAAAACTCCAGCTTTACTCAGTTGCATACCGCCTACTTCAAGGCGATCTATGCCTGACATATAAAGCTATGTCCAATCCAGAATTAATGGACATGCTCCACCTCAGTAAATCTAAATCCCTTAGAGCCACACGCTCGAGGGACTTGAACCTCAGCACTGAAATAAATAGAACTTGCTGGAGGGACAGATTCATAACCCAGAGGCTCCCTTCGCCCTGGAATAGAATTCCAATTCATGTTAGGCAGAGCACCTCACTGAATCTCTTCAAGAAGAATCTTGATGAGTGGATGGGGGATCGTAGGTTTGTCCCGGGGATTACTTCCGTGTCACTATTAGACAGAGGCATGGCAAACTAAACCTTAAAAAGGGCACAGTATACTCAAATCAAGGGGTGGCGTAAGCCAAACAAAATCAGGCTAGGCTTATAATTGCCCCAGGGCAGATAGCCTAGTATGAACCTATGAACATATGAAAAGATGGAGAAAATGCTGATTGGAATACAATGGTAGAATGGTGTAACAGGAACACAAAGTTTCTGAAAATGCTAGTAAGAAGCTGAAAGGAAGAAATAACTAAACATTGGGATTATGTCCAGCTGGTAGAGAAGCCAGTTTTAAAGGCACATGCATAGGTCTCAACTGTCCAGATTTTTGCAGAATGTCCAGATCTTTTATTCATATTTTTTGTCTGTTTCTCTTAAAGTTGTAGTTTCTCAGCAAATCACTTGTAAGTCATTGAGGACTGAAGTCAGAAAATAATGGCAGACATTTGATTTTCAGATTTCATATCCTTCAAAAAAAGTCATGCTAATTCAAAACATGTTATTCTATCAACTTTCTAAGTTTGTAAGAGAAATATTTAAAAAGTGTGCCAATTTTTGGCCTTTGTTCCCCCATTATTTGTGGCTTTGCCCAGATTTCTTGCTGTAAGAAGTTGAGAGGTATGGGCATATGCCCACAACAGGGTGAAGTGAAAAGAATTGATAAAAACACTGAAAGAGAGACTCCAAAGACTTATGATGAAATTGAGAGTCAGGCAGGCGGAATAAGAAACATAGGATGAAGGAAACAGGACTGCAGAGGATCACCGAAGGACTGAATGATGTCCGAGAAAATTACCCCTGGTAAGAGTAAAAAACAGAAAAGAATGAAGCAATTAACAGGTATGGTATTGTGGATGCTATTATTTTGCCACTGGGTTTTGATTTAAAAGCCAAAAAAAAAAAACATTAATTCACTTAGGTAATTAAGACCTTTGTGAAGTGACATTTCAAACATATTTGCTAGTAGAACACTTTATGAATGAAGAAGGGACATTTTCATGTTGTCACCATAGAAACACGTTTTGTTTCAGAACTTAATTATCCAATTAAAAAAGAAAAGTAAATATATAGTTTAGTACATCAGATGTTGAAGAATATGAGTTATGAATCATTTTATTATATGTTTTGTGGCAAACAAGATGATGTCAAGAAAGTATATGGTGAATGGAAAGTTTGGACAGGAGGGTCTGAAGTATGTGTAACACTGTATGTAAGATGAAGTAATACTATAGTATGGGCCAAACATAGTGATGTTAAATGGGAAAAAGGGCATTCTTAGATACTGGGGACAACTCATTTTGTTTTGTGCAAGATTGTAATAAGAAAATGTGGGCTATGTGGAGAGAGGGGTCATACAACTAGCAATTGTAAACCAGTATAAAATTCAAATGGTTATTTCTGGTTTGAGTGCCCTCTGTTAGAACAAGAAAGGGAAATGAAAAAGATTGCAGTGAGGAAGAGGGACAATTAGTTAAAAATATTACTGAAGATATTTGTGGAGAAGAAGAAGATATTAAGGGGAAATAAGTGAAGAAGAGAATGTGGAAAATGCTGGAGAAGGTGAGTAAATAAAGAGGAGGTGGCCTGCAGACAGACAGGACTCAGATATAAGTAAAAATAAGTATGCAGTATTAGAAAGTAATTAAAGAGTGGTGGCGGAGTTGGAAACGGGAAGAACAAGAACAAAATAAAAATAAATCATTTTGGAGAGGGTTAGGAGGAAAAATGGAAATAAGGACGCAAAGAAAGACAAAGATGGATATAGGAATTTTGGCATTAAATGTAAATAATATATGAAATGATATTAGGAGTTTGATAGTGAGAGAAAGGTATAAGAAATGAAGCATGGATATAATATGTTTGTTAGATACAAATGTATATTAAGAATGAAATTGTAAAGGAGAAAAGGGAGGAGTAAGCACTAAGACTTGATGGATTACATTAAGGATATTATAAAAAATGGATGACATTGAGAAAGAGTGTTCACTAATATATTAAATGAGTGGATAGATAAAGGTCTAACGAGATGTGTGGTGGGCTGATTAAATTTATATGGGAAAAAGATGAAAGAAACACTATGAAATACAGATCACATTTTGTATGAAAATAATGCATAACGTATGTAGAAAGTATTGTACAACATTATAGGGGTAGGGTTTTGGTATAAAAGGAAGAGAGGAGAAAGACATTTCATAAATGATAAAAAACGCAGCTATGATTTTGAGAAAAATCAATGAGGTAAGATTGATAACATGACATAGCAAAAGGATTTGATAGGTTAAACCATAAAGCAATCTGGAAGATATAAGAAGCATATGGAATATGGAGAAAAGTAGTGACTGAATAAGAATGTATTAGGAAAAACCCTGGGTGAAAGTAAGGAAATCTGTGGCAAATGGATGGATAGAAGAAAAACAAGAATTAATTGAGATGTTAAACTGGGATATCCCATGAGCACTTGCTATTTTGCGCTGGTGCTTAATACAATACTGATGTGTACTTGCAGAATGAGAGAAGCAATATGGGAGATTAAGAAAGGAAATATGCTGGTGTCTTTGCCATATGCCAACAATTTAGTGATTGCAGCTAAATCAAAACCTGGATGAGTGAGACTGTGGTAAGGACCGAAAAACTGTTGAAAAAACTGGACTATAGTTAAACACATCGAAGAATAAGAGGGTGGTAAAAAATCAACAAATTGAAATGGATATAGTATACCATAAAAGAAATAAGTGTATTAGGAATGAACATCAAACAGTATGAAAGTATAACAGGAGAATGTAGAGAATGATGGAAAGTAATTAAAATGTTATTGGTTTGATGGAATTTTTTATCACTTAATAAAAATGTACATATAAAAGTTAAATACTTATATATTAGAAAAAGTAGCATTCTTGGGGGGTGTATATGTTTTCTGCTAAGATGGAGAAAGAACTGTTAGAGGTATTTTTAGCTTTATTTGGGGATAAAAATTGAACCCAGTTAAATAGGGATGACATATAGTAAAACAGAAGAAATATATTATAGTTAAAAATATATAGTATACTTAGTATCTATCTTGGGTAATAAGGAATGTAAAGCAGAGAGAAATAAGTATAGAAACATGTTATATGTGGAATATGAAGATGTTATGGAAGTCAAAACTAAAATTGAGGGAAATAGAAATGATTGATGTAGTGTGGTCATGTATTGCTTGGTGTACACATGCAAAGAATTAAAGGAAGTGGTAAAGAATGCTATAAAAATAAAAGAAAAGGGCTTGAGATGTTTTATGAGGTGAGGGATTTTTTGTGGAATTCTTTTCTGGATAAATTACCAGAAAAATGTAATATGAAATATAAAGTAACAGACGAGGGAAAGGTGGTACACACAGCCTACCTAGAACTCGCAAAGGCCTTCGACACCATTCCCCATTCTGGTATTATAGACAAGCTCACCAGCCTGAACATAAACCCTTACATCTTAAGATGGGTTGTCAACTGGCTCATGGACAGAACCCACATGGAGAGAGTTGCGAGAGCTAGGTCCGACTCTAAACCGGTTACAAGTGGCGTTCCCCAGGGCTCAGTCCTAGGAGCCCTCCTGTTCGGCATATACTTTTCAGAGGTACAGGCAAGCGCAGGAGGACTATGGCTGACCAAGTCTGCAGACAACTGAAAACTAGGGGCTATACTTGACTCTCTGGCTGACACAGACATCCTCCAAAAGGATCTTACTAAGACGGATACCTGGTGTCAAAATCATGGCCTCAAGCTAAATGCCAAGAAGTGCATAGTCATCCCTTTGGAAAAAAACAAAGTACCCACAATACCACATGGGTGGTAGTCCCCTAAATATGGAAGCCATAATATGGGATCTGGGGACCCAAGTAGATATCAATCTCTCCTTTGATAATCACATTGCCAAAGTGGTTAGAAAATCCTTCTATGTGGCTCATGTAATCACAAAAGGATTCGCATCCAGATCAAAAGAGGTCATTGTGCCCCTCTACTCATCACTCTTCAGACCCATCATAGAGTACAAACCCCATTTGGGATGTACCTTACAAGACACCTGCAACAGCTGGAAAGACCACAGAAGTACCTCACCAAGTGGATCACTGGCCTCAAACAGATGCCCTATGCAGCTCGACTGAAGAAACTCAAGCTGTACTTGGTTGCATACTGCCTACTCAGAGGTGATCTTTGCCTGACATACAAGGCCATGTCCAACCCAGAATTGATGGACATACCCCACCTAAGGTAAACCTTATCCCCTCGAGCCACACACTCTATGGATCTAAACCTCACCACAAAATAGATAGATAGATGGGGTAGATTCCTGTCCCAGAGACTTCCCATGCTTTGGAATAAGATTCCAATCTACAATAGGCAGAGCACCTCGCTAACACCCTTCAAGAGAAACCTTGACGAGTGGATGGGAAACAGAATGTTTACCCCGGGGATCACGTCAGTGGATCTGCTGGACAGAGGCACAGCGAACTAATCTAAGAGGGCGTCGAAAGCCAACACATTATGGCTAGGCTTATAAATGCATTCGGGCAGATAGCCTAGTACCTACCTATGAACCTATGAACCTATGAACCTTGTCTGTTGAGCCACTGACACTGCATTCACTCATGATTTTAGGTGAGGTCAAGGATTGATATTCATCAACAAAGGGAATACTTTATCCAAAATCTTGTCACCAGGTTCACCAGTGAAGTTCAGTTCACCACCAGCAATAATGAAGCCACTGCCCAAATCCACTTATCAGTACCACAATGCTCATATTATCTCATGAAGAAATCTCAGAGATTTTTAAACAGCTGCCTTAGGGGCAGCTGCACCCACCCTTTCTGAACAAAATAACTGTCTTTTCTGGTAGAGTGTTGTGGTTTCAGGTTTGCAGTTGATTTTCTTTCCATATGTTTCACACACAGCAGCAGACTGTTCAAGACTATGTCAGAGATCACAGTGCACAGCTGCATGAGACTTAAAGAACATAGATACAAACAATATGGATACTGCCATTTTACTCCCAAACTTGTCATTTTACCAGCCTCGGCTATGTATTGATATCCTGTCCATTAAAATAAAGAAAAGAACATTATTATGATTATTATTATTATTATTATTATTATTATTATTATTATTATTATTATTTGTTGTTATTATTATTATTATTATTATTATTATTATTATTATTATTATTATTGTTATTATTATTATTTATTATCATCATCATCATCATCACTGTTAATATACTAAGACTGGTGGCAAAGTTACAAACTGGGGCTGGTCCCTCTCTTACCAGAGCCAACAAAAGTGAAGGGTTTTCTTAAGTGTAGTTTGAATTCTATAGTGGCTGATTACAGAGCTATTTTAATACTGAGCTTTTAATACCACTTGACTTGAGGTCATTTTGTGAAGGGATAACTGAGCGATCAACATGTACTTGGAAACAATATGAAGGTAAGGCTGTTGCAAATTGTGTATTGTGCAGTTTATTGCTGGAAAAGAATTGGGGGAGTAAGTAGTTAAAGAATTGAACCATACGTGGGAAGGATGAACTGGGTAACAGCTTTTCAACACTTCACTGGTGATCAATACTTATCATTGATCATTAATGTGCAATACGGAATTGTTCACACTGAACAATGAGAGTGAACTATCCTGGGGATTTCTGGTTCCCCTATGCAGTCTTTGAGTTGGTATACATAAGTAGAAGTGGGTATGGGAATGCACGGGCCCCACTGCAGTAGTTCTTTTGTTGGTGGTTTGTTTTATCTTGACTGTAATTCACAGCCAAGTGTTTCTAGTGTTTTCTGACTGCTGTTTTGTGACTCAATTGCAAAGAAGTCAGACATTCATTAAGAAGCCAGACGATCAGTGCAGTGTGTGTGTGTGTGTGTGTGTGTGTGTGTGTGTGTGTGTGTGTGTGTGTGTGTGTGTGTGTGTGTGTGCATACTTACATTTGTTTCCTATTAAGTTCATATTTAATTGACAGAACCCAATTTTATGAAGCACATTATTGCTGCAGTTAAAGTCAGAAAATTCTGGTCATGCATTAATTTATGTATCAGTGTTGATGGACACTGTCTGTACTTGTGTTTACAATGTATGGTTCAGATTTTATGTGCATGTTACAGAATTAGATTATTTTCTTGTTTCTCTCCATTTTATAAATGGTTATTTAATATGGAGAATGTAGTGGAATCCCAGCAGCTTAACTGATTGGCTCAAAGTAAAATATCGGAAGAATTCAAAGACAATTTTATCAGCAGATGAGTTCAAATAAAGGTAAAGAGGAATATGTGAATGGGAAGATTCAAGTACACCTGATAGTAAAAATAATAGTCTTGTGAAATACCAACTGTATTATTATTTGCTGGGTAGGCATTTTGCAATGCCCCATGCATGCAGACATGTAGAAAGACAACAGAACTTACTAATGACAGATACTGTCTTATATTTTGCTGTATATGGTCTTATATGATGTGAACCCTTTCAGGCATCTGGCTGCATGTTGTTAAACAGTGGAGCCATGGTTGTTAAGAAAGACATCATATAGGGGAGATTTTCTTCGATCATATCTGTCTCTTTTTCCTTAACTCACTCTCTCTCTCTCTCTCTACATATATATATATATATATATATATATATATATATATATATATATATATATATATATATATATATATAGATATATGGGTCTACTTGATATGGCCGACATTTCACAATGTTGAAAACCATATAGCTGAGATCGTATGAACGACATTCGAAATGTCAACCATACAAAAAAAAAAAAACACAACAAACTCTTACCTTCACGCTGCACCTCCCCCCACATCCCCCGGAACTTGAATATACCATCTCCGAGATCGCACTACAGTGCAGAAGATGGAAATCTTTCCATTCCGCATTGTTTGCAGATGACAGTTCCGTATGATCGACATTTTGAATGTTGACCATATGGTCTCGGCCATATGGTCTTCAATGGGGCCTATATATATATATATATATATATATATATATATATATATATATATATATATATATATATAAAAAATGCATCCATCCCAAATGAATCATATGTGATATTAAGGGTATGACAAACTTCTGTATCTGTTATTCCTGTTAAAGAAGAGAGGTTCAGCTTTTCAGAGTGAAAGAAGTTGAGCTGTTATGGTTAATTGCTGAAAAACTGTTTTGAGTCCCAATCCTTACCTTCTTTAAATAAGTAGCTATAGGTTGCTATCTAGTACAGTCCAAAGGCAAAAAAATAATACTCTAGTTTATGTCTTTTTAATATGTGCTTAATGTTTTCTGGCTTTGTTTTATAGACAAAAATATAAGTCAGGCAGGTTTTTCTATAATTCACTTCGCTTATCCCTAAAAAAAAAAAAAAAAAAAAAATGTTCTTTGTGAATGATGTAGGATCCTTTGAGAACAACTCTGTACTTAACTCTTCAGATAATTAGGCTACAGAACTGGTTCTCACTCAAATACATAAAGTATTTTTAACTGCTTCCAAATGAAAGCATATATTTAAGAAAGTCCCTTAATGCTTGGACTGATGTGCTTTCAATTTACCCTCACAGTATTTTCTTTTAACTTTCCTTATTTTTCCACAATGTTCTACTCCAATGAAAACAAAACATACATTTACTTTAACTTTGATCATGTATATGTCCAGTTTCATTATGGACTTGATACCCCTTAATTTATTTGGTGTGAGAATGCAGAGAAAGCCAAACTTATATGTCATATTGCATATTATTTATGATTCTGTCAAAATCCATAGGCACACTCCTGGTTTATTTGGGTGGTGTTAAATTAGACAGTATCTTTATAACTCCCACCAGAAAAAAATAAGCCCTGAAAGAAATGTTCTTATTCAAATTTAACATAAGAACTCTCTGTAGAGCCTGGAATATATTTGAGCATGCAAAAATGATTGTGGATATTCACCTTAATGAAAACAAAGCATTTAACATAGATTTTGTATTCTTATTTAATTGGATTACTGCAAAATCTGAAAACAAATCAGATTATGTTGATCTATGTAAACAGGAAAATTCTTATCTGAATCAGATTATTTAAAATTGCAAAAAGCTGATTTGAATTCATGGGCTTTATTGTTGAAATCTAATTATAGTTCATGTAAACAGATCTGGTAACATTTTCTGATTGCTGGCATGATTGCACATGCTTGGCTGCATATAATGATCACCATATTGTGTGTTGTACACAAATCAATAACATGCCTGAAGGAATACAACAGAAAGACTCCTCTTTTAATTTGATTATAGTATCTCATTTTCCTAACTGCTAAGTACTATTTCAGAATGCCTGAAGAATGATTGATTACCTGGTGTGTGTACATGTATGTATGTGTGTAGGTACATATCCTCTGGTACTGGTGAGAGGAAGTGATGAATGTGTGACTGTACATCTGTCAGGTAACTATACAGTCAAGAAATATTGTTTACAATTTTTGAGAACTTGCCTCTACTAAAATGTAATGACAAAACAATATAAAACACTTTTGGTGGCATTTTTCTTGATATGAACATTCTTCATCAGTTTTTCACATTATTTTATATCCAGAACAAGAAAGAATGTTACATTTTTAATATATTTTCAACGAGTTCACAGGCAGACTTTTAGAAGCATGTTTTTACACTAACTATTCTTGCCATGCTCTGTGTATTAATTGATTATATTTCAAGGAGATTAGTACTTAAGGATGGACATAGAATAAGCAAATATTCAGGGAAATATTTTAAAGGGGTTCTTGTACTATGTAAAAACATAGGGGAGGAATATAGTGATCACAATACAGTAGCTTAGCTTGGCACATCGCAGACTACAGAGGAGGAAGGAATAAAATAATCACAACTGCATCCTTTAATTTTGATCAGGGTAAAAGGTTTATTATGTAATACCTATAGACAGGTAACAATTTTATGATCTTGAGACTTGCATTGATGAGAATGTCAGTACTGGACCATTTCACTGCTAAATACTCCAGTTTGTTGTTTGTATTCTCATGCAGACATTAACTTATTATTTTTACAAATAGTAAGAAATACGATAGACAAGAATGCAAGGCAAGACAGAAATGCAGAAACTATTTTTAAATGTATACTGCAAAAAGGCACTTACAGTTAATGGCTGTTTTGAAAAAGAAGTTAGACTATGAGGTAGAGCAATAGAAGACAATTAAATGGTCTGTGGTGCTATAGCTTGGAATAGAAACTTGTTTTGGTAAAGCTAGTTTTCCCTATCTCGGTAGAATAGGAAAGAGGGTAAATATGACATAACAGAGGAGTGCGACAACATGACAGAAGAATGTGTTACATTAAATGAAGGGCCTGTGAATGAATATGCAGCAAATATACACATTTTCCTATGATACACTAATGCACAGCAAAATAAGACTCAATCAATAATAATAAAAAGAAAGGCTAAAGTGCTCAAGAGAACCAGTAACTGAACTGCGCATTAATTTCTATTTTCTATTATACAGCAGAGAATCTTTGTTAGTTGATATTGATGCAACAAGTGCTTTTGACATTCTAATGTGCAGTATTTCCACTTGTTGTTAAATTACTTACTACTTTTGGAGCACCAGATACAGCGAGGATGGATAATGGTCCACATTTTAACAGGCATGAGTTTTAAGAAGAAGGTGTATAAATTGCCATGATTATGTGTTTAAGTAGAAATAACAAGCAACATTTTGAGACCCAACCAGGCATCTACTCACCTTACTATGTGATCAGCACTAACCCCTCTCTTGTTTAAGTGCAACTTTAGAAACAAGATGGTTTACATGGCCAATCCTGGGAGGGAACTGAACATCAGACATCAGAGACAGTGTAAGAAAGAGATGGAGATAGAGAAAAAACACAATTAGGTATATCAGTGTAAGAAAAAGAAACAAGGAACATTCTTTTCATAAATGACAAACTATCAAAATGGGAAACTACACATGCGTGACTCTTTATTCAACTCAGGCATTACTATTTGTTCAGCACAGACTCCTTCTAGACAAGTGAGAGAAAAGGGCCTATGAATACTGTGACAAATGTAAATTACAATATCATTAGGTTCTGTTCTTTGCTGGCTTCTTAACATTACACAGTGGTGATGAAAGTTGAATTGTATATCTGACTTTAGTACTGATATTGACCCAGCAAGTGATAGTTCCAATGAAAGATTCTTTGACAATTCATTTCACACCCAGAATTTCCCAGGAAACTGAGAAGGGACCTTCTTAGTTAAATGACTACATTTGTTCATCTGTCACCTACTACAAAATATTATTTTTTTCCTTTACTGGTCATCCAAAAGAAGTAATGTTGTCATTTGCAATGAAAAATCATCTTTGTAAATTCACTTTGCTTTGCAGGTGTGACATATTACAGATCTTTGCCACAAAAGTATATCAAGTTAAGTCACTGTGATTTTGTGTGATACATTATTATCAGTGTGTGGCCATTATATAATTTCAGTTAGTTTAGCCCTTTTAAAGGTGCTGTAGTGAGCAATGCATTATGTGCATGCTGGTGCCATTGTAAGTTTAAAAGTAAACATTTGAGTTTCAAACTATTTTAAGGTTAAGAATGGAACTTAAGTAGTCTAAACTGTGATGCAGTTTAATAAAGTAATAGTCTTTGTGCCCTTGTACTTAACTTGTAATTTCCTGAAAATGGCCTAGCCGCAACAATAAATACAAAGAAAAATGTAAAAACAATGAATGAAAGGGGCTGGTATGCTTTATTTCTTAATATACAGAAAACTGCATCTATTTCACTTTGTCGACTTTTTACATTTTCAAAATTTACATGGTTGAGATAATTTGATCAACAATTTAAAATGTTGAAAAATAACTACAAAAAACTAACAGCATTCTTGCAGGGGGCAATCCCACCTGTACCCCCACACCCCTGGTAATTATATATACTAACCTCAAGATTACAATACAGTGGGGAAAGGGAACATTCCACAATCTCTACTGGACCACAATCTCTGTGCATCTCTGTTTCTTTTCTGTAGTTGCTTTTTGGCATTTTAAATTGCTGATCACATAGTCTTAGCCATGTGAATTTTGAAAATGTGTAAGGCTGACAAAGTGCAATAGACCTGCAATAGTATAATAGTATATATATATATATATATATATATATATATATATATATATATATATATATATATATATATATATATATATATATATATATATATATTCTGGTTCCTCCTGGGATTAACAAGTTCTTCTGATAGGTTCCTCAGGCATTGATATCTGTCTTTAAATGGCTTTACACTGCTTGATTAATTAAAAACAGTAACAAATAAGTAAATGAATTTTAAAAAAGGAGCCTTAGAAATATAACATTACCTTCACTCAATGCATTAATTCTGTTTGGCAGGGTGCTTTCATATTTTAAAATGTACTTAAATTCTTCCATTTCTAACTTCATTTGCAGGTATTTCTTATCATGTCTAGCAATGATATTTTCTCCTTTTAAATAAAAAAGTTAAAGCTTGCCAAATGTCATAGGTGAACCTGTAGGAAATGATTTACTGTTGCAATTCATAAATCCCTCATTATAATAATCCCCAATAGGTTCCTTTGTGCTGACATTAACCTGTCAATTTTTTTTGTCCTGTATAGAGCAACAAACAACAAATGCTAATGCTGTGTATGAAAACATCTTGGCAGCATGTGAGAGCTTCTATAACTTCAAATGCTTGTCAGTGGGTATTCCACGGTGCCTCCTTTAAGATATAGTGGCAAGCATTGCATGTGCCACATTTATGTAAGGCTTTTCTTTCTACTTAAAATTCATAACATGTTTTTATATAAATACAGTTGCTAGTGACTCTGACAACTAACATGAATGATCAGTAGCAATGATCACAGAAGTGTGCACCTGAATTTCCTTCCTGTTTACTCTCCACATGATACTCTGAAGTACATCTTTCCAAATTTTTAATATCCAGACATTGCACTTTCTTTTCAAAAAATATTGGTATGAACTCTATACTGTTGATGGCAACATTTAGACTTATTGCAAAGTTCCTGAAAACTGGGAATATGACTTACAAAGAAAGCAAGCATAAAATAATTATCTTTTCCTAAAAAAACTAGTACAATGCTTAACTTTTACCTCCTGCAAAAACACAGGTATAACCAGGAGCAAATACTTCTCCAATTGCTTTTCTTCTTAAATCTAGATAACATATTTTATTGAATACATAATTAAGTTCAAGCCAAAATCCAAAGCTTTCAAAATAAAGTGATTTACATGACCTCCCTCCCCACATTTGAATGACATTGTACCCACTCCATTTAAATGTTTTAATGTTCTTCTTACTCACGGATGATGTTGACTACACTATTTGCTGGAGTTAGTCTTTCTTCTTCTTCTTTGTGTAACACTGGCATAAAAACTGAGGTATACAAATGGTTCAGTGCACCAAAAAAATAAAAAATCAAAGACACCTCCCCACAATGATCCATGTGTTTTTTATACTCATCAATCAGAAAAATAAATAAATTAAAATGTCAAAAATATGTAGCTGAAAGTAACAGGCTTTTCATTTTATCTGAACTTTGAAAAGATCAACACTTTCAAAGATAACATGCGTAAGGCATTCTGGAGGAGATGCAGTATATAATGTCATTTAAGCAGCTTTATGGGTGTATAACACAAAAATAATTCAGAGGCAATGTTGTACAAAAGTACAGTTATAATTATATAACCTGCTGATCTTATATTCTGTTTCCAAAGTCTGAAAGTATTAATGAGGGCTAAAAGTCCATAGTGCAAAACAGAATTTTAAATTTCTCCATGGTTTTATGGCTTCATCCTAAGAATGTAAAAGTAGCTGAGATGTAGTGGCACACCTCCTTTGCATGTGCGCAAAGGAGATAACTTGGGTCAACTCTGTATAAACACATTTTCTTTATGTCGACTAAATGACTAGCATGTTTAGTCTATGTGGTTACAAGAACAGCCTTTGGAACCAGCTTTCAGTTTTAATGGAGGTTTATTTACAAGTTCAGCACAGACATCCACACAAACACACACACACACACACACACACACACACACACACACACACACACACACACACACACACACACATGCACACAAACACACCATTCATGCATTGCTAAGGTTTATCCAAATTCAGTTCAACAAATTCAGTTTCCCAGAATGCACAGTAGTTTCCTCAAAGCTAGCTAGTAAACTAACATTATTTACAGTTTTCATTTTTTTTTCCAACAAGACTGTTTACTCTACAGGTGGGGTAAATTCCTCAATTTTTCATTATGCAACAACTTTTGCTCCTTTTCCAGATTTCAGGGATATCTTCCTGACTGCCCTCACATATAATTTCTTGAGACACCTCTTTTACATGCTCACTCCACTCCAAGGTCTGGAATCTGATTTTATCCAAAAGTAATCATCATCATCATCAGCCCCCCCTTTTCTCATTTTCTACATGGGGTCAGAGTATCGTGTTAAGTGTCACCATCTCACTCGATTCAATGCCACACTCCTGCCTTCTTTGACACTCATGCCTGACTGTCGTAGATCTTCTTTCACACAATCCTTCCACCTCTTTGCTTGATGTCCTCTTTTCCTCTTAACTTCTTCCTCCCTGTCTCAAATCTTCTTCACCAGATTGTCTTCTGCTTTCCTACATGTGCCTGAACCACCATAATCTGTTCTCTTTGATCTTTTCTACAATTGGAGCTACTTTGGCTTCTGCCTCTATGTCCTTATTTCTTCATCTATCCCACAGTGTGCATCCTACCACCCTTCTCAGCCACTTCATTTCCATCACCTCTAGCTTCCTCATCTGCTCTGTCTTTACTGCCCAGGTTTCTGTACCATACAGTAGTACTGGTCACACCACTGTCTTGTACACCTTACTTTTCAGCTTCTTTGGCATTCTTCTGTCATAGACTACACCTGAGACTCTATGCCAGTTGTCTGCAGCCCCTCTGATTTTAGCTTTGACTTCTTCATTCAGACTTCCATTCGCTTCAACCACCCCTCCCAGATACTTGAAGCTATTTACCACTATCTCCTCGTATTGCCATTACCACTGTATTATCTGTGCTTAGTTTCAGCCCATGTGGGTTCAGGTTTGCATTCCATTCCACTATCCTTTGCTGAAGTTCTTGTTCAGAGTCTGCGAGTCAACCTATAATGCCACATTATGTGCATGCAGCAACTTTGTTGATCTCTCCCCTCTGATGTGTTTGCTAAAGTAGTCTATTACCAGAATGAACAGCATTGGGCTCAAAGATAAATCCTGGTGCACACCCACTCCCACTGGAAATCCCTCTTTGAGGCCAAACACTGTTCATACTTGAGTCATTGGGTCCTGGTGCATAGCCTGCACTACTTCTACCAATGTTTCTGGGAATTTGAACCACAGCAGTATTGCCCAAATCAGCTTTCTGGGGACCTTGTCATATGCTTTCTCCAAGTCTATGCTTGCCCACTTGGACTCTTTCCTCATTTCTAGCTTCTTCTCAACTATCTGTCTCACTGAAAAAATCTTGTCAGCAATGCTGCATCCTGATCTGAATCCAAACTGCCCATCTTGCTTCTACTGCTTTGTTTACTTATCAGTCACCCTCTCCTAAACCTTCATGCACTGTGACTGGAGTTTGATACCTCTGCACTGCCCACAGTTGTGGATTTCCCATTTGTCCTTGAACACTGGCACTACTATGCTTATTCTCATCTACTTTTACATTCTTAGGATGAGGCCATAAAACCACACTGATTTATTGAAGTATGTGCTGCATGTGTTTTGTTTTGAGGTGGTGGATTTTTGGATGTCTGCTTTGGGAGCCTCTGTTGTTTTGGTAAGTTTTTTATTAGAACCTCCGAGTATGTCTTTGTGTTTTTATGTGTTTGGTTTGCAGTTGTGGTAGGTCTATGTGGGACTGGGTTTGCTGTGTGTGTGGTTACCATCTCCTCTTGTCTGGTCATGCCAGCCCTGAGTTGAGAGAGTTCAGCCTCCAGTTTGGCTATATAGTTGCATCTCTCACATGTATTTGTGTTTGTTGGGAGGAGGAGAGGGTTGTCTGTGTACATGAGACAATTGTAGCACTGTCTCAAGATACCCAGATTAACCAGCTGAACTGGAGAGGACACCAGTACTCTACCACTCGACATGCTAGAACAGTATAAAGGAGTGCTGTGCCTTTAAGGGAAGTGGATATTCACAGGGGTGGTAGGTGGATGTAGTGCTTACTTAGTATGAGAGTGCTTACTTAGTAGAGAAGTTTTGAGAACAAGTGCTAGGCTTATAATATAGCGAGTAGTCTGATTACACTAAGAGTAGAGATTCCTTAAGGGAAAATTTGAAGAGCAGACTTGGCGGACACATACATCCTACAAAAAGGCCTCACAGAAACGGACAACTGGTGCCGGAGACATGGCCTTAAACTAAATGCCAAAAAATGTATAGTCATCCCCTTTGGGAAAAACAAAGTACCCACAAATAAACCTTGTTGTGTTACAGTGTTAACAAATTCTGATCTTGTATTAACCTTTTACAGAACGTGATGGAATAACATAATGGCACAATACGGTCTGCAGTGTTACTTACAGTGTTAAACAATAGTGTGTGTGTGTGTGTGTGTGTGTGTGTGTGTGTGTGTGTGTGTGTGTGTGTGTGTGTGTGTGTGTGTGTGTGTGTGTGTGTGTTAGCCTATTTCTACGTGTTTTAGCTGTTTCAGTTTAAGTGATTTAAAGTTAAAAACTAATCCAAAGAGACAAAAACAATGGTAACCTTGCCCAAAGTTAAAGAGTTGTAAATGGTTAACATTGGTCAAGTTCTTAGTTTGTTAATGCATTTGTTTAGCTGAGTTACCATTTGTCGTTATGAGTCACTGTGATACACACAAGCATATGTCTGTTGTATGTGTGCATGTATAATGTGCGTTTTTGTGAATTTTGAGTTTTGTATAAGTAATGTCTGTTTTAAATTTAATAACACAAACGCACCCTTGTACACCAATGGAGTGCTGGATGAAATCATGATCGCCAAAATACCGATGTATCAAAAATTTATGAAAGTTGATTTTGCAAGTTGGCTGCAACCACTTTACTGATGTTCTATTCCAGTGATTAATGAATTTTTATTGTTCAGACAGTCAGTATGAAGTCCTGCATTTTCTGGCCTTATAGGGCATTTACTGAAGCATGTTTGAAAGGCAAGTAAAAAAGATCTTGCCATCTTACATTACGTGTGCAGAGGTGGTGGGAGCTGAACAATAGCAAACTTGTAGAAGTGTTTCTTCCTTGTGTTTCCTGTTTATAAGGGCTCCCATATTGATTGCGTGACTCGTAAGCATAAGGACCACCGTACTGGCTGTGTAATCTTAAAAAGACTTGTTGGGGAAGCAGAATTTACCTAGTTCTTGAAGAATTTTTGATATTTCTTCTGGAATGAGTTGGCATGGAAGTCACAAAATAAGGTTGTCACCCTGGGTACCAGATTTGCTTGTTAGAGCCATTCAGGTTTTGGATATAATGTCTTGACTGTATTTTGACCTAGTGGTATAGAAGTTACTAAATCTACAAGGTAGAGTAATTTGTTGTGAACCTGGGGATCCAGGAATCATTGACCCAATCACTGTCCAACTTCTAGATGTTTACAATATTTACCATTATTAATCTTTATAGTAGGCATACACTTTGAATATTTACATGGGTGTAATGGAAATTGCATCACCCTTTTTCCTTTTCTTGGACTTTGGTTTATTTTAGGTCAGACATTAAACAGCTTATAGTGCTTTATTTGTACAGCTATTACAAAGTGCCTTAGTATGGGGCTAGATCAGGCTATTAATAAGTGGAAGGGACCTGTGTAGATTAACCAAATATTAATATAAATAAAACACTATTGTTCTACTTATTTTGTGTTTCATGATCATATTTTGTTTGTCTGTTCTTCAGTTTGCGTTTAAAAGTTGGCATCCCACAATTCCACTGGAGTGGGTGGGGGTCACATAATTATGTAGCAAATGTTATGTTAATCAGTGTACAGATTTCTACCTATTTTTCATGGGCCTTTGTCCAGATTTTTGATGTTTCCAGGTTGAGAGGTATGCCACCTACTAAGTCACTTTCAAGAAGCTGGTAGAGTGCATCCGATGCCCTGTTCTTTGCTATTGCAACTCCTTTCTTAGCTTTTTTGTTAGACAACCAATATTCCTTCCTAGCCTGGTCAGCCTTTTCTATCTCCCACTTTTTCTTGCACTCCTTCTTTCTTTTAATGACTCCTGGACTTCTGCATTCCACCACCAGCTTTCCTTATGTACCTTATTTCCATACCTGGCTTGGCTGCATATCTGTTCTGTAGTCCTCACACAAGCTGTTTTGATTTCCTGCCATTCTTCAACTCCACTTATTTTCTCCTGTTCTTGGGGAGCTAGAGCCCTGAGTAATTCTTTGAACTGTTGTACTTTCTCTCTAGCCAACTTCCAGGTCTTCAGCCTGGTCTCTGTTGACCTTATACCTTCTCTGACTACTCCTTGCAGCTGATTTTGCAACCAGTGACTTATTCTATGAGATGACTGTTTCAGTGGGAATGACTTTGCAATCATTGATTCTACTACAGTGCCCTTTCCTTACTAAGAGGAAGTCTGCCTGAGTTGCATGTTCGCCACTGTTGTATGTGATCTTATGACTGTCTCTTTCTGAACCATATGTTGGCTACTATCAAGCCATTTGCCAGACAGAAGTCTAAAATGTCCTCTCCTTCTTTATTCCTGTTGACCCATGTAGACTCAGGCAGCCCTTATATGCTGTTCTGTCTGTCCTGATATGTGCATTTGAGTCACCCATTATCAACACCAGTTCATGTTGTCCTGCTTATCTAGTAGGCCCTGCAACTGTTATCTGAATGCACTCCTTTCCTCAGTATCACAATCCTGCTGTGGGGCATAGAATGAGATTATGAATACTGCCCTGTCATTAGGATGGAGTCTTATTTCCACGAGTCTGTCACTAATTCTGATGACATTACCCACTGCCTTCTGAATCATCTCTCTCACCACAGTTCCCACACCAGTTCTAGCCTGGCATCCTCCTGATTAGTAGACTCTGGATCCCAAGCAAGTGGCTTTGCTGAACTGCCCTTCCATCTCATCTCTTGGATACACAGAATGTCCAGCCTCCTCTGTGTCATCATGTCATCCACTTCCAAGATGCATCTTGTCAGTGAACCTACATTAAATGTAGCAAATCATAGTTCATGTTTGACAGGTTGATTGGTGTTTATGCCCAGCCTTCACTGAACAGAGCTATCCCAGGTAACCCGGACTGGGCAACTAGACACCGACCAGACAGTAAGTTATTGACCCAGAGGTTCTGGCCTTTATGGTGGGCACACACTGGCCAACATGGACACATGCACCTCTTCCACTGTTAGCATGGGTCCCTGGCGTAGGTCAGAGTAGGCCAGATCCTCAACTTACTAATCACTGTAACTACCCATGCCCATTTTGGCGACATTAGTTAACATGTCCAAGTCACTTAGAGCCTTATTTTACACCATCAAGTGGCTAGTGCCATGGTGTGCAGTCTACATACCTCCCAACCATACCGAGTTACTCAGTTTCTACCGAGTTTTGGGGTCCAAATAATGGGGTGCCATGATTCCCAAGTGGTATCCCTTTATTTCTGACTTTTTCCAAGAGTTATTTTCAAATTTTTTCCCCATTTTTTTCAGCTGATGTCATCACATGCATAATGATGTCAGCTCCATCGGTGCTACCAGCCTGTCAGAAATTAACTCAAGGGCTCCATTGCACACATTTCCAGCTGGCTGGCTCATTTTGAATTGAATGCATTTTTGTTTCTGCTATCTAATCTGCAAGTGGCGGGAAACAGCTATTCAAACCAGCATTTTGGCTCTATCTGCAAGTGGGGATTAGCAGTTGGCAAATGATTATAGATCTCTTTTTGGCTCTATCTTGGATATGGAATGGATCTGCAAATGGGGATTAGGCTACACTTGTGAGCAGCTGGCAATTTCAAATGGATTATCACAAGATTCAGCTGAAGTAGGAAACATATTTTATTCTGTGAAGAATTTCAAGTGTGTCCCCCAATGTAATACACCTGGTGTGTGTGTGTGTGTGTGTGTGTGTGTGTGTGTGTGTGTGTGTGTGTGTGTGTGTGTGTAAATGCCCCCAGTGTAATACACCTGGTGGCTAGAGGTACTCAGGTTCAAACCCTGTACCTTGGGTACATGGTAAAAAGGGCCTAAAGTTCCTTGCCACCACCACTTGTGAATTAAAGCCTCATATTTTTGATCAGTTCCTCATAAAATCTGTGGTTTTCAGGATTGTGGCAAATCACTGAAGGATTGAATTCACTAAATAATGTCATGCATTTGAATTTCAGACTTCATATTCTTCAGAAACTAAATAGTAGCACAAATATTTTTATTCTAGCAGTTTTCTAAGTTTATAAGATCAGTTTTGAAATTAGTCCCTATGTTGGGTCTGTATTCCCCCATTATTGGCTTTGTCCAGCTTTTTTGTGCTAAGAGGTTGAGACTAGAGCTATGGTGAGAAGTGAGAACTGAATTCACTAAATGATAGCCATTTAAGTTTCAGTCTTCCTATCTTTCCAGATGTTGCTGATTTGGCAATGGCATAGTGATATGTTGCTCTGCCTGCAGTGCACAGGGTCCTGGGTTCAAGACTCAACAGTAAAATGCATTGTGTTAACACAACATTTTATTCTAACAACTTCCCAAAATGTTTGTCTGCCCCCCCAAAAAATCTGAAATTGAAAATAAGTGCTAGAAGCTGTACAAGATGCCTATGGCCTACATTACTGTCATTATATATATATATATATATATATATATATATATATATATATATATATATATATATATATATATATATATAATACATATTGTGTGGGTGTGGAAGTAGACTTTTATGATGGACTTGTTCTAAATTGGGAAGTTTTGTCATTATTGGTTCATGCATTTTTGTTTCATTGCCTACTGGAAAAATGTTCAAACAATAAGTTTAAAATGTGCTCTAACAAGTGTGCTGCTGTATTATACAGGGAATATAATTTAATAAAGTCAGGAAGGTGTATCAAAGAACACATGTATGTTTCTTGTTTTGTGTGCAAGGGACCAATGATTTGAAAACAGCCCAAAGGTAATCTTTATCCATCACTGGCCAGATGTATTTTCTTTGGACGCGGTGCAGGTTTCAATGCTGTTTCAATGAATGTGAGGAGTTTCAAGGGCAGAGAAGTTTTAATGCCAAGTCTGTTTTCATTGTCAGACAGTATTGCTTTGTTTACCAGATATCTATTAGTGTTTGTGCATTGTGCTATAAAATGTAAAAATAAAATCCAAATAATCATTGTAGAAGTAAAGCAGTATGCAAACATTAGTGTTTGTGGTAAATGGGGTGAAATAGCCAGGTAATGGGACATTGAAATGGCTGCAGGGGGGGCTCTGGTGCCATATTTTGGTTGTCTTTTCTTCAGTTTGCGTTTGAAAGTTGATAGCCCACAATTCCATTGGAGTGGGTGGGGTTATGTTATTGTGTATGCAGATTTTATGTTAATCAACTTACAGATTTGTACCTATTTTTTTATGGGCCTTGTCCAGACTTTTGATGTTTCCAGGTTGAGAGGTATGGCAGTCTGTGATCCATGTTCTCCTATCTTGAGGATACTGTGCACCACAGTAGATGTCCAAAGCAGTTGGTCTATACAACTCTTCCCCTTACAGGGTACCACATAGAGTCTATGCTGCTGCCCACAGCTCCATTCATTAGTGAGTCTGAGATGGAAACACTCAGCATGTTTTTTAGAGGTGGTAGGAAACCCTCAGAGACACAGGGAGAACATGCAATCTCCAAACAAGCATTGGCCGGAGGTCAGGATTGAACCTTGTACCTTGTGTGTAGGAGGTGAAGACCTTAACCAGTATACCAACAGGTAAAAGTAATGGTCATCATAAATATCCAGTGGCAGCTGCTCCATATCAATTGCTATGAAGTACTCCCTTGTTATCTTTCTCTCTGATTTGCCTGCCTGCTATATATATATATATATATATATATATATATATATATATATATATATATATATATATATATATATATATATATATATATATATATATATATATATATATATATATATATATATATATATATATATATATATATATATATATATATATATATATATATATATATATATATATATATATATATATCTCCTTTCAGTGACCCCCTCTGGCAAAAACAACGTAGTAAGCATGACATCACAATGTGTCAAGCATTTTCCAGGCTCAGCAGCCTCTGTGTCACATTTCCTCCCTGGCCCCAGGGTAGAACCATTTGTTCTAGCACTGATGTATGTGATGTAAGCCTGACACAGTCCATCTGCATTTTAGTGACTGTGACATGAACATTGTTCCAGCTTTAAGTTGCAAGGCTGTTGGGTTAAAGGCCATCTAGACAATTGTGGGTTGAAATCTTTATGATGATAGAGCTACTGCAGAATGTCGTAGCCACTGATTAGTACAAGCTCACTACCCAACAGATGGAACATGAGGATAGAGAGGGCCTATTTTATTGCAAGGTATTCTCTCTCTCTCTCTCTCTCTCTCTCTATATATATATATATATATATATATATATATATATATATATATATGTGTATATATATATATATATATATATATATATATATATATATATATATATATATATATATATATATATATATATATATACACAGTGGATATAAAAAGTTTACACACCCCATGTTTTTGTAATATAAAAAAATGAGACAACAATAAATCATTTCAAAACTTTTCCCACCTTTAATGTGACCTATAACCTCTACAATTCAATTGAAAAACAAACAAATCTGTTAGGGGAAAATAAAAAATATACAATACACTGGTTGCATAAGTGCGCACACCCTTAAACAAATACTTTGTTGTGTGTGCACACCCTTAAACTAATACTTTGTTGAAGCACCTTCTCAAGGTCTGAGGATTGAAGTAACTAAATAATATCATGCATTTCAGTTTCAGACTTTTAATCCTTCAGAAAATGTATGTTAAAACTAACTTTGTAACTCTAGCAACTTTCTAAATTTATAAGAGCAATATTTAAAATATGTCCCTATATTTGGGCCTTTGTCCCCCCATTTTGTTGGTCTTCATCCAGATTTTTTGCATTCAGAGGTTGAGAGGTATGACTCTTACTCATGTAACTTTATATCTCTGTCAGTAATAAATCTCACTGTATATTCTCCCACAGCTGTCATTTACACTGTTCTTCTACAGAATACCACTCCACCCTCTACCTAGTTCCATTTCCCAGGTAGCTACAACTACTTCTATTTTTTAATGCAGGTATGTACAGGCTATCTACCTCAATCTATGTAATGCTACATACAACTTCCTCCTAAGTTCTGCCTCTTGCTAAATTCCTGGTTGCCTTTGTTACCCTTCTCTGTACTTTCAACTGAAATTATGTAATACATCCACTGAATATCTGTGTTATTTCTCTGTAACCAACTACCTCATGAGAAAATGTATTTCCTTTAATTCATATGATATATATTATATAATATGTTCTATATGTTTTCATATAATTGTGTTTTCATGTAAATGCATCGTATTTTACAAAATGCCATTTTTTGTCCTTAAATGTTTTTGCCTAACATATGAAGCTTTTCTCCCTGGATTTCCACTGAAAACTAGATAAACCCCAATCAGAACTTCCAAGTAAACAAAAAAAGATAAATAAGGGAAAAAATCTGTTAATTATGCAATAGCAAACAAAATAACATATATCTACCCGTTGAAAAGATAGTACAGCAGTATATATGTTAGAAGGCCCCAGACTAAATCCCACCAACCAACCAGTCCTCCATGTGTATATCATGTAAACACTTCATGTGTTGGAAGGAGGAACCAGGAGCCATAGAAGCCAGCCTGAACACTTTAGGAGCATGAACTGTTCTGCCAAAGGTGATATCATCAGGTGACAATCATGACCTAACAGCACCATGCATGGCTCTTGGATGAACCCACCATGGGGATGTAGCCACAAAGGTCAAAGTGTCATACATATATGCCATGGCCACTTGGAGTAATTAATGTGCCATGACACAGGACAGATAAAAGTAAACACCAACCATCAGTTTGCTAGATATATATCATGGTATGTTAGGTATAACTGGCACAGACAGGAAGAGTTTGAATAGATATTAAAAGAGTAATGCTAAGCAGATGGACCAAGTCACTGTGTTTGAATGGCAGGGTTAAGGCTAAGGACATACTATAGGAAGGCAAGCGGTCAAGTCTAAAGTGGTAATAACACTCAGGATGGTGGTGGAACACTGACCCTCATGCCAGTCACCATTACTATGCCTCCAGTAGCAATCCCTGGAAGTACGGCAGATGGTAGAAGTGGTCAGCTTGCACTGACAAGGCACACATTACATTAAGCATATATACTAAGTAGAAGCAGTGCAAAAATGGACAATAAAGTAGGTCACTAATAGATATATATCTACAACACCAAGAGTATATCTGTACCCTAGGCTTAGAGCATCTTGTCATGCAACTCTGGCAAATCACTAAGTGCTGAAATACAATAAAGAAGTATGTCCATGACTCATATGTCTTACACATGGCTAAGCACATGCACTTATGGCATAAATAACCACAACTAACCACTTGTCAGAATTACTCACTATAGAAATGGAACTGTGGTGCATTTTCTCTAACCTCCTCTTCACATTGGTTAAGAAGATCATGGTGGACCTCTTCAGATTGCTGTATTGATATTTGTACTGTAGACTAAAGCAAATGAGGCCCTTTGTAACATTCGCCACCCTGGAAAGGTAGGAACAAGCATCTACTTTGCATTGTGGACCCTCACAGGAATCCGCCTGGGTGTTCCCTGTGGTCTGTATGCAGTAGGTACAGACATATTTCCATCCCCTTCATCCACCACCTGGGAGCCCTTCCACACGTATTATCCTTAGAAGCCACGGCCATGTCACAGGTTGAAATCTAGAGCAGAATGGTAGCAGATCTGCATCAACATACACGGCAGATATCAGATGACATACATTTCCATGGATTAGCAGTATCCTGTACAGTAGGAAATACCTTCAAAGCAATTTTTTTCTGTAGACTGATCCATAAAGCTGTAACCTGTAAAGCAGCAACATAGTACAAATACATTGTGCACCAACAAACTTAGAGAAGCTAGATGGGCCTCAAATGGCAATACCTACAGATTTAGTAGAATTCAGTGCTGTGTAAATATTAAAGTTAGTAGAATTTAGTACTGTTTAGCTTAATCTTCCTATTAGTCTTAACAAAGGACCCTTAATAGTCTTCTAACCACAATGCATCACCATCTTGTAACTCACAAATCAAAGGACTGGGCAATATCTCTGTAGCCAGCTTGGTGGATGTGGGTATCTTGAGACAATGTAGCAATTGTCTCATGTTTACTGACAGCCACTTAATCCTTAGAGAATCAGTCACAGTTTGCAAGAGCTGTAATTAGACAATGACACTGCAGGCTAAGCTCTCCCTTACAAGTCCACATCAGGTTGTCCGAACCTCACACACAACACTCATCTCACACAACACACAACACACACATAGACTAACGTAGGCTGAGGCACTTAAAATCAATATTCCTAAACAACAACGATCACCTAGACCACCTGCCATGAAAGCTACACCTCAGCAAGCCCAAATGCACTCATAAAAAAAAACAACACCTAACACCTCACATTCTGTCACTCTCAGTGGAGCAACATTAAGCCACTAAGGCAAGCAAACACACTTCCCAGGACTTTCATCACAGGGGACTCCATTGTAAGATATACTGATGCCCCTCTAGCCAGGCTGAACAAGGAGACAATAACTGTTAATAGCTTGTCTGGAGCCAGAATCCACCAAATCATGCATGCACTCAACTCATTACACCACAGGTACCAGTGTGTTTCCATCATAGTCCATGTAGGTGTAAATGACCTGAGACGTACCTATTTGAAGAGAGATATTATGGAGTTTTCAGACTATGTGACTCAGGCTTGTATGAGCCTGTCATTGAGCAGCGTATTACCATCACTGTGGATAATGCCTCAATATGAGCAAAAATGTATTCAACATCTGGCTGTCTTCCTGGTGCGATTCTAAGGGGATCCAATATTTGTCAACTTAGGGGGACAAGGTCAACAGTCAGACTTGCTTTGCCAAGGATGGTCTGTATCTTTCCCTTCTAGGCTTTCAAATACTGGCTAAGGCTTTGTTCACCCCTATCATGCCTGTTTTAGGTAATGGCGAATTGACAAACTGACTGAGATAGCAAAATGAACTGAATGGAACCTCATGTTATTACTTTTCAATTCCAGGAGCCTAAATAAAAAACTACACTCCCTCCAAACTGTCCTCACATTTCAGAATATAAATATCTGTGGAGTTACTGAGACATGGTTTAAAACGGTAGACATTACCCTAGTAGTGCAAGGTTCCAGTGCCTTCCACACTTTCAGACCAGTAGCTGCACAGACAAGGGCTAAAGGTGAAAATGTCTCAATATACTCAATATACATCAATAACAAGCATACCTTTAGGGTGGTCAAACAGGATGATGTGCTGGAGTTCCTCCATGTGCAAATCATCATAGACAAAATCTCATACCATATCCAAGCCAGCTATAGCTCACCCTTCATGTCCCAAGAAGCTCACAATGCATACTTGGACCTACTGGACGCACTTACCATCCAACCTAACACCCTACTCATGAGAGACTTTAATTACTCATCTATAGCTTTGAAATCCCACATGGCCTCAAATCTGCAAGACTAGAGATTCCTGGACTTTGAAAATATAAGCAACTTTGACCAAATAATGAATATGTCCACTAGACACTTCAATATACTGAACCTTGTGCTCAAAAATATAGGAGAATGCTGCACCCTTCTAATGTTTTGTCCTCCCTGGTAATGTCTGACCATAAAGCTGTCTTCTTCAAAATCAACAACATAGTCCCACAGTAACAGTAAGAAACTATTCCAAGGCAAATTACCTGTTATTAAGTGTTGGTTTTTCAAAATTCAATGCCCCTCCAAACCCATAGAACACACCCACCTATGCTGAACTGCTCTCAGAAACTCTCTGTACAACCATGTCAGAGGCTGCATAGAGACTGCAGTAACAACCAGAATTAAGCTCAGAACTAGCCTCAGAAGAAAACTGTCTTGGTGTCATCCCAGTTTAAACAGGATATACAACAAAAGGAAAAAATTATGGCAAAACTCAAGAAGGGTAAGTCCCGTAAAGATAAAAACTCTCTCATCAAAATAAATAGGCAAATAAGAGGGCTAATTAGGTCAAGCAAAACCAGCTTTGAGGTTAAGATATCCTCCCAGGTGAAAGCTGACCATAAGGCCTTCTAAAGCTATGTCAAAAATCTCAAGGGTAGCACACAGCAATATGCTGAACTGGTGGTTAATGGTGCCACATTCACTGAGCCTGGCAATATGGCAAACCTGTTAGCGGACAAATTCAGTTCTTACTTTACCACGCTCTCACACCCAATCATTCCTCCCAGTAATACCCCCAAAATAACCCCCTACAACTATAACTAGGAAGCATGCAATGGCTGCACTCACTAAAGCCAAGAACACAACTTCAGTGGGCCCCAATAACATCAGAGTATGCTTTCTGAATAGTCTAAAATACGACTTACCATGACAATTGGAGCCATTATTTAACTAAAGTCTTAAAACGGGCTTTAAACCATGTGAATGGAGGACTGCAACAGTCATCCACTTTCATAAGGAAGGACCTTCAACAGATCCTAGAAACTACAGACCCATTAGTCTAACTAGTATTATTTGCAAAGCCACAGACAGGATTATAATGGAAAATAAAACAAGGAGAAAGAAGACCTCCAGACAATGGATCCATCCCAGTTTGGCTTTGTCAAAGGAAGGTCATGCTTACTGAATCTTTTGGACTTGACATTGTCAAGAAACTTACAGAACTAGGTATAACCCCCTTTATAACATGTTGGATAGCTAGCTGGCTCACTGATAGTACTCAGGAGATTAGAATTGGTGAGGCCACATCCATAAAGAGGCTGGTCACCACTATAGTCCCCCAGGGCTCTGTGCTAGATCTACTCCTCTTTGGAATATATTATAGAATGTCAAAGCCAATGTCAAAGACCTCTGGCTAACTAAGTTTGCAGATGATTCCAAACTGGGAGTAGTCATTTAATACACCAAGATACCACCCCTCAGGAAGGTATAATACAGACAAATGCTTGGTACCAAAGCCATGGCTTAAAAAGCAATACCAAGAAATGCAATATAGTACTTTTTAGGAAGTATGCCAACCCAGGAAACTAATTCATTAATAAAACACACTTAAAAGTGGATTCACTAGTCAGGGAGCTGGGAACTCATGTAGCTAGTAACTTAGCCTTTGAACAACATGTGTCTAATGTAGTAAAAAAATCCTTCTATGTTGCTCAGCTTATAAGCAAGGTCATGGCATCTAAATCCAGTGAGGTCATCATACCACTGTACTCAGCCCTCATCAGGCCCATCATGGAGTATAATGCCCCCTTTGGTATGTACCTGACCAGACACATGCAGCAACTGGAATGTCCACAAAGGTTCCTTACAAAAATAATACAGAGAACACAATGTACTGATCACCTCAAAGCCCTGTCTCTTTACTCAGTATCATACAGATTTCTGAGATGTTATCTTTGCCTGGAATGTAAGGCATCCCTGGACCCTATTTTGATGGATCTTTTGCACATCTGCAAAACAAACAGTATCAAAACTACTAGATCGCAACCTAAGTAGGACATGTTGGAGAGACAGATATGTTTCTCAGAGAATTCACATTCTCTGGAACAAGCTCCACATCCATATGAAGCAGAGTTCCTCTCTATCCCTATTTAAGTAAAACTTGGACCTATAGATGGGTAATAGAAAATTCAGTTTACCTTCATAATGTCGATCACATATAATCCACCGGCCACCTCACTGAACCGTTTCCATGAAACCAGAACCGCAAAATCTTTCAAATGTCAAAAAAACTTCAAATTTCGACATTTCTGACTGCTCCACACCTCCACACCAGTGCTAACATGGGTCAAAAAGGGGGGAGATTTTGTTGTTCGGAAATTTGGTGTTCGACATTTTGAAAAGTCGCAGGTCGGTATTCGTGGAAGTGGGGTCGACCATAACGTGATCGGCATTATGAAGGTAAACCAAAAATTCACCCCTGGCCTGGCTTCTATGCCTGTGATGCACAGAGGCAGTCAGTAAATCACTCCATATAAATCAAATTTAAATTTGTGGGTAACATTTGGCTTGCACAGCTATGCTTTTGAGGGCCCAAGTGGTTGTTAGTCTATTATACACCAATGAACCTATAAGCCTACATCAATGAGTACCAGGATAGTGTGACACAGCCCGTGCCATTATATGGTTGCACATCAGCAGAAGGCATGTGATTGTGGTTTTAAGTGGGGTGAAAACATGTTGGCCTAAATGTATACACCCTGTACAACTCACATGCTTGTCTCTAGTCCCACCACTTTTCCCCTAGGGGCCACAATGCTATTTAATTAACTTGCACACCTGAAGGGATCATGGAACTGCCCATGCATGTGATCTGCACTTTTGATGCCACTTATGCATATGCATGGGCAGGCACATCCTTCACTGTACAGTCTAGGGCTGGTACTCACAATGTTAAATGTGTAATTCAGAGAACGTTAGCCTAAATTACATATCAGCATAACTGATGCCCTACAATCCTTGAATGTGAGTAATAAAAACCGCCAAAGCCATTGCAGTGCTCATTGTGCTATGGAAATTTCCTGGAATAGTAAGTAGGACTAGTGGTGGGTTTTACACATTTAGTTAAAGAGAGGAAGGACCAGTTTGCAATTGCTTTGGTAAGGGTACATGAAACAGTGATGTGTGGAGAATGTGGGTTAACATAAGTACTCTTTTGTTGTTTGAAGTAGGTTGCTCCACATCTGACAAATGCATGGGGTATGTCAGAAAGATGTGTGATGGAGCTCTGCAATACACTATCACTGTGTGTACTGCTTACAGGAAGCTGTCACATGATGGAGTAAGAGGCTATAGACGTTAAACAGGTGCGGGACTGACTGAACAAATGCGCATTTGGGGGGGGCCTCCTAATCACTGCAGACAGCTGTTTGAGGAGCACAGAGAGGGTGCAATAATCGATGCCTGAGAACTGGTTTGAGTTGTGAGCTAAAGCAGCCCACCTATGTAATGGCTGCAGAGCTAACTTATATGCAGAGTGAACACTGACAGAGAACACTGTGTTGCAATGCATACTGTCTGTCCCTCTGTCTTTATCAAATATGAAACATTGTGGTCAATGTGAGATGGACTGAAACATAGGTTAACATATACTGGGGTGGTGTAAATATGTGGAGAACAAGATGGCCACGCTTTATTTGGCACAGATAAGCACAGGCTACTGACAGTGTGCATGCTACAACATGGTCTGACCCCTTGCTGTCCTGTAATGCTATGGAGACCTGTTCTGTGATGGTGGGTTATAGCTACATGTAATGATAGTACAGTCACCACACAGATGTGTGCACACATCAGCTGTGTATACATGTCTGCTGACTGAACATAGCTGTATTCCCACATTTACTGGGTGTGACATGGTTTCTAAGAAAAGAAAGCACCTGAACAAAGTCTCCCAGGTAGAGAAATAAGTGTTATTGGGGTCATCCATCAGCATGGATGGTGGATACTGGAAATGGATAAAAGCAAATGGCTGTTCCATGACTGAATGAAGCATGAGCTGGTGGTTGATAGGAATGCTGTTATTTGCCACAACAGGGCAGAACATCTGGTATGGTGCAGGCTCACCAGTGTGATTCTGCATGCCTTCCAGAAACCTCATGCTTCTGTGCAGAAGAGGCTGGCCATGGGAGGGGATGCCATCACAGACTACCATGACTATGATGGAAGAATTGCTGTTGTTCTTCTCTGGGAAGACAGAACAGACATTGATGCCTTGTTGAGGCCTGAATGTAGGATCTGGTCTTAATGCACCATTCTATATCTCTTCTGAGGATTCATCAGGTTGGTATTACCTTATGTCAGTTAAACAGTTTAGGGGTACACCTATGCCATAGGCTCGGTGGTGCTCAACACCACCATTTCTTCTGCACAACAACATCTGGGGTGCAAACACAACAGCATACCACACAAGGTACATGTGTTTACATCCTTTGCGTACCAGTAATCAGTAATGCCGGTTTATCATTGGATGATGCAAATGGACATGTGGGAGTTAATCTGTCTCCTTTTATAGATGTTACGGTTATGACCTTCATCACCATGGAACAGGGCATGCCTGATGTTAGTGTTGCATTAGACACTGATGGTGTGTGGGAGTTTTATTGTAGCAGTCAGAGGGCAACATGTCACTGTAGGTGGTGGTGTGATGAGCTTGCTAGCACACCTATCTACTGATATAGCTCTGTTCCCTGTCCAACCTTCCCTTACCTCAACAGAACCTGTGGAAGGACCTATCATGCATAACACAGCTATTCAGGGGGCACCTTCATCCCCCACACATGCACCTGCAGTGAGCAATGGTGCATCTACAGAGCATGGGAGCAGGTGTCAGGAGAGAAAGGTTGGTGACCAACACTGCCGCACATCCTTCCCTCTTATCAATAAGAATATTAAATGAAGTGCTTCACACACCACATTTCCAGCATAATTTATTTAACAGGTATGTAGGGACATCTGATAAACCACTGAACACTAATGAGAAAGGACTTCAGTCTGTACAGTGCTTCTTCTTATGATTCATATAGCATATGATATTGTGAACTGGTCAGTTTGGTCGACCAGGTCTGGCACTATGACATGCCAGTACTGGCTTCAGCTAATGGCCTTTGTGGTGGACATCAAAGTAGCCTTTATGAATGCTTCCTTTTGGTAGTCCCTGCTGTTTGGACTAGAAATAGTTTACAAAACAAACACATCAAAAGGGAAAGAACTGACACGTTCACCTGCAGGAGTGCATTTCTCTCTCCACAATGTATCTTTGTAAAACCATGAATGCACCAGTAGAGATTTGGTCTCACTCTCAGTCTCGCAAAGTCCACAGCACAAACAAGACAGCCAGCAGTTTTCTCTTGTATTGCAGGTTAAGGTCATTGTGGCAAGTCACATGTTACTCAGTGCAACAAAGGCAGCATGGAGGGCATGATTACAAGGTCATTGTGGCAAGTCACATGTTACTCAGTGCAACAAAGGCAGCATGGAGGGCATGATTACAAGGCAGCTAACAACAGTCTTGCCTCCTAGCCTGCAGCTCTCCTTAAGCCTCTATCTACACTTTAACAAGACAGATTGTAAATAGAGACATTGAGTCAAAGAGGTGATAATCAAAGACAAGAGGCTGCAGATAAAATGCATCGAGTGGAGCACTGTGCCACAGGAAGGCCAGATAGTTTACTCCTATTATTTTTTAGTGCTGAAAAAATAGTAAATGTCACGCCTATTTATGATTTAAGTGTCTCACCATATACACACCAAAATAAATCTTCTTGAGCATCCAATAATCATTTATTCTTCTTCTTCTGTCAATGGTAGACTAGATCTAGTACTTTCAAGATGCCTATATATACATAAACATGAGGACACATTGCAAGAAGTTACTACACTTTCATGTCAGGGTCAATCACTATTAACTTAAATACTACCATTTGGTATCACTTCAGCTCTCAGGGTTATATATATGGAGGTGGTGGTAGTGGTCAGAGGCACAGAGAATGCCATAAGGTTCAAAATCTTTCCATATTTGGAATACTGGGCCTTGGTTACCAATAACTGGCATGGACATGCTTTTAGAAGAATCAGGGATGCTGAACTGCAGTTCTTACTATACTTGTACATGGATGCAGGACTAAATGCTCCATGAAACGTACTCGATCAGAAAAAAAGTCAGTATCACAATCATAAACTAGAGCCCAAAAAAAAAAAAACCCAAAAAAAACAGCAGCAACATTTTTGCAGGGCGATATCCCTCCTGCAGCACCACATACAAGGATGCACTCTCCCCACACAAATCTCTAAATATAACAACTCTGATGTCACACAAAAGTGAAATATCTTTACCCTTACTGTTCTGCAACATAATCTAGTAAAGGTTTAATGAAACAAAGGCATTAAGGAGACCAATTTGATGATTCCCATTGTAATGGAACACACTTGGACCAAGAGGAGATAACCCTTGGGTATTAGTATAAATTACATTAAACTGCAGCTTTGGCAACCTAGATGCCAATTTTCAAAGTTTATACAGAGGATGCCATGACCTGTCAAAGTTCTCTGCTCCTAGAAAAGGTTGTGCACAATTAGAAATTAATCCTGCAACTACAGTCAGTAAGACTGGAACAAGCAGCAGTGCCAGTCCTCCAGAATTTGAGCATTGTGCCAGCATCAATAGGATAGATAACAAATCTCACACTCCATATAAAAGTCAAGCAATGAATGCTTTGGGTGGAATGCCATCATGGCATCAATATATCACATGACACACATTACAGGGCATATATCAAAAAATGCTCATCTCAGAAAAAATTCAAACCAGGAGATGAGTTAGGGTCTATATTAGATAAACAAAAGTTTATCTAAATGAACGCTGCAATGATCAAAAATCCCAGATCTTGAACTCGCAATTGTGGGGGGCTCCACACCCCCTGCTAAATATATATTCCAACTCCGAGATCGCACTACGGTGAGGAAAGGGCAAATATTCCGATCTTCACTGTACCACTATCTCACAAAAAAACATATCAATGTCCTGGATTTTCTATCATTGCAGCGTTCATTTAAATAAACTTTCATTTATCTAAAATAGACCAGGTTGTATCCATCCTATAAAACAAGTCTCATTCAAAATGTCAAGGACCTTTTGAATCTGCATAAAACATAAGTTAAATAAATGTGAGACATCTGGGAAATTAGAAACAAGAACAGTGCTAAAAATAAATGTTTGGAAGGCTTTGACTGAAACTTTGGAGAGAAACTGAACTTTCAGTAACAAATATGTGGACCTAGAAAGTTTAGGCCTCCATAGCATGTTCTGAAGTCAAAACAGATGGACTTTATCAATGTCTCAGAATGACTAGTAATGGTATTTGTACCAAGGAATCAAAACACATTTTCAGAGATGCTTTGCCAAACCAGTTTAATCCAACACAGCATATAAACTGTGTCTGAAGTAAACCTAAAACTGTATTGAATAAGAGAGTCCATTGTTATCAATTAAATTAGGTGTGCAGAAAATACTCAAACTATGGGGTCATAGAAGAATCTCAGATTAAGTGAAATGGTCCCCAAGTCTGATGCCTCTACTATAATTTACAATGGCATCAGAAAATTAAATAGCTTATATAATTTTAGTCATATCCAATGCCCTGAGTGGACAAACTGATGGGCAAGTTTAGGTTTCTGTACACTTATGAGGTAACCAAAGAATATTGGCAAATTCCACTTCCCCAGAAAATAAGGAAAAATGTCATTTTTCACACCAGATGGACTCTTGTATTGCAGAGTCCTATCATTTAGGCAACCAGAAAGAACTGAAATTCCCCTTTATCAAGAGAACCATGCCTGCGTAATTAAGGACTGCAATTTCTCCTACATAGTATGTTTCTCACTGCAATTCCACTGTGTTTACAAACAACTGAGATAAGATAGTATATTTGTATTTCTAACCTGTTTAATGGCTGATTGAATAACATACTGTAAAGGTGTGCACACTACTGAGGTCTCCCCTCACCTTTATTCTTCTCTCTATTCCATACTCAACTGCATTTTTATTTTACCTTTGACTGCCTCACACACCTGGCACTAGCCCTTACCGATAAATACTAGAACCAGACTTTTTTTCCTATTTCTTTTCTCTCCTATCTCCCCTCATACACCCACCCATTTTCTGGGTTTCACTGCTTAAAGTTAAAGGAGAACCACACCCACAGACTCAAAAAAACATGTTTATTTCATCATGGTTTAGTGTTTCCTACATTTTAACACCACTCTGGGACTATTTACTGTTTTTTAAATATTTTTATATGTAATTTCTGAATCTGACCACATGGGGTCTGGCATCTTGAAGTAATTCTGATTGTTTAGTCTGCCACTAGGTATCCCATAATTCAGTGCTTGTCTGTAAAAAATTACATCACACAGGACTCTTTCTTCCTAAAGCTCCTGTCACTGCATTGATTTTACATGCATACACTGCTGTCTTTCAGTCAGTTTTAAGTAACATTTCATGCCATTCAATGACTACTTAAAATACAATGCCACAGAACAGCTTTTAAAAGTGCTTTTTACTGCTGCTTCTTTTTAGAATGGCTAAACTGCAGTCTTTTGTGAAGCTTGAATTTGTACAACTTTGACTCATCTCCCATCCCCCTTCACACCTAACTTCCCTATCTGTCAAAGTGCTAAGGGTAATTTGAGCTGTTACCTATTGTGATTGACAGCTCACAGCAGGAGATCTGACTCATGTACTGTTTCCTTGTTCTAGCCTTTACTTTTTGTATGGGTATAATATTTATAAAATTGAATGAGGCATAGAGCAGGGATTGAAGCAGATATGTTTGTGCTACATTTTTTCTGGAGTTATTAGTGAGGAATTTCCTAGCCTTGCAGAAGGATTCTAGTTTCCAGTTTGTTTTTTAATGGCTATGGGCAAGTGTTGATCATATCTGAAATTATCATCAAGCATTATGCCGAGGAGTTTTGCCTGTGTGACATATTCAGCTTTTGTTTTGTTTCCTGATATGACATGAAAAGGCTGTTTTTGATTTAAGTAGTTTAAGGGATAAAAAGCATCAGTTGTGTTTTTTTAGCATTTAAGACCAAATCTAAGCTATCTTTCACAGCTTGTTTCCTATTGCGTAAGTAACTGTAGGACCAAGTTAGTTATGGTTTATTGAGGCTTTGAAAGGTTAGTTCCTAAAGGGATTTTTGATGTGACAGTATTGAACAATTTAGGTAGTTCTAGGAAGATTGTTGAGACTAGGTCACCATTGTTTCAGAGCTGATTAACTGTGTTTGTAAAGTTTGAAAGGGCAGTAGTGGTGCTATGATTAATTTGAAAGTCATGTTGAGTTAAGGGCACACCTCTCAACCTGGAAACATCAAAAATCTGGGCAAAGACACATGAAAAGTAGGTACAGCTGGCAAAAAATCATGATTATGATTAACATAAAATTTACATACATAATTATGTAACCCTGCCCACTTCAAATGGAATTGTGGGATACCAAGCACACATGTCATCAGCCACATTCATTCTATTAGATATGTTACTCATTGAAGCTCTCAAAAAGTGTTTCCATGAAGAAGACAATATTCCACACTGCCTATTATTATTTTTAAGCTGAGTCTGCCAGCACCCTGGCTACACTTTCATGTTTTTTGAGCTTCCACACAACTGCCAACATGTCATCTAAAGGATGATACACATTTGTGTGGAGGAAGGCAAAAAAGGTATGACACCAAGAACACTTTGGGGTTATTTGGTGGTTATTTTTTAGATTTGTAAAATATTCTTTATTGTCATTAAGTGTTTTTTTGTGAGATTTCTGTGATATTTCTAATCCTGTAGGGTTAATCAAATGTAATTGTTTTTGTATATCTTTTTGTGGCCCATTCCCTATTTAATAGTAGTTGCTTAGTAGTCTTTGTTAGCCAGGGTGATGGAATGGATTTGACTGTTGTTTCTGAGTGGGGAGTGCTCATTTAGGATGGTTAGGAAGATATGATTAAAATGAGCAACTGCTTCATCTAGTGGTAATATTTTTAGGCAGTTCCAGTTATATTACTTTAGAGTTGCTATCAAGTGTTCAGGTTGAAATTCTGCAGATTATGGACTTGTTTGAATGTTTAGCCACTGTCTGATACTGTAGGTGGGTAGATGGTCACTAATCCTGTCTGGTAAGGTTCTGGTGGCATTGCTGTTGTAGAGCTTATTTGAAAGAATCCAGTCTTCTTTGCTAGATATTTTGTGGGTTCTGGTAATGATGTTTAATAATTGTGAGAATCTGTTTCCAATCAATGTTTACATCACTTAAGATTATGGTCTCTTTTTTATATTGTAAAACAGCCAGTGAAGAACTTCTTCAATTAGGTCTAGATTGTTTCTAGGGGAATGTATAGTCCTACTAGGCAGATTGATTTATTGTTATAGAATTTAAGTTGGGTAATGAGAATTTCAATATTTTTAAATGTTGGGGAAGTTTGAGGATGTTGGGTTATTTCTAGGGTGTTTTTAAAAATTATCATTATTCCACCTCCTATTTTTGTTAATCTGATTGACATGATTATGTTATATCCAGGGGGAGTATTTCATTAGTAGTTATTTCTGTTTTTAGCCATTTTATTTATTTATTTACATTTGTTGACCGGGAGTGTCCGACTGGACGTAGGTCCATTTTCAGTGGAGGCCCTGGGAGAAAAGCTCCACAGTTAAAATATACAGACAGTAGTTACATTGGATTTACATAGCGATTAACAATTTGATTAACATAGTAATTAATTACAAACATAGTTACAGATGAAGAACATAGTACATCAGTAGACAGCTAGCCATGGTTCAGTAGGAGGGGTTGTACTGTGAGAGGGTTGTGTGGTGATCATGGGTTTTGTTGCATATACCTTGAAAATTCATGTTTAGGAGAATAGGTTGTGAACTGAGTTGTGGTTTAGGAGAGATGTTGTGTCATTCTGAAGGGGTATGTTTTTTTTCACTGTATATTGGTGCTTTGACCAAGGTTGAGGTGGATATCCCCACTTTGGACCAGCTTAGTTATGCTATGCAGATATGTGTAGAAATACCTTGCTTTTTATATGCATGTAGGTAGGTGAAGAATGATGACTTACTGAGGTTTAAGTGTTTAAAAGTGTGTGTATTTAGTAGTGAGTGTGGATGTAGTTCAGGCTATATGGTTGAAAAATGTGGTATGTTAGAGGACCGTTATGGTTGTGGATTTATGCGAGAAAAACTGGGTGAATATAAGTGGGATTGTAAGATTGTGATGTATGTGAGAAGGGTGAGTAGTGTTGTGGTGATTGCAAAAGAACGTTTTGCTCTTGAAAGGAATATGTTATGTACTTCATTATAGTGGGAGTATTGTCAGATTGCTAGGTTATCGTATAGTATATGTTTAGGGTGGTTAGGGTGCATTATTGAAGGTTGCAAGAGTGTTAGTCAAGGTAGAAATCTTAATAGTGATGGAAGAGGGGGAGGTTTTGCTAGAGGTTGCTACTGGTTAATTGTGAGAGGTGGGCATGTGTCGGAAAGTATAAATGGAGGTGTAGTGGAGTATTCTATTCTCAAGAGAAACAATTAGTGGAGCTGCATTTAAAATTAAGGTGAATTTATTAAGGCAATATTCCAGACATTAATTTACCACAAGCAAAGTATATTTTGTGTCACTATTTCTGATTATAAAGAAAATAGCAGACAGCACTATGTTAGCCATTATTATTGAGGTAAAGCGTCATACTAAACTTGATTTAAGTTTGTAGTCTAACTTGTACACATTTTTTCCTAGGGACTGTAACACAGTGTATTTTTTGTTTGTTTGTTTGTTTTAGACTTTCTACATTGTATAAGATGCTACTGTTTGACATAGTGTGATTAAGCAATATGTTTTCCTAATGTTTATTTGCAAGATATGATATTGTTAGCTAAGTAACTATTGTGTGTAATAAAAATTATATTGATTTAATTTTAGTAGAAGAGATTGGAGCTTTCTAGTAGAAGAAAACAGGCAGTGTAAGACATAGTAAGCAGAAGAAGGGAGAAAAATGTAAACTTAAACTGTACTCCTGGAGAGACTGCTTGGCCAACCAGTGTCAAACAGATCAGTGATAACTACTTTTGAATTTAAGCTTCTGTCTATCACTGCCCTTATTTTATTTTTGAATCATTGTTTGCTGTTCTGTTTTTCTCCCTTTACATTCATATTTCATACAGTATATGTCCCCACCACCATCACATGATTCCTTTCCCATTACCCGTTTGTGTGTTCCTCCGATTGCTCTCCCTCATCCCTGAATGTCCTGTACACTCATTTCCTTCCCATTTATAGTAAAACAGTAGTATGGACTTTGTTAAAACCTTGTCAGGACTCTCAGCTGCAATCATAGTAGTACAATGATGTACATATGAACGCACATTGTCATTTGCATACTACATTCATGCTACTGGGCTGTTTGGGTTGTGACCGCCATCATTCAGTGACAGTCTTTACATGGTCTGTTTAGTTTTCAATCCGATATCACATAAGTAGTTTGACCCCGTCACATATCATCAAAGCTAGTCAGCTTCAGGCAACCTTGCACTACTTCAACTTATTTTAACTTTATGCAGCCATATAATCTATATTTTCTGAATCCAACCATGTTTTTTGGAATAAGTAAATCTGTAAGTCTCTAATGCTAAGTTAGACAGTAAGTACAGAATGCTTTCATACTCCCTAGTGTGATAGGTCTTGATTAAACCACAATCCACTCATTAACTCATTCATTTATAATGCTAGCAATTTTTTGTGAAGTGATTCCTTAAGGTAGGATATTTGTTTATATGTATCAAAAATGTATAGGAAAATTTCCACAAATGTAGACAGACTTAAGCTAAGATTTCCATAAACTAGTTGAAAGATCTTTTATTTTTAAACGATTCTTAGTCCAAAAAAGTTATCCAAGATGCTGATAGGCATATTAAAAGATATCCATCACCAGAGATATTATTCATGCATATACCTAAAAGGGAGTTGAACTATTTGCAGTCTTAGATATCAAAAATAATGAAAGCTCCAGAATGTCCTTTAAAACAATAGCCCAAACACCTTTGATTGACTTACATTGATTGACTTACATTGATTGACTTACATGACTAATATAAATGTAACAAATCAGGAACCAAGTCATCATGTACATTATTGAACAATATGGAGAAGATAATTTACCCACTACTACATGTGGTGTAGGACTGCAGGAAAAATGAGAATGATAAAGGCCTTTGTAAGGCTCGAGGAGAAAATATCTAAATATGGAGACTTGAACATGAAAGAAGAACTTAAATGTTTAAACACACTGTGATTGTTAATCCCTTGAATCCATTATTAATTGTTAGCTATTTAGAGTAGAAATAATGAAACAGTGGTATTACTAGAGGATTGTGTTAACAGTGCAAGCAAACAAAAAACTGTATTAACACTTTCACAACATTAAAAATCATGCATATGGGTAATCCAGTTTTACATTTCATAATTTAAACGCCATTAAAAATAACACAAGCTGACAGGTGAATTCACCATTACACTTTTATACAACTTTGGGAAAAGCAATGATTTCAATATTGGCCTCCCTCTCAAGGTTAATTTGTCGAATCCATTTTTGAGCACATTAACAGACTGGTTAGAATCATTGAGCTGATGAAAAGCCTTTGTAATTTTATATAATTTTTTTCTCCATGATCATTAACTACTGCACCAACTCACACTGCCAGGTCATTGTTTCCCACAAAAGTCAACACATTTCCAATCAGGTGAGTAGAAGTCATTCCCATCAAAATATGACATGCTCCATACTATATGCACTTCCAATACCCTGCACACAGACAACATTATGCCTGTGTGATTGTCCTCGGATAACAAACTTGACAACTTTTCATTCTCCTTATTTATCCTTACCCTTGTTCATATGACCTTAATTTTGACTTAAAAATTATGAAACTGTTACACTTGCAGAATCACTATAAATGGTGTCACTGTCATTATGCATACAATATTTTAGACACTTCATCCAGTGAGTCATAGTCTGTGTTACGGGGTAATGCCTTAATGAAAACATATTATAGTATCACTCTGCACTTTTCCAGGATAGCTCTCTTCATTAGTACAATACTCACTGCTGCTCAGCTAATAACCTTAACTTGTTTTCATAAAATGTTTACACTGTACCTTTAACTTCTTATTGTAACATTATATTTAATAACAGCGACACTCTAGCATCCATCTCTGGTCCAACAGTATTTATGGTATAGCCTTTGTCATTTCTCCTTTTTTATTTCTCCATTTCCCTAAATAAATGTTTACATTTTCAAAAGTCTATATTGCCAAATTTCAACCATTAATGCTGCAGGCTACTCTCACTTCTCCTCTGGAGATACCCTTTCAACACTTGCAGCCTATAACATTCACATACTATGTACCTTTCAGTAGTGGTAACAAGTACTCAGTATATTTTCTAACATTAGCTCTAATATTTATTTACAAGGGGTAAAGGATAAACAAGGGGAAAGAAATATCCTTGCACCTTAAATCTGGGTCTGCATCTACAATTTCTTCTTACTTTGCATTAATGAAAACAGCTATTCTCTTCAACACTGACCCCGATACTTTGACCATACACTTTTATATTTGTTTTGCAATTTTTAGTAACCACTAATGGTGATGAAAAACTCTGAAACTAATTAATGCTTATCATATTGGCTTGTATCTTCCCAGATTTGTTATGGAAAGCCTCACATATGCCTGTACCTACATCACCATGCTTCACACACTTTGATTACAAATACAATCTGTGTACCATACAATTTTCCCAGCCCTGTTAAAACTTTCTGTGTTTTGTATGTGGCATATTACCTCATTGCACTTAGCATTTTTATAATGTCTTCTTTTTTGCATTTATTGTAGCAGTGTATAAAAACTCTAAAAACTGTGTCTAATTTTCACCACAATCGGGTTTTCCCTACCTACTTCTCTAATTGGGTAGCACTTCATTGCCAGCCATGATGACCTAATATTATCCCCATTTTTCCCACACTGTCCATCTGTAATGCTAAACTAGTCAGTTGCAGTGCTCAGGACCAATAACATTTTCCCATGAGTTACCCTTCATTACTAAATTCGGTCCTGCATGGTCCTCCTTGCAGTACTAAGGAATCTGTGGTTAGCTAAACTATTTAACCACATGTTGAAAGCACCCATTTGCACTTCTCTGTTGGCTGTACTTAGAAACCCCATACTGCAACAACAGTGGAAATCTACAGTATGAAAACCCATTTGACACTGTTTAGTAAATAATATTAGCTGTAGCTGCATTTCTTAGTGTTAGCTCCCAGGGAGAGATAGTGTGAGAAACCAGTACCAGACACCAAATGGCCATCTTCTCATGAAACTGCCTGGACTTGCTTCTTATACATTCTCTATCTCATCACCTTAGTTACTCTCAGTGGCGGCTGGTGACTTCAAATCACAGGGGGGGCTGCAGGAGACAGCTGAATGGGTGGGGTCAAGGGGAAGGGGTGTGGTCAACTAGAAAGGGGAGGAGCTATGTGCAAAACCACAAAAACTAACTTTAATTAAATACGCTGCCCTGGGTGGCAAACCATCATTATGAAAGTCCAATCAAGACAAAAATAAGTGTAGAAGAATAAAAATATTTCAATGCATTGGCTGCATGACAGCTTACTTAATATTTAGATGGAAACAAAAGGTTGTGAGGCATGAAAAAATAAATTACTTTTTAAATACATTACTGGAATGCCAGTCAAAATCAAGTATAAGAAAAAACAGAAGCACTCGACTCAAACCACTTCTCCTTGCACTGCAGTTCTAATTATAATATATTCAGCTTTATTAAAGTACCAAGTAACATGCTGAAAGTAGAAATCTCTGTGATGCCCCCACTTGTAAAAATGTTTCTTATCCAAAAAAGACCTGCTGCCTGGCAACTTGTTTCATGGGGAAAACATGATCAAAGTAAAAAATGAAAAGAAAACAAGTAACAAGCTCAAGATACATTGCTTAAAGGATTACTGTACAGGTTATGGACCACACATGATTGGCATTCTGTTTAGTTTACGGGTAAAGTCTGTAGAGATGACTGGAAGTCTCCAACAAGTGTAATGAGCTTTTTAAAATAATGGAATCCTGTCCTTTAATACCCAAGGCTTATACATTATCTAGTCAAGTATTCTCTGCATGGCAACAACAGAAAGGCTTTCAATGTTGGCAATTCTTTAACAGTATGCTTATTAAAGCTTACTTGCATCTTACGATCTCAGACAAGCTTACCTTATGGTCATTAGAGCATTGCTACTTAAACACAGAGCAACAGGCACTTTGAGTAATAAGCATACATCTGAGTAATAAGCATAAATCAACAGTACAAAAATATGACAGAAACCAGACCATTCTGCAAAATCAAGGACAGATGAAAAGCCACTGTAGTACTTGTGTCTACCTTGGATGGGGAGGACACACTGCATAACTACTCCTTGCCTTGCTTGGACACATCCAAAGTCACTATATGGGGGAGTGGGGTACAACAAGTATGTCACAATTTGAAATGTCTCTGGCTGACTGTGATGGCCCTGACACATTTGTCATACCTCTCAACCTCAAGAGCAAGAAATCTGGACAAAGCCATACACAGAAGTGGGACAAAGGCCCAAAAATAAGGACAATTTTTAAATATTGCTCTAATAAACTTAGAAAGATAATATAATAGGTCTTGCATTAGTATGAATTTTCTGAAGGGTATAAAATCTGAAGGGTATAAAATCTGAAACTCAAATGTCTGTCATTTTCTAACTTCATTCTTTAGTGATTTGTCACTAATTTGCCAAAAACACAATTTTATGAAAAATGGACCAAAAATGTGATGCAAAAATATAAAATAGACACACAATACAGCTGGGAACCTGTCAAAGAAGGGACACTTTAATATTAGTACTGCTACCTTGAGCAGATGTCAAAATAAAAGAATCTACATGCATTTCAAGTAATCTATAACTTTGATTATTACAGTTATTTCTTAATTGTAAACCCTCCATGTTTTCTTCCAAAATTGCTATTTTGCGGAGGGATTATTAGTGGGAAGAGCAACATTTTGAGCCAAAATCGGGGACAGTTGAGAGGTTGGCTATGCCTAATTCTATAAAGCAATTTATTTGCATGTACCTCTCAACCTGTTAATGCAGTAAATCTGAACAAGGCCAAATATATTGGGGGCACATATAAACAGTAGTAAAAATTGCTCTTGTATAAATTGAGACAGTTGATATAACAGCTCTTACTTTAACATGCATTTTTCTGAAGGTTATGAAGTCTGAAACTCAGTGTATCATTATTTAGTGACTTAATTCCTAAATGATTTGCCAGAAAACTACAAATTTTATGAAGAACAAACCAAAAATAAGAAGCAAAAATCTATTCATTCTTTGAAAATCTGGACAGTTGGGAGGTATAGTTCAGCTGGGCCTGTCTGAGTTTGCTGCCCTTCTCCCCTGACAAAATCATGGTTGAATGGAGCCTATGCAGCCATTCCAATGAAGCATTACTTGGCTATTTCACTCCATTTACCATAAACACTAATGTGCATACTGCTTTACTTCTATGATGAGTTGGACTTCATTTGAAAGATTTATTTTGTATTTTACAGCACAAACACTAAGTCATCTGCTAAACAAAGCAATGCAGTCTCACAATAAAAATTTAGCATTAAAACTTCTCTGCCCTTGAAACTCACATTCATTGAAACAGCATTGAAACCCACATTCAAAGAAAATACATTTTGCCAGTGGCAGATAAAGATTAATTTTGGGCTGTTATCATAGGCCCCTTGCATATGAAACATACATGTGCTCTTTGATACACCTTCCTCATTGTACTAAAATTATATTCTTTGTGCAATACAGTACAGTTGTTAGAGGGTGTTTTAAATTTGTTTTGAACATTTTTCCAGTAAGCAATGAAACAAAACGTATGCACCCATAATGGCAAAACTGCCCAGTTCAGAACATTTATCATAAAAAAGTCTACTCAGACTTCCACAGTCCACTATTATTAGTAAATATGCACAATTCTACAGTCCACCATTATTAGTAAATATGCACAATTCTACAGTCCACCATTATCAGTAAATATGCACAATTCTACAGTCCACCTTTATCAGTAAATATGCACAATTCTACAGTCCATTATCAGTAAATATGCACAATCTCTGAAGTAAAAGTCATCTAAATAATTCCACATTAAAGAAATCTGTAACTAATGAAGAGGTTGCTGCTAGCAATTACCTTTATATTTAATGGTTTCATCGAAAAATAAAGTGTCTGTTGCCCCTCAGGAATAAATTGCCTATATTACATTAAAAAATGATAAGCTAGTAATAATATTGCAAGAGGAAATGGATGGCAAACTGATAACAGACTCATATTTAGTATCTTCACCAAGGAGAACATTCTCAGTACGGCAGCATCCACCCCTTGTGGGAGTAGAACTCACAGCCTTCTGCATCAAAAGCAAGTACACAACCTGTTGTGCTATTAACAAGGCAAAACACTAAACTTCTGTTCCCCTGCAGCTCTCAGCTCCTTGTAAAATCTACTCAATACTCAACTGCATCTCAACTTCGCAGCACAAGAAAACTGGAAAAAGCCAAAATGTATTGGGGGGGGGTGTCAAAAGCCCCAAAACCAGGGACACATTAAACATTGCTTGTATAATCTTGGAAAGTTGCTAGAATAAAATGCTGTGTTACCACCATACATTTTACTGCCAAGGTCCCTGAGCATAACAGTTAGAGTAACATACCACTATGCCACATCAGCTGCTTTGTAAAAGAGAGGAAGACTGAAACTTAAATGGCTATCATTTAGTGAATTCAGTTCTCACCATAGCTGTCAACCTCTTAGTACAAAACACCTGGACAAACCCAGTAATGAGGGAATACAGCCCTCAAACATATTCAGTGAATTCAGTTCTTGCCATAGCTGTCAACCTTAGCACAAAAACCTGGACGAAGCCAATAATGGGGGAATACAGTCCCAAAAATAGGGACAGATTTCAAATATTCATCTTATAAACTTAGAAAAATGCTAGAAAAAAGGTTGTGTTACTATGTATTCTGAAGAACATGAAGTCTGAAATTCAAATGCCTGTCAATTTTACTGCTGACAGAACAAAAACAATTTTCAGCAGAGACCCAGGGATTAATACTGCAGACACGTCTTTGTAAAATGACAGGGCACCAGAGCAAATCCACACAAACACAGGGAGGAGATGCAGACTCCACACAGAAGGCACCCCAGCCTAGAATCAAACCAGAAAACCTATAGCTGTGAGGCAACAATACTACCACTACACCATCAAAATATGCAAGGAATTAAACATTCAGAAACCTGAAGTCTGAAATTCAAATGCCTGTCAATTTTATTTAACATTTGTTAATCAGGGCAGTCTGACTTGGAACAAAAAAAACCAATTCTCAGCAGAGGCCCAGGAAGAAATAATGCAGACATGTCTTTGTAACATGGGAGGACACAAAAGCAAACCCACACAAACACAGGGAGAAGATACAGACCCCCCCACAAAGAAGGCACCCCAGCCAAGAACCAAACCCAAGAACCTACAGCTGTGAGGCATCAATCCTACCACTGCACCATCAAATTTCAAGCATTGCAATATTTAAAAACCACAGATATTATGAGGAATAGATCAGATCAAATATGAGGCAAAAATCTGCAATTTTTTTTTACAAATGGTGGTGGGTAGGGAATTCAGGTCTTTAACACCTGCATACAGGGTACAGGGTTCAAGCCTGAGGTATTCCCTACCACACCACCATGAGTCTAATCACCAATACATCCTACCTGAGGCATTTTCTCACACACACACACACACACACACACACACACACACACACACACACACACACACACACACACACACACACACACACTCACCTGGTCCTGTAGTAAATCCAAATCCCTGTCCACAAAACCACCATACATCCAGTACGTAAATCCCGACGAGACTGCAGCCACCATACATCCAGTAAGTAAATCCCACGCAAATCTGACCCTGCCTGTCGCGAACTCCAATCCAATCCAGATCCTTATCCTGCCCGTCACGAGATCTTCCCCTGCAGCAAACTCCAATCCGATCCTTCCCCTGACTGCCGACATTGCAGTCCGACCCCCAGCAAGTTCCCAGGCAGTCTATGCAGTTTAAAACTGCATAGACTTGTGGGAGCGCTCCTGTCCATGATTCTCAATAAGGACTGCTGTGCGCATGCTCCATGCGCTAGACTGTCTCAGCAGCAGTGCGCATGCGCAAAGTCCGCAAAATTTTAATTTTTTTTTTCTTTTTAATTTTTATCAGTACTTTGAAGTTGAGGGGGCTGCAGTCCGGCAGTCCGATAGCACAGGCCACCCCTGGTTACTCTGCAGATAATTATTATTTCAAAATATAAATAGTCTTTGAAAAAAAATTGTAATCATATTCCTAGGTTCATAGGTAATTACAAGAATAAGGCCCCCAAAAGGGCATTGTTAAGCTGAGCCATGCTTCCCAAATGTATTTGACAGGTTTTGGTAACATTTTATTATGAGTATAGCTTGGGTATGGGTGACTGAGCATTTGCAAGCTTCCTCTTTCTAACAGGGACATAGCTGGCAGACCAGAGTACATTTACAATTTCCCATCCAATGATCCAAATTGCTCTTGAATAAATACAGAGAGGAACTCTGTTTCACATGAATGGGAAGGCTATTCCAGAAAAAGGGTACTATCTGAGACACATACTGGTCCCTCCAACATGTCTTATTTATGGTGCAGATGAGGTTTAGGTCCTTTGATTGAGTGTTTCTAATGCTATTTGTTTTTTTGGATGTGCAACATGTCCATAAGGCCTGGATCAGAAGAAGTTTTGAAAGCCAGGCAATGATCACCTCTTCTCTCACTAGTCTGTTTTAGACTGAGTACAAGGATTAGGCTATCAGGTGGTCGATGTAGGACATATTGTCGACATCCCGTATTCTTTTTGTGAGGAACCTCTTTGGGCAGTTACATAGTGAAGGGAACATTGTACTTACTGACTGATCAAATGAGGGCTGAGTACAATGGGACAATGACATCTTTGGACCTAAATGTCATACTGTTGCTAATAAGCTGTGCAGTGTAGAATGGTTTCCTTACTATAGTAGACATACAATGGTCAAAGGCCAAGTCATTGTCTAGATTCTTTCCCAGATCCCTGACCTCAGGTTCATCTCTTAGGAGTATACTATCAATGTAGTAATTTACAGGGATGGTTGTCTTTCCAAAAGGTGCCATTATTCATTTTTTTGGCATTGCGATTTAGACCAATTATCAGTCTGGTGTCAGGCCTTCATACAGGATGTTTGTGTCTTAGGGCAATTCTATACTGCACATAGTTTGCAATCATCTGTGAACTTGGTCAACCAGTGGAATTTGACATTCACCCTGACTTCAGATAAGTCAATTTCAAAATGGAGTAGTCCCTGCACCAAGTCCTGGGGGACTCCACTAATGACTAGCCTTTTTATGGAGGTAGACTCACCTATCCTAACTTCTTATGTCCTATCTGAGAGTTATCTGGCTACCCAGCATGGGATGTATAGGCTTATACCTAATTTCATGAGTTTACCTACAATGCTGAAGTGGGCTATTGTATCAAATGCTTTGCCCAAGTGAGGTAGGAAGTATGCACCATTTTGTCATCTCCTACAGGGGTTTATACCTAATTCTGTAAGCTTGTCTACAATGTCTGTAAGGGTTATTGTTTTGAATGGTTTGGCAAGGTTGAGGTAGGTAGTATGCACCATTTTGGCCTCATGCAATGCTTTGGTAACCTTTTCAAAGATGTCCATCAGGCTGAGTAGTAATGACCTGCCCTTGATGAAAGAATACGTGTCTGGATCTAATGTCTAAATGTTTCCTATGTCATTATTTATCATATCCATGATTATTCTTTCCATGGTCTTACATATGAGACTAGTCAGGCTTAGGAATCAGTAGTTTCCCAGGTCTATGAAAAGCCTGAATAACAGTTGCAGTCATCTATTCCCTTTCCATGAAGCCTGTTTGGAGGATATGATTGAGTAGTGCTTCTAGCAGTCTCAAGAGGACATGTTTCATGCCATTATTGATGCATTCTGGAATATTATCAGGTCAAATTGACGCAGTACTTTTGGTCTTTGAGAATGCATAGAATGTGTTGAGGACCTGTTCCCTAGTGATAACCAGGGAAACTATGGATGAAGTTATTTCTTAAGAGGTGTCAGGGAGAGACAGCAAGGTGAAATTGGAGATACAATTATAGGCTATATCATCCAGTTGAATATAGATGGCTCCATTTACAATTAGTGTGGCACATGTGTATTGGCTTAGAGGTGTGGAGCATATCTGAAGAATGCTTTATGTTTTTTCTTAGTCTGGGAGGCTACTAATGCTTTATGTTTTTTCTTAGTCTGGGAGGCTACTTTTACCTCAAATGCGGCTTTGGTGGACTTAATTAGTCCCCAGAGATGACTGTTTAGTTTGATGAAGGAATTCTTACCTTGCTAAGTACTGCATTTCCAGTTTTTGGCCATAATATCTTTCTTTTGTTATACACCTTATTGATGTTGGGATTCCATAAGGGTGGCTTTGTTTTTTGAGTTTGTCCTGCATTTATTTTGGATAGATAACCCTACCGCTATGCAGCTGTATACATGATTGTAAAGGGGTTTTGTGAACAACTCCATGTAGGCAGTGGTGTTTCCTGGGTTTGTGGGGAAGGGGTTGAAATTTTGCCAGGATGTCACTTAAAAGTAGGAAGTGTGCCTTGGAATAATTCATAAAAGTTCCAGAGTTACCTGATGTCCCAGGTTTTATTCTTATTTCTAAGGAAACAGCTTTATGATCTACCAAGACAAGTGAGGATGTTACACTCAAGGAAGTGAGGAATTCCCCCATGTTGGTAAGTACTAGGTCAAGGATGCTGGTACCACAAGTGGGTGTATAGCTTGGATGACCTAGGGCAATCAATCAAAGACAATGATTCCCAGTTTATACAGGAGTAGTTAAAATCACCCGTCAGTATGGTGTTGTGCTAAATGCACTCAAGTTCCTTTAAGTGTGTCATATGGATGTCCTCAGTCATTGAGAGGGATCTTGACAAAGATATGATATGGCACTTTGCTTATGGTAAGTTTTACATGGAGAAGCTGAAATGCATCATATTGCCTGATCAGCCTTTCTTTATTTCTTCCTCTGATATATGCAGTTAACACTGTAGTATGTGTGTGATGTTCTGCTGAGAATGGAAGATGTCCATTCCACAAAAGTAGTGCTTAGCTTCTGCTGCCCTGCTAGCAAGGTCTTCATGTATGACCTCTGTGATTCCAAGTCAATGCCTCTTCTCAGATGGACTCAGATCAGCACTTCAGCTAAAAAGCTGCATAAGGTTGAACATCTCTAGGCTTCAGGTATAGCAGAAAGTCAAGTCCACTTATCACCTGTGTATGGAACATTTTTTTTTCTTGGTTTCTACTTCAGCAGTCTGCCTACAGTCATGTAGCAGAACCCCTCCTCGATCTTCCACTCTGATGCCGTCCATAATTTTAGGAGATACTAGTGTAGGCAGAAAAAATGTCCTGGGTCCTGGCATTTCTTTTTGTCTTTATGCAATCTACTTGGTATTTCAACTGACATGTCATCTTGCTGACCCTGTGTGTTTTCTTTGGGTACTTCTCCCCATTTATAAGTACTTCTATGCCCTATTTGACTTTTTCAAAGTGCACTAAAGGCTCCTTTTTTCACTTTTAAAAACTGTCACTCACCATTTGCTCACCCAGTCCTGACAAATAGAATTAAATGTTAAAGCAAAGCAGGGAAATAGGTGATATTAAGGTGTCTAATGAACACTGGAGAGGCAAAGGGGAATGTGGGCCTTTGCCTTCTGCTGTTAAACTTCATGTTGTAAAGGCTGAGTTTTCCTTCCTAGTATGAGACGTTAATACACAGCTAAGCAAACACTCATGGCAAAGTATGAGGGGAATCATGGAAACAGAGATGACCAGTACAAAAAACTAAAATGGATGGCAATGGAAAATGCACATTTTTTTAATCTTCTTCCTTCGCAAGAAAACTTTTTTTTCAATACCATTTCGTCAATGGTCCTGAATACACTTGAATTTAAAATTAGGCCTACTACTCCACCTACATCCCAGCTGCAGCTGAACTGAAACTGAGAGGCTCAGCTGTTTTTCAGTCAGCCCCCCCACCCCCACCCCGACATATCAAATGTAGAGGAAAGTGGGACAGAGCTTCCCTTATGCTGACAAGTGCATACAGAGTGCATCTGTCACAAAAATAACAATTCTTAATGCAATTAATAAAGCTAGAGAATAAGATCAAGAGGTCAAAGAAATAGTTCACAAGTTAATAGACTGCAACATTGGAATAAAATGTGGCAATGAAATGTTTGTCTCATTTCATTTACATTTTTCATGATATTCACAGTATACTTCATGTTTCACATTATATGACTCTAATCGTGTTAGAACAAGAAATATCAAACTATTTTACAAAGTCAAAAGTTGCCTTCACTTGGACACATTTTAAAAATGAAATACTGAGATATATATATATATATATATATATATATATATATATATATATCGATGTCAGTTGATCTAGTTTTCAGAAACTCGAAATTCATATCAGCGAGACAATATGACTGAATTTCTGACCACTCGAGCATTAAAAAAAAACACAAAAATCTTTTTTTTACAGTTTTGCATTCCCTGTAATTATAAATACTAACTCCTCACTTTACTGTAATCTTTATTCAGAAGCTTCGGGTTTTCAGAAATTCGATCATATAGTCTCGCCGATATGAATTTCAAGTTTCTGAAAACTCAGTCAACTGCTAGTGATCTCTCTCTCTCTCTCTCTCTCTCTCTCTCTATATATATATATATATATATATATATATATATATATACACATATATGTGTGTGTGTATCTATTTAAAACTAAATGGATTCTAGTCAAAAACATAAGTGAAATAGATTAAGCTAAATGTATTTTACTGTTACAGCATCATCCTATCAGCTGGAGATCTTGGTCATATTCAGGCTTTGGACTTATGCCCAGCAACTTGTGCATGGCATTATCTCACTACAACAATGTATCACCATGTATGCTCTATCTTTCATTACTGTTATAGTTGTCTGCCTTACAATATTTCAGGTCCATGGTGCTCAACTGTCAACACAGCAATCACAAAATAGTGACTTCACTCAGAGATGAACAGCATTGTAAGAGGGAACAAACTAAAACAAAAGCATTTTTGAATTTTCACTGCACTACCCCTCGATGTGTTAAGCTGCACCTCCCTTTCTCCTGCTACATACTTATACCAACTCCAAGGTTGTATCATCTCAGGAAAGGAGACTCTGAGACAATGCAACCTCAGCCTTCTGTGCAAAAAAGTCGGTAGTCACACATCACTGGTCAGTCATATGAGAATTGATCATTAGTGTGTTGTGTCCAGCAGAATCCTGGCTACTATTATATTTTATTACAATATCTAAATTCATTATTCTATAAGTGTAGGATGTAAACAGTGAATATGCACTGATTGTCATGGCAGGATGTTCACGTAAGCAAGACATTTCTTTGAAGGAAATGCTCAGTACAGTAATATATCAAGTTTAAATATCATGTTAGCCTATGCAGCAGCTCTGGGACCATAAAATAGAATCCTGCACTGACAGCAACAGCTATTGGAATCAGTGGCTTCTATCGTGGATAAAAATTCTGAATAATGTAATTAATCTAGTGTGTTAGACACTGCTCAGTGCTTAAAGTATGTTATCCAGAATATGCCAGTAAAAACACCAGCAAAGTGTATGTTCTAATATCTGACAACTGGTCTGTAGGTTTTTTTATAAGCTCACAGGGTACAAGTGTCCAATTTTAGTGGTGACACAAAAGCTGTCTAGATAACAGCATGTACATAGTCACACAGCAAGTAAATGGAGGCTGCGGGAATCCTACACTGTGCTACAAACAGTTCATAGCCTTACTTCTGTGTACTATCTGCTACACAGTACTAGATAAAAAGTAAGTCACAGTATTACTAAGCATTCATGTTGAAGTTTTACCAAGTATAACTGAGGAAGAGAGTGTAATTTATCACTCTGTTAATGTCCTGTCAGTGATTATTCATTATTGAAATAACTTCTATAAACAGGCAAATTCTTCTATTCAGGAATTATTCACGTCTTACTTTCTCTAAATTTCCACTGCCAATCATGAGCAGACAGGTGATCCGCTGTGGCTACCCCTAACCGGCAAAAGCCGAAAGAAGAAGAATATTCTACTTGTAACAACACAGCCCCTTCCACAGTAACAGACTGTAACAGTACTAGAAAATGTTATGACCTGTAAGAAGTAAGAAACACATTCTAATAACATTCAGTATTTGCAATCATTCCTTAATTTATTTTAATAATTATAAACAGCATATGGAAAGTTATAAATGCATTTTACAAGACAACAACATTTGGTGCATTTTCCCTATTTTTTCTTATCATAACTTGGCTTTGTATATAATATTTGAAATTAGGGAAACATTACATACAACTCCTGAGTCAGGGCTGATGTATCTGAAGAAACTAAACTCCCTATATGCATGCCTAAATGCTACTGATATATGTTGACTGATCTAAAAACACAAAGCACTGGGTCTCGAAAACTTAGTGATGATGGATCTTTTACAGGTAGCCTGCAGGCAGCAATTTGTGTGTGCGTGTATTTTGTATACATTAGGGAATAGTTTCCTTTTATATCTCTGCATGACATAAACAGCACACTGCCTATGCTAAATGGTCATCCATCTCCTTCACTCAACATCCAGTGATTGCATCTATCAGGCTAATGATCAAAGGCAAGGATGGCAGCTAAACACAAAGGCAGCAAGAGCACCAGTACAGAGAAAGGAAGCTAAGCTATCATTTCAGCATGTGTTAGCCTTTTGTGATGCTCTTCCAGTTCTTAATTTAGAAGGTTGGATAATCTCATAGTGTCATTTAGGCCTGGATAACTAAAGTTACCTGTTGTTCTTTAAAAAAAAATGCTTTTCTGTATCTTTCTATGTATCTGACTACATCAACCTCACT